>NW_028288917.1:3332999-3634749 GCF_059628265.1 Tinamus guttatus
GCTGATGGCACCCGCGTGCTCCCCAGCCTGAGAGGGCAGCAGTGCCGGCTGCCGTAGCCTGCGCAGCCTCCGTGCCCTCTGTGCCTGGGTGACTTGATTGCTTTGGGTAGCTCCCTGCCACTATTAACCACTTTTTCTGGTAGGCAGCAACACTCGCATGCACAGGACAGTGTAACTTTGCATGTGGCCCTCCAGAGACTTGCTGAAAACTGCCTTGTTACACTAAGCAGCACCAGCAGTGAAAGAAGGCTCCTTGCACGTGTCTCTCTTGAGATGCTCTTGCTTCCTGGGAGGTGGCCAAGCCATGACAATTTTTTGCCTACAATGAGATTTTGTTGTGTTGATACCAGAAGAAAAGGCATAAAGAACTGGAATCCCCTCATATTGCTTCGTCCGTACGGGAGCGGAGGAGTATCACAGAGATGGTCTGTTGGGCTAGTGCTCATCCACCTCCCTTAGTGGGTTACTGATCCAGCCTTCCGAAGCTGCGTGTGCAGGAAACACTTTTCCAAGGAAATGCTCCTTTACTTTATACGTGGGAGAGGTCCATAAGCAGCAAGTGCTGGGCAAAAAACCTCTTCCCTTTGAGACAGGTTTCTCATGAGCCACTAGAGCCTTCTGCAATTAATGCTTTGGACCTCCTGAGACAGCTGCAGACATTTGAGGAAGGGCCAGGTAATCTGTCATTGGTCTGATGTGATGTGAGAAAGAGGAGGTGATATTAGAGTAGGAATATTTTAATGGGCAGAATTATTTGCCCAATGCTGCTCTGGTAAACTGTCAGGAATCTGCGGTAGTTGTTAGGGAATTTAAGCAGTAGTGTCTATCAGTTATCCTACAGACATAATATAATTTAATGACCTTTCTATATGCCATCTTAGCAGAACCTGAATACCATGATTCCTATTATACAGATGCCTATTTTATTCCTTAACTGGTACAATCTAATATATTAATATGGTCTCAGTTGATTTGTAACAGTATTGTTTTAGTTTTATAATGACAGATTAAACAAATAAATTTAATAAGATTACTCTCCTAGAAGAGTGAGATTTTCCAGCAAAGAGTATTGTGGAGATAATTTGCTAAAAAAAAAAAAACATTTTACCTAAAGCATATGCTGTTATAAGCAGCTATAAGCATGTCAACTTTCCTCTTGCCTCTTCAGAAAAGGCAAAATCTCTAAAAACAAGAGTGGATAGAGAGAAAGGTTCAACCTATATTCAAGGAGCAAGAAGTCCCTAGGCAATTTTATTAATTTTTATTAAAATAATTGTCAATCACTATTATTTTCCTTCTCTGAACAAAGTTAAGTGCAGGAACTGCATTATTTCTTATGCCTTTGGCTGTGCTTTTGACCACATTCATCCCATGAAATTGGAAATGAGTGACCTCCGCTTGTTGTCAGGAAGCCTAAGGAGGAATTTTGCTTTCCCCTGTTCTCTTTTCAGATGTTATCATGCCCCGGCTCATATGCAAGCTTTCAGTGAAACATCAGTTACTGAAAGGTTTTCCTAGTTGCCTATGAAAATGGATGTTAGGGCACTGTGACCCCCACTGCCTTGCTCATAATGTCTGCTTGCCCCAGTGGCCACTTGCTCACATTTAGAAAAATCCAAGACCTTTCTCTAACTGTCTGCTGAGCTGTCAGCTGCCCCTCGGAAAGGTGAAATCACTCGCTAACACTTAGCAGAGACAAAACAGTGGAAGCACTTGCAAGAATCAATGAGCACAAGGGTTTATTTTACGATTAGGTTTTAAACATACCACAGTTTCAGAATACATATATAACTCTCTTAAACACAGCACTCTTGTCTTCAACTTCATAGCGAAAGGAAAATGCAGTCACTTTTTGAGGGGCAACCTGTGTATGAAGGCAGCCTGCCGGAGTGCTCTGGCGGTGAGCAAAGCGTGACGGCTTTGAGTGACCAGCAGAAAAGGAGCCCTCACCAGCTGCCCGACGAAGGGACTGATGAACAGACACAATAGATTTCTGTAGCCTTATGCAGTTTATTTTTTGATAAAAATGTTACACATCTGTTCCCTTCCTCTTTACTTTTCTACATGAGAAAATCCTTTGCAGAAAAAAACAGGACAGGGCAGCTTCAAAGCATGCCAAATAATAAAAGTGTAAATAATATTGTAGACATTTTCCTGTCAGATGGAAAACATGGATTTGTACAAATAATATTTAATACTTGCAGGTTTTATCATGCCTGTGGTAGACTTATTTATTAAAAGTTGATTTCTGTGGAGAAGAAATTATTTAGGAAGTTCCACTGATTTTGATTACCTATTCCTTGATCAAGGAAAGCATTTCCTGCAAAATCATTTTTTTCCTGCAGGTTTTGAATTTCATGAGCTTTTCATAATGCAAAGGAATCATTTCCATTTCAGACTGGCTCAACCAAGTTTCAAGGTTGTCCCAAAATAAAAATGAAAATACAAGTCTATGCAAGCATGTGACCCTAGAAGCATCCTGATGATAAAAATCTGTCCAGAGGCAGTTTCATGTGCAGTGCTCTGGTAAAGTACTAATCAGGTGACTGGCAAGCACAGAGGCAAAGTAAAACTTTACTTAGTACAAGGAAATTTATAATTGTGTAGTTACATGAAGATAAAGCTAGTTGAGGAAACAGGCAAAGGAGCAAGAGAGAAGTAACAGGCATACAAAACTTTACAGTAACGGTCTTACAGATGACCTTTCTCACAGATATGAGCTGAAAGCAGTCCAAAGGGCAGTCAAGCTCCGGGGAAGTTGTCTGCAGAAGAGTAATTTAGAGATTTTTGTTTTGATAATTTGTGTGTGTGTGTGTGACTTTTCAGAATGATTAAAAAGTATTTTGAGTTCAGTGTCTTCCTGCAAAAATAAGAAACACAGTTGAAGGAAATACATAGAAATATGTTCTGTTCTTTGATAAATTGTCATTAATACCTGGGCTTCATCAGTCACGGTGTTAAAATTCTTCCACTGACTATATTGGCTCTGATGACTTCTCGTAATTTAATGGTTCAAAATTTGGCTTACGCTGACCACTCCAAGACCACATGAATCAGGCTGTTGTATTTGGAAAGCAAGCAAGTTGTCTGATTAGTATTGGAACTACTGAAAGTTTCCTACGGATTAGTGACCTATGTTCCTCTGTTTCAAAAACCCAGTCCTCTACATCCCCATTCCTTACAAATAACTTTCCCCCAACCCCAAGTAAAATCTTCACTTCCTCTGTAACATCTGCCAAGCCTCTCTAGCCACAATACACTTGGCTTTCTCCCATGTCCCCTAAATCCCAGCTGCTGGGGAAGCAGCCGCTCGTGTTGTAGCCGATTCCAACATAATACTTGTGCTGATTGGGAAACTGAACACATCTGATGATAGATGCTGAGCTTGTATGGCTGCCGTTCCCGCAATGAGTGGCTTAAATTGGGTATCTGCTTCCTCTGTTCCGATGCCAACCGTCTCAGGCCTTTTAATGACTCTTGTTTGCAAGGTGTCGAGCTCCCTGATGGAATATGGGACAGTGAGCAGGGGTGCAGGGACAGTGACTGTGAGAGGCAGAGAAGGGACAGCTCTGATCCCCTGTGGTCCCCTATGTCCTCTCCTGCCCTGTCCTCCCTGACCTCCTTCTAGGGAGTCTCCCAGCAGCGTCCAGGGTCCTTGTCCAGGCGCCCAGCTTGGAGCCCCCCATTCCTGCACACCCATGGTTTCCACCTCCACGTCCCGTGCCAGCGCTGGGAGCCTGGATCCCCATGCGCCTCGTTCCCCAGCTGGGCTCACCTCCCCTGACTGATACCAGCGTGTGCCTGCGGCTCCCGTTGCCCTCACCTGCTGCGTTTGCTTCTGGCAGCCTCCATCGCTGACTTGTTGCCTGCTGCGACGTCTGACCTCATCCTTTTCCGTGGGCTCCTTGCTTACTAAAATAGATAGATCTAGTGTTGTAAGTGATTCTTGCAAGCATAGAAATCTGTTCTATACAGCAGAACCTGCACTGGGTGCACTGGGAAAACAAAATTAAAAAATGTGCACTTGAGCTTGTGGTAATCAAGGAACTGGAGAGTTTACTTTACAAGAGAAAAATAAAATAGGTTTACATGCTTTATGCGGCAAGGGGAAGGCCAAGAAGGGATATGATTGCCCTCTATAAATACAGCAAGGTACTAAACATCAACAAGAAAGAAGAGCTACAGTCTCAAAGGATGTTTCTGGCATGAGATAAACTGGCCATGAATAAATGGAGGTTGAAATTTAGCAGGATGGTTTTAACCATCCAACACTGAGACTCTGAAACTGCATTGTGGGAAGAGTGGGAACAAAAAGCCCTAACTAGGTGTCAGGTAGCACTTCCCCAGGCGGGCCTGAGCCCGCAGAGGTTTGGTGGCAGTGGCACTAGCGCGCTGGGTGCTCCAGGGGTACCACGAGCACAGGCGTTGCCAGCTGCAATGCACTGCCCATGGCACATGGAGTCATCTAGATGGTTCTCAACAAGTTTCTGCAGCACTAATGGTATCATTTTTACTTTGTGGCATAACTATCTATTAATATAACCTGCTATCATTTTTGTTTTCTTTCTTTTTCCTTTTTTTTCCAGCAGCTGTGAAATGATTTGATAGTTTTAATTATTTTTCATAATAACCCCCAAATTCCTCTCTTGATTAGCTTGCTAGATGAGATTTTCATTTAGTACATATTCTCTAAGTTGGTGTTTGGTTTCCCTGCTAATTATCTCACATTTTGTCTGTGTTAAGCTGCATTTGCCATCTGCTCATCCAGTCCCAAAATATAATGGAAAACCTTTTGAATCCAATTGAGTCTCTTAATTACTGGCTCTGTCTCCAGTTGTTTTATTAGCCACAGTATGGAAGATCTTGGACCAAATAATTGGTAAAAGTGGTGAAATTCCTTTGATTTCGTCTGAGCCACCGTGACACATACTGAGATCCTGATTTTTCCGTTCATAGTGTTGTGTACTTTAAGTTCTCTGCCGTTCAAAAAAAAATGAACATATCTGAGTCATGCTTCACCCAGTTTTCATATTCAGTATTGATATTATTTTCCCACACTAGGCCAAGCTCCTACTGGGAATGAGTATTTCATTTAGCTGTACTCTGAATGTGCTCTCTCCATGTAATTCTCCTTTTAAGTATTTCTTCTGAAGAGCTTCAATAGATTAGTAAATATGAAGTCTCTGATGTGAAGCATTAATTGGCTATACATATTTGAGATTTTGCAGATGTTTAAGAATGCTTCAGTATTTTAAAAAAGCTTTAACTTTTCATATATATATATATATTCTTCTTTCTCTTGGTGTATCCATTTTCTTCAGTTTCTGAAGAAATGCCTATCTCTGGATAGACATTTAACATCATTATTTTAAGCCTTAAGCTTTCATTCTGTGGTATTTGTTACTTAACTTGATGGACAATATGCCTTTTTGTGAGATAGTCTCTTCGATTTTACATTCTCATTAATAATCTTTTTTCTTACCAAGTCCATTTTTATTCTTTATTCCTCTCTATTTACTCATCTTTCGTTAGATCCTACAAAAAACAACTGCTTCTTTCACAAACTATTCTCACATTTCCAAATGAGTGAAAGTAAAATGGAATTTGGAAATATGACAGTAATAAGACCTGGTATGCAAATTATATAACTCGTGTAAGTCATTAGTGTGAGCAGTGGGACTAAAATGTCATGACAAGGATATCAAGTCATAGGCAGTACAAAGTGATGGCAACATTTGGTCTTTTGTATCAGCAATCATTAGGTTTTGTGAAAGTCTCTCTTAAAAGCTTGTTTTTCTAGTTTATCTAAATGAAACAAAAGCAACAAAAAGAACTGTTTAGAATCACTTGGATCTCCTCAGCGTTACCTATTTATAGTTACTAGTCCTAGTTACTGTTTCAACAGTAAAATCATTGATCCTGATTTTCCTGTTTATCAAAAAGAAATGTCAGTTGAAGTATCTTAATCAATGCCCTCATGTGAAGCAGTGCTCATTTGGGAATATAACTGCAACTTTTTTTGAGAGATTATTTCCTGTTGCCTCTCAAATGTGACTTACTTCTTTTCATGGCAACATTTCTTTGTCCCAATTTTTGATGTACTTATACTGAAATTTACTATTGTATTATCATAGAATATGTGTATTGTGTAATCTCTTAGCTGACAAAAGTAAGGTAAAAAGGAGGAAATGGGTGTTCTCAGATTTCCCTTACTTTACCTACATAGGCAATAAAGCACCTCCTAAACAGGCCAAACTCAAAGCAGACACATTTAGGAAAATACATAAAAGTGTAGTTAGTTTTGCTAAAATCAGTGCTAATTAATCACATTTAAAGTTAAACATGTGATTAGCTTTTTTTTTGGTAGGCTTAACATCCTTTGTATGTATGTGAACATATGTACTTTCACATCCGGAATTTTGTCTTGTTGTTGGCATTAAAAAAATAATAATAATTAATTATTCTATGCTATGAGGGCCAGATGGAACTAAAATTACAACCCTAGTGAAAATTTTGTGAGCCTTCAGATCATGAGAAGATCAAAAGTGTACCTGAAGAAATATTTTATGAATATTCTCAAAAGTATATGAGATTCAGACTCCTCCGGATAGTTTGGATGTTAAATGACTTTTTTTGTTGGATTGTTATTGATATCATAAAACTTTGCTAGACAATTTATACCATAATACCTTACCTAGCTCAAAGTATTTGAAGGTTGATGGATAGATTCCAGCTGTTGTAAGTATATGCAGTTAGATAAGATTATCAGAGGAGCCTGATATATCAATGATGAATGATGTATATTGGGGAAGTGGTTTATACTTGTACACCATCCTTACTCTTTGAACTGATATAAGGCATGAAAATCCAGAAGTCAAATGGTACTTGTCTGGTTCCATCATCTAATGATGGAAATATTTTAAATAGGAAAACTTTGATAAATAGTGCTGGAAAATAGCCATGGTAAATCATGGTTTTTTTTTTTTTTTCCCTTAGGATGAAATATTAAAGCTGACAGACAGCTAATTTCACACCTGTGTATGTCTGTTTTCTGTTGATTAGTAATTCAGTGGTGTTTCTGTGATTAAGAGAATTTAGCACTATTAACTAGTGGTTTATGACATTTATTTATGAGTAGCTTGTGCATAATTATTTATCATTTCACTGATGCAAACCGGATCTTAACTTTTCCATTACTTGTCTCTTGCAAGCAATTCAATATTATCTCCTTGGTGTAAAGAGTCTCCTTAGTTTCAAATTTTCAGGAATTTACCCCTTAGTTACATCTCATAAATAATTTGAAAAAGGCCAGTCAAACTGTGGAGAACCAAATGTATGTGTTTATAATCACTAAATTTGTACCAGTTCTGCAAAAAACCTCACTTAGGCGATTGCTTGAGAGCCAGTCAGCAGAGTAGCATGGGTATCTAAATGAAAAGGCTGCATTAACAACAAACTTCTCATTATGGAAGCACATTTTCTCCCATTTAAATATTCAGACAGAAAAGCAAACTGAGGGTGGCAGTTTCTTGGCATGGGCTCCGAACACTGGATCATATGTCTTAGAAGAGAAGCTGCTCAATTATTCTGTGGTTTTTCATTTTCACTAAAAATTTACTTCCAGTATCTTGTTAGGAAGCAGAGAAGAGTACTCTAAGATTCAAGATCAAGAGATTCTCAATTACAATAGATTTTTTTTAATGGTTTGGGGGAAAGAAAAGAAAAGAAAAGAAAAGGCTGAAGACTGAAATTCATTTTCCTCCAAACTAATCTGACTAATCCTAGACATTACAGGCACTTGATTTGGGCTAGTGTCTTCTTTTGCTCTCCTGCTCTTAATAGTCTTGAAAGAAGTGATGTGTAATTATACAGCCTCATCTTATATTTGTCGCAGCAAAAGGTTTAATTTGGAGCAGGCAGTAGCGTTCAGATGGGACTAGCAATAGTATCCTGCCCTCTGGCTAGGCCAGTCAATGAAGTTTGCTCCAGTGATGATAGTGCTTCTGCTTTGTACTTCATTAGCTGAGTATATTATGCATTAATTTCAGCAGAAGCGTTGAAGGGGTGTTTTAATGTATTGATAACAATGTCTAAAATCCTTTGAAGGTTTGTGTTTAGATTCTAATTTCAGGGATGTTTAAGGGTCAGACACAAGCATCCCATATGACTTTCAGGTGTTGGCACTTCAGGTTACCCAGGCTTTTAAGGTTTCTAGCACACAGAGATCTGGGATAGTCATAACCAGCGCACAGTGTGTGCTAACACTTGGAACCATGTTTATATCTATCTTAGGTCTCCTCGCAGTGATTATGCCCTGTGCATACAGACTGGGACTGTTGCTGTTACTACAAACTGGGTTTCCTTGTAGTTAACTGTTAAGGAAATCACTAGAGCATTGCAAAAGTGTTAAAGAAGTGAAGGTCAAAGCAGTGAGAGAGCACGCTGGCTTGCTGCAGTAATCTAAAAGGCAAGGTTGGCTGCAGAGAGATGTACTTTGTTGTGTGCAGGATATACTAAAAGAAAAAGGGCTATGCACATAGCTGGAGAGAAGCAGCAGATTTAAATCTGCTGTTTCAACTTCACTTTGGGCTATTCAGAGTTGAATTTATGAGTGTTTTCGCAAAGGGATCAGATTTTTTTAGTCATTTAACTCCTCGATTTTATCTTCATGAAATAGTTTTGGACTTTCAACCTCTCGTTCTGTATTGCAATTTTATACCTTTTTGTCAAAGGCCATATTTCAAGCTCTCCTATTTGATGTTTCACTTTGCAGCTGGAATTTTGGATTTTTTTTTGCTTATGAAGTTAAGTCTAGGAATGCTTGCCCATGGAAAACTTGAGGCATAAGAAGTTTGTAAATGTGTCCAACTTCACAGCTTGTTGCAATATAGGGGCTCCCTGTGGGTACAGAGGCTCACTTCACCAGGTCAAGTTACGAACTTGGTCTTTGTTGGTACAAGGCTGGTAGTTGTTTCGCAAGGAATGGCAAACACCGTTTTCTTGATTAAGACTCCCTGGGTCTTCGTAATGCTCATAGCAGAGTCCCTGCTTATAAATGAAGTAAGATGGAAGCATTTAGGCTCATTAGGCTTGTCCACAAATAACTTTTTTTTTTTTTCTCCAGAGTTTTTATTTTTCCTGGGGATGTTCAAGATGATAGTTTTTTATCAGTTCACTTTTTTTTCCCCCCCAAGTGCATTTATTAGGCTATTTAGCATAACCATTTTTGTTTGTTTTATTAAACTAACTTTCATGTTCCACACACAATTTCAAATACTTGTTTATTTGCTCACGTCCACCCCAAGGTGGCATCTCTGACAGAAGGCAGAGACTATAGCGAAGCTCTTCTCCTGAGATGGTCAGATCTCTTTAGCTACATCGTTAGGTCCTGAAAGTCATTGTGGACTTTCCTTACAGAGGCTCATTCAGTGCTTAAATACATAACCAAGCTTTGTTCATCCCAGCTCATTTTGAAAAGGAAATCCATAGTGAAGTCTCAGGACAGTAGAAATTGTGTCTTTGACGGAACAGTCCTTGGGCTTGGGCAGTGTTTGTTGGGAGGCCTTTGCCTGGCACAGCTCTATCAGTTATTGCTTTGTGTGTGAGGTCACTACACATTTGGGACTGGACTAGCTTGAAGCTTTAATTGTATATCACAGTCCTTTTAGGCTTGAGTGTCTCTTTATTAAGATCTCACAAGAGTCTTTGCAGTGAAAGTCTTTGCAGTGAAAGTCTTTGCAGGCTTTACACGAAGAGCTTTGCTCAGATGTCTTACCAGCAAGCGGTCTGTTTTCCAGCTGCAGATATGTCTTGGACTTGGTCTCACTTCATATTAAACTCTGTTTTATCCCTCTCTTTGGCTACACCATGCGCTTTCATGCTTTTTTGTCACCCTTCTTAAATCTGTTTGTCAAGGTAACTCCTCTTCCTTCAGATCTCTTTGTTGTCTGTCTCATGAGAGGTGAGAATGAGAAAGAGGAGAAAAAATCAATTTAACCTTTAAGATCAGTATGTGGTCTATTCCATAGCTACACAGTCCACTTCTATACTTTCTGCTATCAGTCTCTTTGGTTCTTTATTATATCATTTTCAGCTTGGATTTGTACCATTTTTACTTATCCTAATGAGGCAAGATCTTTGGTGAAACCTTTTAGCGTTAATAGAGTAATAGAGAAGGGGGAGAAAGAAAGAGACAAGGAGGAATGGTGATGGATGGCCTGGCCAGTGTTTGGGTGAGGTGTGAGCCTGCCTCTGCTGAACTCTGAAGGGCCTTGCGTTGGCTCCACGGTGCTTTGGAGCAGGCCCCTGTCGCTGCCTCTCCCCACATTTGTATCTCACAGCACCCTGACGTGTCCCAGCTTTCACAACTTTTTATCACCACTCACACTCGGTGTTTTTCATGAAGACATAAGGGGATTTGCAAAGTTTCCTTCCCTCAGTGTTGTGAAGAGCATGACTTGCTTCCACCTTGGAAGCTCAAATAGTAATGATCATAAAAGATATGGAGGAAAGCACATAGATTGGCTTCTTTAAAGCACAACTTCTGTCTTTTTTGGCCTCATACAGGATATTTGAACTCTCCACTTTGGTATTGAAATGTATACCAGAAATGTGCTAAAACACATCAATTTTGTTACTGGGTTTATGACTGTTTATGACTTTGGAGAGAATGCATTTGTATTTAGATCACCAGGAGTAACATCAGTGATTTTTTTTTTTTCTTGAGTGAGTGGTTTATATTTTGCCTTTTATCGCTTCAGTTATTTTTGTTTTCCAGTGAAAATATTTGATTGCCTGGTCTCATCATTCTTTTCTGAAATCTCTTTTGGCTTGGTTAATGCATGTGTAATGTGTAAACTCCATATGGAGAGATATCTGATGTGCAAGTGCTGTGAATAGGTTCTGGCATTGCTTTGAGCATGAACCTTGTATTTTCATCTGGGGAAAATAATAGGTTGCTAGTGGTTGCTGTATACATTTGGTTGGTTGTCAATTCATTTGTTCAAAAGGATACAAAGTTAGCTGCCAGGTTGGTTGATTTTCTTCTGCTTTAGGCTCTTTCTGTTTTTAATAATGGTTATTTTATATTCTATTTTTATTTGATTTTTTTTTCAGTCTCTGTCCTTTCCAGGGCTACTTATTCACCTTGTCCTGTCTTTCCCAATATAGGCCAGCCGCTAATCTCTCATAGGCAGCTGTTTTTTGTTTCTGTTTTATTCTTCCTGCCTGTTCTCCAGAACTGTAGTGGATATTTGTTTTTTCTAGCCCCAAGGCCCACTCCTGCACTGTAAAGACCCTTTGTTATGATTACCCCAGTTAAAAGGAAAGACTCAAAAAAGCTGTTCCACATGTCAGAAATTGTGGTACAATCTCATCTTGAGAGTAGTCAAACTGTAAATGATCTACCGTGAGAGGCAGGCATTTGGGATAGCAGTACTTAACTCAGCAAGATGTACTTGTAGAAATGGTTCTGGAGGCATAAAATACATTTATTGGCATTTCCGCAACAATTTTAAATGACACTATTACATTTTAAAGTAGATTATGAAGGATACATTAATTGTTTTTTATTTTACATGTAAGAAGTTGTAAGAAGATTTGCAAATTGTAAGAAGGACCTGGAATACTGTGGATTTTATTTGGCTTACATGGATTACATGAATAATGTCCTTGTTGTAAAAGCAGAACAACAAAAATAAAACATCCCTTATTTATATTATTTTGTTCTTACGGTGATGTTTACCTAATGTACTTCTAATCTAATTCATGTCTATCAGGATGAGGTGAGATGGAGTGAAGAAACTGCTGCTGTTCTAAATTTTGCTAAAGTCATTCTTAGCAATATGAAAAAGGCTGAAAAATATGAAAGAGTGTAAGTATTTTACTCTACCTGGCAATCTAAAGTCTCAGGTGCTGCACTGTATTCATTTGGGAGCCTTTATAACTTTGATATATAGTTAAACTGAAAAGAGTCCAGAGAACAGAAAAGATGAGGTGAATATTAGAAAGTGTCACTATGAAGAGGAACTGAACAGATAGAACTTATTAAGAAAAAAAATGAAGGAAGCATTGCGTATCTGAATTAGATTGTTTTTGGGGAAAAAAAAGAGCATGAAAAATGTGTGTTTTTTCATCTTTATTGTTGAAAGTAGGGCATGTTTGGACTCTTTAGGACTTTTTTCTAACTGCACAGATAGTTTAACAATGGACAGAATTTACCTGAAGAGGTTTGTATTCCTCATCACCTGAGATTTATTTAGGAAAATTTCTGTATGGAAGTCTAAGCTTATGCAGAAGGAAAGAGTAGATGGTTTCTGGAGGTCTCTGCCAATCTCTTACCTAAATGGATGGCTGAACACAGAGCAGCTGCTCAGGTACCCGTGCACAGTTGGAAAGCTGTCCAGCAGACTTGCTGTATCTTTACTGTGAACCAAAGATGGTGGCCGTGTATTGGGGAACATGATAAAATCTTGCAGTTTATCCCGCAGGGCTGTCATGTTGATATTTCAGTAGATGGTATTATGCAACACTGGGGTATCAACGGGAGGAGAAAGAGAGAGATAAAGGCAAAAGGCGTAGGAGAAAAAGTACACATAAAAAGTGAGAATGAAAAACATAGATCATAGTACCGTCACCTTCTATTGACACCATTATGACTGTGTTTAGATACAGATATTGGACTAAAATCCTGAAAAAAAAAGATTAAAAGTCTCACAGTATGGTCTTAAATTACACCTTGCTTTTCAGCTGCACTAAATCTCAGTGTAATACATAGCTACTCTATTTCTCTTAAAGTGTCACAGAGTTCCATTTCCCTGACATCAGTAAAATGATGTAAAGAGACATTGATGAAACAGTGTCACAAACGGTTGCATTCCTTGCCATTGGAAGCAGAGAAATCAAAATCTAATGAGTTTTCTGCTAAATCTCCTTACTGGAACATGAAGAAGCAGTCCGCAGGGCGGCCCACATCGTTTCCCGAACGCGGTGCTCCTTCGGGCTGTCACAAGTTACGCCAAGCGTCGCTTGTCGCTCTTGGTATGTTACTTGTCATACGGTCGTTTCTGCATATCTGCGTCAAAACTCAGCCAGGCTGGACTACAGAATCTGGGTAACTCCCTGCTGAAATTAAAGTGTACCTTAGAGAATAACTAACTGTTAAGCACAGAAACTCACCCTGCATTATTTAATCAAGGCTTTCTAAAAGATATGCAGTAGCCCAGATAGAAGTTGGATGCTGAAATTTCTGGGAATGTGTAAGGGATGATACACAAAGCATCAATATAGCACTTCCTTCTGACTTCTATCTATACCAAGACTTGGAAATGTTCCTTACCATGTGGGGAAAGAGAAGTACCTCTTTTAGTTTGCATAACAGCAAAGGCAAAAATGGCATGTTGCATATATCTTCATTGAAATGTTCTGCAAACTCAGAAAATATATTAATTAGTTGACTTAGTAAATAAGTGGGATTTCGCCAAGGTTACATCAGGGATGAATTTGAACAATGACTTGGTTTAAAAGCATAATGAAGCATGTTTTGTGGGTTATGTTGACCGTTCCAGGTCATACACAGAATTATTTGGGTGTATGGGGCATAATTTCTTCCCAAACTAATCTGCTGCAATGCCATGATGAATAAAACATGGGCTTTTGGTCTTCCTAATGCAGGTGTTGTTACTCTTGCCATGTTCACATCATTTTCTTTTACAAGGGCAAGAAAATTTAAAACCACTAGGAAGGAAAATAAGCATTTTTTTTCTACTTCCAAGACATATTTTTTTCTAAAATTATACTTAATCACATATGAGGTACCTCAAAATGTTTTATAAAAGGAAAAATTATATTGTCTAAAAATTGATATTGTTTGTATTTGAAGTTTAATTTATACTTTAACAGCTTACACTTTGAAGCTTGAATTCTGTCTCTGTTCCAAGCAGCTGCAGGCAGTACCTCCATAAATTGTTAATCATTCAGCAGAAGCTGAATTAGTTGAAGCAAACATAGGGGGAGAAATGATCCTTTTCTGTATTAGTTCAGACTCCTGAAAGCAAGCGATTTTTTGCCAGATTCTCTGAGGAAGTAAAATAACCGATCATGAGACCTTATCTAGTGCCATGTCCTCAAGCTTAACTGCTTATTTATACCTTTCAATATTATCTAGTATTTTCTTTTAAGAGATTTCAAATATGACCAATGTTGTGTTGTCTAATCTTATTACATTATGTACCTTACATGAGTATTTTGTTTTACAATTTATATTAAATTATTCTGGCAAGCGTACTACTTTTTGAGGGAAGGGATTTAGCTCTTTTTAATAGACCTCAGTGTACCCATATCAGTCGGTATCATTTTTTTTTCCCATAATACCAATCGTACCAAAAAAAAAAAAAAAAAGTATACAAAACAAGGAAGGATGAACTTCCTTGCTTTATTTTAGCAAGTAGTATATTTATTTTCTTTAATTCTCATTTAAAATTGAATGTTGAACTCACTGTTTTGAAAGAAGTATTGAACTTTCATGTTTTATTGTATTATTTTAAATTTAATTTTTAGTTTACTGTTTTGTTTAGACAACAAATACTACCAAAATAAACTAAATTTCATACCATTTCATAGGAACAAAAGGAACTTGTGTCTTCATGATAAATCTGTTTCTTCAAAGATCTTTCCTGAGACTAGTTTTTCCACATATTCTTGTATCTGGAAGATTATTTGTGCTATCTGGCCAATTTCAAAAAGTTAGGATGAGATTGATCCATACACAAAGGGTTTTGTTTGTTCTGTTGATTTGTTGGGTCCCAATTCTCTAAACACTCTCTGTTCTTAGTCATTTCTTCTGAGAGCAGTGACCAAGGAGTTAGTCACGTGTATGAGTGTTTGCAAGACAGAGCCTGCCTTTGTTAAATGCAGCTGATGATCAATATACTAAAGAGAAGGAGCACATCCGTGTTTATTACTAAAATATTTTAATCAGATGGATGGAGGCATGACCCATTAGTAAAAAATGCAAGAAAGAGAGATATAAAAAGTATCCTGATATGAAATACGGTAACAGCTCATATCTCTGCTTCTATTTTATTACAATTCGCAAGCACTTTGATTTTGCATTCCATTGGGTAAAGATAGACTTGATTTCATTGAGCACAGATTTTAAAAAAAAAGTTCCTTACCTGATTAAAGGGATTATTATTCCCTCCTTTGACGTAAATGAGACTGCACCTGGAATACTGGTAGTCTGGCTTTGAGGCTTCCCAGCTCCAGAAACATAGAAGGATTGGGATGGGTGCTGAGATGCGTAGGAGACTAAAGGACATGGCCTACAAGGAGAGGGGCTGAAGGAGCTGGGGTCATTTAATCTGTTGAAGTGCAGATGATCCCCTCTAGCAGCCTGTGACTCTTTGAGGAAGAATTACAGAGATGATGTAGCCAAACTCTTTTTGGCATAGCTGGATGATAACAAGGGAGAATGGTCAGGAACTGCTGATTGGGAGATTCAAGTTGGAGGTCAGGCTGCTGGTGCAGCACAGAAGCAGGTTGCCAGCAGGGCTGTAGCATCTCCATCCTTGGTGGTTTTCAAGACTTTGCTCTCAAAGCCGATCTGAGCTCTGCTGGCAGTAGCTGTGAATGTTGTTGTGAAGCATAGCCTTAGTCCAAGGCCTCTTACAATAGACAGAAGTGAGTATTTACAAAAGTTATTTATCTCATGTCTTAACCTTCTAAAGCAGGTTAAGTGGCTGTTTTCTTTCCATGACTAATAAGTCTCGAATGGCTAGCCCGGATATGCACTGGTATGCTGAGACATAACCAGTCTTTGCTGACCCAAGGCTATATGCCCCCCAGACTCAGTGATAGCATTTCACCTGAAGGAGCTGTAGTTTTTTACACTGTTGCACTGTTATTGATTGCTGTCAGATGGCCCCCGAACAGAAACTTAAATGAACAGAATCTTAAATAAGACTGAAAGGAATTCTTTATTAAGAGAGGTTTTGTGCCATCTCCCAGAAAAACCCCTCCTGCCAAGCTGCAGGAACTTCCTTCCAGAGCGAAGGAATCGAAGCAAGTTTCTTACAAGATTTTGAGATTTCTGTGTTTATCGATGATGTAAATTTACAAATAACGTGCATGTTAAGCATCCTTTACGTGGCTAAAGGTTGGAAACAGAGACATACAGCCTCTCCACAGTTACCATGGAACACACAGATTACAATCGACTTCACCATTTCCCCCATCATGTACAAACATGCCTTTTCCTGACAGCCGCATTAGCAACACCCGTGTGCCCTTGATCTTCCTTCCCCTCACCGTGTGCTGCAGCTGTAGTCCCCGCGCTCTCGTACTCGCACGCTGTGAGGCTGTGTGGGAAGCAGTGCTCGGGGCAGCAGAAGCAGCGGTGGCTTTGAGCAGGACCCGCGCCTGCCTCTCCTCCGGCACGGCAGCGGGCTCGAGATGGGCACCTGCAGACACAGCTGTAGCAGTGGGTTGTCCGCAAGGCTTCCTACCAAGAGACAAGTGACTGCTGTCAGCTGGAAGTGATTTCCAGCCTCAGAAGGTCATAAGTTGATGAATTCAAACCAAATCTCCCCATCAGCTCCAGAGGTAGGGGAAGAAGCACCAGGCCGGCCCTCGCGCAGTGACTCTTAAGCACACACCTGAAAGCAATCCTGAAAAGCAGCAGGCAGCCAGGGATGGCTTGTGGAGCTGCCCAGCTTTTTGGATGCTTTCTGGCAGGAGGCCGAGCCCTTGTTTCCATCTGGAGGAGCCATGGTGGCTGTGGGCTCAGCCACGCGGCCCGCGGCAGCGCTGAGGTGCCTTGGCAGCCCGGAAGGGAGCAGCAAAGCAAAATCACCAGCATGAATAAAAACATAACTTTTCTCTTTCATTTCCATCTTGAGCACCATAATCCTTGATAGTGTTAAAAATAATTGTCATTTTTTGGTATATATGAAAGTTGTAGGGTGAAGTATCATTAAAAAATGGGCTACTCTAAGACAGTGTCTCACTTGTATCAAGGAAGTACTTCTGTATCCCTGGCAATATAGAGGTAGGAATGATCAAGCATCTCAGGGACTGTACTTCGTATTCTATGTTTTTGGCGTTTCTTTTTCCTTAAAGTCAAGATTGCGGCTAAGCTCTAATTTTGTATTTTCCAGTTGAAGACAAATTCCAGCCCGCTTTTGAATCGAATGATTTGCATCTAGCTGGGTGTGTTAAAGTATTAAGATTTTTTGTGTGGAAGTTATGTAAAAATGTGTACATACATACGTGTGTGTGTATACATACAATGTATACATACATTCTTTTGTGTCCTCCTTGCTGTTAGAGATATCATTTTTCGATGAGAGTTAAAGTGGAGGTTCTGGAGATTGGAGACGTTAGAATATCCTGCGTTATCTGCCTCCAGTAGCACTAGTTCCAGGAGTTCAGGATCCTCTGTTGGTGATTACATTCCCGGGCATTTCGAGTGATTGCAGTACTTTGGTCCTGGCTGACAGCATTGCTCTGTAGCTTTACTCAAGCACCAGCTTTACTCAATCTCAGTGGTTGGATACTTTAAAATACTTGCTGTGTGTGTCTAATTTTTGATATTATGCAAAATATTTTGATATTATGCAAAAATTTCTAAGTGATATGTGGAAAAAATGATTGTTGTACATTTAGAGACTCCAGAGCTTTACTTTATGTTTTTCTGTAGCTGAATATTTTGCAGAGTAGATCAGCACACTTACATTGACTGTGTAAGTTAGTTAGTTAATTTACCTGGGAGGACTTGAGAGTCTTTTATAGCACATTGTGGAATCAAAAAGTCCTCCTATCTGAATGCAATCAATCTGACGCTTTGCAGTTCATAGTTAAAGAAATGAAGATCTACTTTTTTTTTTTTCCAAATCCTTCTTGCAGAAATACTTTTTGAAAATTAATTTACAATTTCAATTTACAATATTAAAAAACATGTTTCATAATGAAAATTGAATTACATTTTTCATGCTAATTTGTGTTCTGTCTACAACTTCCTAACTCGAGCACGCAGACCTTAAAATGCAGAAATGATAATTAATCTTTTCTTTTCTTTGCAGAGTCACAGTGTACACTCTGTGGGGAGCCTGAAGGTGAGCATATTTTGCTATTCATATTTTTCAAAGCAGAAAGTGGTGAGCACTTGAGTCAAATGATACATGTGCACAATAGTTTGGAAAGGGTATCACAATGATGCTAGCCAATGAAAGACATTCTTCCCTGTGTTAGATACCAAAAATGAATTGAATTAAGCTGAGTAAAGCACAGTACATGCTCCAGGCAGAAGGAAATATCTTAAAGGACAAATATTCCATTAGAGCAAAAATGAAAGTATTTATGTCTTATTCTTTTGTGTATTTGTCAAAATAATTTGGGGTTGAGACAGTGTGAAGAGACATTTAAGGACATCATTTTGAGGATGGAAAATAAAGTAACTGGACCTAAAAGGGAAATGACAATGTTTTTATATTTGATAAGATGTCCAAAATACTGAGAGACTAACACTTTTCAGCAGGTGAATAAATACTACTTTTGAAATAAGGATAATTAAGCAGTAACTCCAATGTATTGCAGATATGTGTCCAGATGAAGGTGGTTCCCTCCAACCTCCAAGTTAATAATTAAATGCCAGGGTGAGACCCACAATTTACCTAAATAAATGTCAAAGCAATTATGAGATTGTGATTTTTGAAGAAGAACATTATGGAAAAAAACATCTCTTTCTCCTGCACATTTTTTTTTAATTAATATTGGTGCTGTTATAAAGATTTTTTTTTTTAAAAAAAAAAGGCCCAGGTTTTGAGATCAACCATCTGGAGTGTTTCTAAGAAAAGTAATCAAAATAGCAAATGTAACTGCTGGAGCAAAGTATATTCATTAAAAAAACATATAGATTCTAAGCTTTTCCCAAAGAGGTTAGTCTGAATACCTTGAATGGTTTCTGAAACACTAATTAAACTTTTAACATTTTTATAAATTTAAGAGGGAGAAGTTGGCAAGAGACGAAGCCTGGAATTAAAAGGCTTTGAGACCTTGCAACTAATGAAAATATCTCAGTAAATTAAACATCAATTATCTACTTCTCCCTTGTTATTTGCTGACAAATAATTATTTTAGAGGTTTGTTTTGACTTTTCATTCCTTTTATAAATAGTCATTTCTTGATTAGATTTTTTTCATTGTCCTTTACTTGATAAACTTTGTGATATCATAGATAAACATGAAAAAAAAAAAGACAGGTATTTGCTTGCCTTGCATGAGATACTCTTTTCATAATAGAATTGCCAAACTATAAAGTTACACATTGGTTTATTGCTGTGTTATTACATGTTGTGTCTGTTTTATAATGCCCTTCATTTTCCTTACCACTCTTTCATACCTACTCAACTTTGCAAATTTGAAAAAACATGTATGTATTTTTTTAAAAGAGAATTCACCCTCCCAAAAAAGAATAAATTTGCATACGTTTATGTGGCTAGAACCTGACTATCATAAGAGAATTATATATATATATTTCTGTAATGACAGCTCTATAATGTTCAGCTTTTGGTTGACTCGAAATAAACTTGAAGGAATTAAAGTCTCCTGGATCACCGAACCTTCTCCATGGTATTATTTTGAATGGTAGTTACTAATTCAGGCCTCAATTTTACACCATTGACACTAATACCAAATTAGACTAAAGGAAAGACTTAAAATCTAAACTAATCTTCCTTAGCAGGTTAACATAATTCTAGGTTTATTGCTGACCTTATACAGATTTTTTTTTTTTATGATTTTGTGGTGAAGAAGTAGATGCTCGATAGATATGATTTTAGTTTTTAGAACACTATTCTAAAAGAAGCTTTATATCCTTGTTGTATAAAAGGAAAGCAAACAAAAAAGAACTACCCAAACCTCAAAAGATGGAATTTACCCCTATAACATTACATACGTTTTGGTATGGTTTAATAGAAAAGTAACTGAATTACTTGGAAAACTAAGGAAGAATTCAAAAATCACACCATTGCTGTGTTTTAACTGGTATGTTTCACTTATCTCTATGGTCTTCAAAATTTTGAGATTTTTTGGAAATTGCAGTATAAATTTCTGATATCTTAGACAAGTTCAAGTAATTTCATTTAATCCTAAGGACCATTTGCCTCTAGGTTCCTTTTTATTTTCTTCCTCTGTTTAGGAAAAAAAAAAAAGTCAAAATCTGGATGTTGAGGTGAATTTGCAAACTATTAATTCAGGAGGGAGATGCAGTAGCGTAAACCCCTCTATTCCTTTCCAAAGTGGCGAGCAAAGGACGTAGCTCTGGAGGAAGCTCCCTGACTTGAGAGAGAGGAAGCCAGGGCCTCGGCTCTCACCACTTGTGAAGCCTTCAGAAGCTGCTGCCAATTGCCCAGCTGGACGAAGAAATCCATTTAGCGGCTGGTCCTGGGCTTCAAGAAGTGTGTTTTCCACACGTGCTTTGCTCACCTGGGAGACAGGGTATTGTGTATTTTACAGAGTGAAAAAAGAGCAAATGGAGGAGGAAGATAGAAATTATCAGAACACACATTTCATCTTTCGGTCATTCATATGTTTTGCTTGTGTAAGCTATGGATCAGTAAATAAATGTGTGCCACCTTCCCTTTTGCAGCTAGGCTAAGGAAAATGAGCACCTGGGTCTCTGAGAAGCTGTCTCGAGTCAGAGCTGCAAAGGCCCCAGTGTTTGGCGTTAAAAATCATTAGCTTGATCTATGTTATTGGCAAGGATGTTAGCCGCCCTAACTGTTACTGTGACAGCTTGAAGACCGAGGGGCATGTTTTATACTGGGAGGAAATGAAAGTTGCAGAAGGCAGAGCTCGTAGTCTAACAAATCCCATTAGTGCAGCTGCTCCGGGCTCCTCCAGCCTCTGGGAAGGCGGGAGCAGCAGCGAAGTGCTCTCCGAGATGACAGCGGGCTCCTTGCGGATGTACTCCGCAGCTGGCAGATGATGATGTTGTGGTAAACACTGGGTTTTGTTCCTGCTCCACTTGCAAGCGAGGGTGCTGCGATGCAGACGTGTCTGACGGAGGCTCTGTGACAGCCCCACGCTCTGCCAGGACTGCTGCAGCTGGGGGTGCTTCCACAACAGCTACTCTCAGAAATCCGCAGGCAGATGTTTTTTCTTTCCTCCTGCCTCCTGTGAGTTCTTAGCAGAAGTTCTTGAAAGGATTATAGTCAGTTCTGTGCTAATTTTGCTGAGCAGTTTATTTGGTGGCAATTAAGATATCAGTAGAACACACTGTCCCCTCAGAACCTATGGGAATGGAAGTTTCTCTTCCAGAACACATGTTCTTCCTAACTCCAATAGTGACTTATAGTTTCTGCTCATGGCTTTTTGTTTCAGGATTTTTTTTGATTATTCTATCCTTCTTAAAGATACATGGGCAACCCTGTGCCGTACACGCAATTTCCAACTTTTTGATAATAAGCCAATAGTGGAACCTTTGTATGGATACACAGGTCTGGAAAATGTGGTGTTAAAGATACCAATGAATGGGTTCAGGTGAGGTTTGGAAAAAAAAAAGGCACGATTCAGGTCTTTCCAACATTTCAGTCTACGCCTGTTTCAACATAAGGAGTTAATGATGGTGATGCAACTCCGCTCAGGAATCCTTTAGCAGTCACTGAAGGATAGGGCTATATGTTACTGGCTCCAGGTAAAGCATGCTGTGTACTCCACCTGTGCTTGGGCCCTGTCCCAAAGAACAGGGAGGGCATGCAAAAATGCTTTTCTCCAAATACCTGCTATGGGCTCTTACAGAGGACAGGACACTGGGAACACTGGCCTTTGATCTGATCTTACGTAGATGTCGTTATGGGCTTAGGTTCTTATTAGTTTAAGATAAAAATCAGTGGCTGTACATGAAAGTTTGTTTGCTTGCATAGCCATGGGAGGGAAGACCCAGAATGACTTTGCTGTAGGCAGAAGCATTTGCCCATATTACTGTGATGTTGGTGGCAATTTCCAGGTTGCTTAGAAATACTCTGTGATGAAAATGAACTTCTCTGTATAGAAGTTCCTGACATGATATGAGAATTTAGATAATTATACAAACACTGTGGAGTAGGTAGTAGATAGTTTTACCTATTATTCATTCTTTATCTGCTATCTCTTGATTTTGAAGTGTGTTTACAGACTTTGTAATATGCATATCTTCTTCCACCAGAGCTCTTACCTGGGCAGCATCCTCTCAGTTCCACAGTAATTAGGTCTGGCTCTTTATGGAATTGTAAAAGATAGTGATTTGCACAAAGGCCATGAGTGACAATACTTCTGTGCCTTACTCAGAACCGTATTAATCTTAACAGCATAGAATGCAGGCTCAAGTTTTATTATGAACAGTTCAGTGAAGGCTTTTTGATAATGTATAAACAAAACAAACAAATATTAATGTGTGTAAGGAATGAGATGGAGAATACAATGCAGTGCATTAAAATGTCACTTGAGCATATTAGAAATACCCTGAAATACTGTGTCTGAAATACTGAGTTGAATCCTCACTTCTCCCACTCAGCAGAAAAGAAACGTAGCAAAGAGATTAGGGATCTAGAGATACATAATAAATATGCCAAGATATGTGGGGAACAATCCCAGATGAATAAACAATGAGATAGTTTCCTCCATGTAATTTAGAGAAGGTCCCAGCAAAAGAAAACAATATGCACCTCCTGTACATCCACAATAGTCTAATAAATCATGCACACCCATATATCCATTTTCATAATATAGCAGAGCAAATAACTATTCAAAAGCAGAGCAGGTAAAACTGTGAAAAGCAAATACATTTATGGAATTTGCTGCCACGGCATGATTTTTGAGATTAACTTCAAACTCATTTGCCATTGGATATTTCTGTGATGGTAGGAGTGTTCCTCCTGATTTGTCATGGGGAAAGTGTGTTTATTTTCAATATATGTCTTTATGCAAAAGCAAAATGACCTCTCTTTTACTGGTCAAGGAAAGTGCTTCCCTTAGGGGTAGGTTATTGTATCAAAAACCATTTCTTCATCTTGTTAGTGACTATAGTCAGAAGCTGAATATCTGACTGAGAAAACTGTTAGCCTGGTTGTGGAAATTCTCATATACTTTCTATGAAGGTCTTGGGAGTTTTTTTTAAGAGTCAGGTTCCAAATAATGAACTGGGAAGGCTCCCCCTTTACTACGTCATCTAAGCAAATAGGCCTTGCTGTGCTCGTGCTGTGGGGCAGCTGTGGGTCTAAAAAGTTCACGTTGGGGCTGACTGAACTCATTGGAGGTCTCTGGGCACGTGCTCAGGTTTCCAGCCAAAAGACAAAGACACACAGAGAGATGGTGCCCAGAAGGGTCTTGTCCTGATACGAGAAAAGGAGACCGTGTTTGTGCTCATCTCCAGCTCCAGGCCAGAACAGAGCTGCTTGCACTGCAGCTGACCTACAATGGACAAAAAGCCAGAGATCCCATGGCAGGGAGATGATAGTCTTGGTATTTTTATTCCCAGTGACAGCCAGAATTGGGGTCTTACAGCTTGCTCCAGTTTGCAGTGGAGTTAGGAACTGTTTTATTGGCCCCTGCCGGGAATGATGAAGTCTTGGGCTTGAAGTCCTGGTGTTTGAAGACCAGGAGAATTTTTCCTTGCCTTTGGGTAACCATGATCCCACAGCTAAGACTGTAGACTAAAAAATGTGTCAGCCTCTCCCAGCACCCTAGGATCTGCCTGAGCTGGCCAAGTGCTTTCTGGTGCTTTCATATCCTTCTTTCTCGTGCATTTCCCTTCAGCAGTGCTAGGCTCATCCGGACGATCCTGATTCTCCCTCAGTGTCTCAGATGTGTTTTGGGCATTGGTATGCGCATAAGGGTTGAATTAGTCTCCCATTTTTTCTTACAAATAACTGACACAGGAAGTTTGTGCTAGATTCACTGGTTTCAAGCTTGCAATAGGAACCTTGTAATAGTAACTCTGTTAGTAAAACTAACTCAATATAAAATAAGTGCTCCCTGTGAAAGCAGAGTTTAGGAGAGACCTCTTTCTTGCTGTACTTCAAAGTGGATAGTTTGAGTGAGTGCATATATTCTGCATGACACCACTGCAAACAAGCAAACAAACAAACAAAACCCCACAACCTCCAAGGAACCGAAGATTAAGATGCATTTGGTGAAGCTGTTGTGTTTAGGGAGGTGTTTGAATCACAACGAGATGTTCCGTCTCGCTTTGGTTTTCACTGTTGGCTTGCGTTTTCAAGCTAGGATGCCAGCATTATTTTGCCTTTCTCTGAGAAGGACTGGGGCTGTGTGAATGGCTTCAGCAGAGTTACAAGGATGCTAGAGAGTAAGTTGTTCATTCTCTCGATACAAAATTTATGTTAATTAAATATCTAAGGCTTTTTAATATGATTAAAAATGGATGATGGAATTATTTTTTTTTAGTAAAAGAAGATCGAAATATTTTGTAATCTAAATGAACAGTGCTGTGGAATTGTGTGTGTTTGCTCATGAGATGCATAAAATATTCACTAGAATTTGTGAAATACAAGAACTTTAACTTTTGAATATAAATAATTGACAACAACAACAAAAACCTCTTTATTTCCTTGAGTAGAATGGTTTTTATAAATAAATAAATGTATATAAATGCCAGTATTAGGGTGGTAGAATTACTTCGGGCACTGCCAGCTTCCCTGCCATCTGTGCTTCTGGTTAATATTAGTGTATTGGGGTTGGGAGGGCAACAAGTTTGTTTTCTTTTTGTTTCTGGGGGAGAGTTAAAATGAAGAATATGGACAGTAGTTAGTTCAGAAAAAAAATCTTAAAATCCCTTAGGATATTTATAATATTGATGATGTTCCATCTGGGTAGTTTTGTACTGTCTCCAAATATAAATGTTTCCCTTGGAGAAAGACTATTACGTGCATATTAATAACACTAGAGAATTTTGCTAATCTTCCTTTCAATAATCCTAATATTTAGTAATCCATTCCTGAAATTGGCACTCTTATCTCTCTTAGCAAAGTTCTGTAGTCTTAATTTTTCTTAACTTTTAAGTTCTTGTGCTGTGTTGACTAGCAATCACCATTAATCAAAAGTTGCAGCTGTCTAAGCAAGGAAAATACATTCTGTGATGCCTCATCATGATTTTTTTAAAGAAAGAATAACACATCAAAAAAGGTACTTTGCCTAATCTTACTTTTTCCTTGCTAATTGCAAAATATTTCACAATTGTTTGTTCAGATTAGAAAAAATTCCTTGTTCTGTGTAACGGCTGATAAGTAAGTTATATAGATTAGTGTTCCTGCTGTTGCTGTAGTAGTAATTAATCATTATTACTGGCAGCAATTGACATAACGCTGTCTTTATTCAGTGTAAAAGATTTTGTGTAAATACAGAACTGGTCTAAATGTGTTTTTTTGCTTTGATCTGTTTGTGTGCCTGGTCTTTGGAGGGGAGAAAGGAGGGAGGATATTCGCCTTTGTGTGGCTGCTTGAACTTTATTGCTAACATTTTAGTAGTGTAATAGTAGTGCTTTATTTTTAATGCATTCACTGCTAATCATAACGTGATTTGATTTTTCATCCTCATGAAAACTTCCAAATTGCACAGTTCAAGTTGAATAGAAATGTGTTATTATTGTTCTTCTTTGTGTATCTTGTAGACATTGAACTGTTTTTAACTCTTGAGCAAATGGAAATATGCAGGTTATGCTACATACTTTTTAGAATAAAATAACAAGTTTAAGATAACAATGAAGAGTTGATAGGCAAGTGTCATTTTTTTTAGTAATGTGTTACAGTATGTTTGTATTCAGACAGTATTAAGCTGTGTATTGCCACTGTATTTTCATATTTCATGCATTCGGTGAGACACTGAAAGTGATTTATAGTGTGCTGAAGATGAAGAGAAAGTAATTGATAACACTTGAAATAATTGATGATTTCAATCTGAACTCTTCTAAGTTGTAGAGCTTATATCTGCTATAGTTTGCACACTTTTCAGGTTTTATGTGGCTATATTAGCCTGAGTATACTTCTCAATGTCAATAATAAATTTGTATTGAACAGGAGTTGGATGTCTAAAGAGTTAGGACTTGTATGAGTTAAGTGTGAGACGTGATGTTCTGAATTTTAATATGTATTTCTTTGATGGAGAGCCTGTGATAGTTTTAAAGAAGAATCTTCTTAAAGAAGAATATATTAAAGTATATCTTAAAAATGAATACAAATTCTTTCCTTTAAAAAAAATGTTTTCCAGGCCTTCACCTGTCATTTGTATGTATGTAGAATGAATTAAGCACATTGCTCAGCTATTTCTGTTTCTCACACGTATGGGAAACAGCTGTTCTCAAGTTTTGTCATCTACTGATTCACTCTCCTGGGTTGTACAGAAAAAAAACAAACAGCAGCAGCACAGGAGACTGATTTCATTTTTATTTGGACAAACAGGATGTAATCTCCACTACAGAAAGTAATGTTTATTCATTCATTTTACATTGTTCTGATTAAAAACAAAGCAAAAACAAACAAAGGAACTATCTCATTTTTTCCTGCTTCAAAATAAATGAATAAGTGAAAAGCTTGTTTGATTTCTGTGGGGGAAGAGCTGGTCTCAAAGGTTATAATCTGCAAATAATTGAGGTTGCATGAAGAATTAGTAAATGAATATTCCCACTGACAGCAATAAATGAAGTTACACATCTTTTTTAGTTGCATAGACGTTAAGACTTAAATATTTACTGGACTGTGGACTAGTGTAAGCAAGGTCGCTGCAAACTAGATGATGCTGATGTCTTAAATCTACCTTTGAATAGAAAAAATATATCTGCACATATATAGGTTCATTTATATTTCTCTTTTAATTGTTCCTGTTTTATTAACTGTTCAGCACATTTATTATTAAATGGAATGTCCTGTTTTAAGAGGTAGTAAATATATTTCAGATCTGCTTGCTCTATGTTAGTTTTCAGTGGCATGTTTCTCTTAAAGATGCTATTTTGGAGCAAAATATAAAAACATAAATAACATTTCGTACATATGATACGAACTTGAAGAATATCTGCTTTCCTTTAATTTCTCATCTTTATGTTCTGCAGCAGTTAGGGCTTCTTTTTTTACTTGGCTGCTTTACTGCTTCGTACACAGCTGACTTCTTTAAGCTGTCAGGTTAAGCAGTAATGGCTCCAGAATATTGCATCTTACTTTTCTGTTTTTGAAGTATACTTTTGTGCCTTTGTAAGATAAGAAACAAGATAGATTCCTACCAAAACACAGAATTCATTGCAAGGGTGCCAGTCAACACCTTCTCCCTTTTTAAGTCACTGTAGGCTTGACTGAGTCAAGCCGGAGTGGCAGGTCCTAGGGTCCAGCCCCAAGTGCAGCCACGGGTACCTTGGAAGGTGCCACGTCAGCCCTTGCAAGGTTCATTCCTCCCTGAGGGCCGTGCTGAGGTTTCCTCGGCTGGGCTCCCTGCACCTCCTTCCACACAGCCGAGGTGGCCGTGGTGAAGCCAGCAGGAACCCTGTGCTACAGGAGGGCATTTAATTCTTCTGGGTAAGGGGAAAGTGATGAAAAAGATGCCGGTTGTGAGGGTTGAGAAGCCTAGCTGGAGTACAAGCGAATCAAAACTTGCTACCCTGTCACCATACACTGTGACCTTCAAGATCAAACATGCCCAGTTCATCCCCTGAGACCCATGCACAAATAAATTATAAGTTATTATTGCAGTCATGTATGCATTTCTTTCTGAGCAGATCATGAATGTTTGCTACTTTGATTCAGGGTCATGAGTATGAAAAGGTTAAGAAATGGTGTATTAGGATTAGGAATTCCTTTCTGAAGCCAAAAGCTGCATTAATTTAAATGAGATTTCCAGGCTGAAGGAATGCCTGCTTCTCCTAGAGTGCATGTTTGCATAAATCTTAGATAACTTCTGGCAACGTTCACCTCAGTGATGCATGCAAATCCGGAGCTCTTGTCCTGTGCAGAGCTACAACTGGTATTAGGGAGAGTATTAGGTAGAAAAAGAGCAGGGACTTTCACAGCAAAGTACTTGAAGCAGAATGATTTAGACTTCGGTGCCTGCTGATTATTTTCCATCAGCCTTCATCGCCAGTTTAGTCACTCGAATCGTCACACACCTTATAAAATTTTAAAACCAACATTTGTCTGTAATCATATGTGACAAAGAAATAGCTTTGATTATGTGGTTGGAAATACCTTTTTTATCTGTTGAGTGACTGTCCTTGAAAATGATGAATAATTTGATAGCAGCAACTGTGTTAATAACAATTAGCTTGTGTAGTTAGGTATTAGGCAAACTCTCCAGTGCTTTATGTTATGCCCGATTCTGAAAAGCAGCTCTGTAAAATGCTGACATGGTAATGCTCCAGTTTCTTAAAATGTGATTTCTAGGCCTATTTAGAGGCTGCATTTCCCCTGCAGTGAACTTCTTACCACAGTGCTAGTTTTATGGATTTTATCCCCATAACCAAGACTTGAGTCAGTGGGTTTTTTTCTTACAAAACACTTGCCTGAAGTAAAGGTTATGAAGTCAAATTAATTAACAATCAAGACTAATGCAAGTCAGTCTCCCAGCATCTTTTCCTCTCCATGGTGCTCTTGCAAAGCGACTGCCAATATATGTCTCAGCATGTTTAGTTATGGGAACACAGAAGAGTGTTCTGTTCATGCTGCACAGGGAGTGCAGGTTAGCCAGTTTTGTTTTACTTAAGTAATCTCTAAAATGAGAATAGGAAGAACGCGTTTTGTCAGATACATGGCTTTGCAGACACCGTGCAGTGAGTTACTTGAAACAAAAATGAATTATCATTTCGGTCATTTTTTGGAATAGACCTTTTTAAATATATATAATAGAAACTTCTAGTGTTGCACTCAGCTTCATTAATGTCCATTATCAGCCTTCTTAATGACCTGGAATAATTATTAAAACATAGCAGTCATTTATTTTTTCAAAATACCAGCGATAGTAAGGTCTCTCTTTTTTTAAAAAAAAAAAAAAACAATTAAGTGTTGTATTTTCATTATGCCATCTTACTTGCTGTTTGCCAAGTATAACATGGCAATGTCCTTTTTAAAAACTGAATGTATGTGTTTGTAAATTGCATTCCATTCAGGAAAGGAACTAAATTTTGAAGTGCTTCTCAACTAACAGTGAGAAGCTTCTATCTCAACAGCTTTTAACGTGCAAGAGCATTCAAAACTCACAATAGAGTCACATTTATGATGCTGATTATTTTATGGATTTCATGAACTGAGCTAAGTTCATGAAACTCTTTAGAGATTTTCCTCTGCCTTCTCCGCAGTAACCTTCATGTCACTGTATGTGATACAGAAGAAAATGCATTCCACAAGTACCCATGAAGAACATGTATGTATTTTTGTTTAGATTTTGTTTTTCTCTTTGAATTTACTGTAGAAAAAATTGCTTCCAAAAAAAATTCTAAAAATGCTGGTTTTCATTTTGATGGCAATGGTGAAGCAGTTGATTAAGTGATTGTTTAACCATCTTAATTTGCTTTGTATCACAGAACCAGCCCAAAGGAGCTGCAGATTACTCCTAAAGCTAAGCCAAAATACTGTAATTTCTGTTTAGGCTGGACACTTCAAGTTCAAACTCTATATTTTTTGTTGTCGTTTGTTTGTTTTTGTTTCTGTCTTTTTCTCTTGGTTTCTCTTTTTCTCTGATTCTTGATGCCATAAGGTATATGTATGTATTATGCTTTCTAGCTAGCCAGCTGCTGAGAGTTTAAACCTAACTTGAGAGAAGATTTCTTGGAATTATATGCCTTATAATGTAAAAAATGCTCATAGCAAAGAATATGTTATGACTGTCTTTTCCATTATAAATTCTTTAGGGGCGTTATTATGTAATTCAGGAATTATGTATGATACCAGATATCCTCTGTCTGTAGAGTCTGAGTGCAAACGCTTATTTTTCATGTGGGATTTGTTCATACTCAGTGTCACTGAATGTTTCCGTATTGAACTAAAAGCTGACAAAGGTGACAGGAGACATTCTTGCTCCAGACACGAAACTAACAGTCGAGAACTGCTGAACTTCTCCAGGGTGATTTTCTGATGTGATAGTTTTAATGCTTCCTGATAGTCACCAAACTAGAATTGGTTTTTTCGTGTGTGCGTTTTCGTTTTTTTTTTTCAGGATGGCTGTTTTAACACCTATAGTGAGTTTGCACCATTTTAGTGTTTTAATAGGTGCCTGGACAATGTTCAGATACCCGCTTTGGTCCCATACTTCCCAGTGTCAAGGTCAGGTGTGATGTAGTGTGAATGATGAAGCATCCCAAACCAAAATGGTTTATTTGCTTGACCAGGTTGAGGAATTTTTTCATGAAGCTACTTCTACAAGAGAGTGAGGTTGAAATCCCTGTGCCTTCATCTGTGCAGCTTTCTCAGCATAAGCTTTGAAGAGCCACACTCTGATTATGAAGACATATAAAGACTTGTGGAAGATCTCTGTTACTTTCTAATAAATTTTAACTAGACGCTGACAAATTAATCATTCCGATTCACAGGGGAAGTAGACAATTTGTTACTGACTCCATGCTAATGAAGATAAGAGGCAAAAGAGTTGCAGGAGGATCCAAAGTGGAACATTGACAGAAGCAAAATCAAAATATAGTCTCAGCTGACTGTTGTCTCTTGTGATCAAAGTGCCCTTATTACTTGGGTCTAAATGAATGGCACTATGTTAGCAATCCTACATTATCCTCATAACCAAGAATTGGATTACAACATTAGCATGTGATTGTTTTATATTTTCATTAGAACAAAAGCTAGCGACATAAATGCTAATAATTAAAGAGAGATGGTAAGGTTCAATTTTTAATTTTGAGCATGCTACTAATACATTATTAAATATAACGTGTAGATGTAGCTAAAGAAAATACTATAGTTAGTCTATAATGCTTTGAGTTTTTCTGCTTTGGCTCAGGATATTTTCTTCAAGCGCTAATTATAATTGAAAGCAATGCTGCCAGAGAATTAAGTGGTTCCAACTGAGAACTATAAAAAAATCGACATTTGGATGACTTTTAAGGATTAAAAGTCGTGGTAGTGAACAGTGCAATTAAACAGTGTGATTTATTTTTGAATGAAATATAGGCAATCCAAATAAGGATATTTTTGTGGATTTATGGCTTCATTTATTAATGAGGCTTCTTTCAGAAAGCTTTATGTATATAAATATACATAGTAAAAGGTCAGTGTGGTATTGTAAGCTGCTGTGAGGAGGCCCTGAGCACATCACCATTCCGTAGGTTAACCTGGTAGCACAAGCAGTGTGGCCACATTACCAGAAGGCTCCAACATAGACACACGTAGCACATATAGTTAGTTTTCCATACCAGATGGGTGTGCTCTTGTTAGGAGACTTATGATTAGTTTTTATTGATGGACGTGTTGCTAATTTATAAATTTTAAATAATCTTAGAAAATGATGTGACAGCTTTTGTGGCTTGATTTATGTTTTGAGTGAGTTTATGGAGATCTTCTTAATAAGCTGCATGTTCTAGAAAAGGATTAAATGTACATTGAGGCCAAAAGAAATTTGTAAAGCGCAAGCGACACTATTTAGCAGAAGCAACACTTCCATGTAATTTGAGGAAATGAATGATAATTGTTTTCACACTAAAATGTGGGAACACAGCAGGGCAATTTCAAGAAGTGCCAGGATCTTCCTTTCTCCCTGGTTTAGAAATAGATAAATGCATTTTAAATATTCACAGCTTTGATGTTCCCTTCAACTCACGAGCTCCTTATACTGCATTTTTCACTCCATGGTAAACATCTCTCCTGTCTCACTGTGAATTTATAGCCTAAAGTTCCGACATTCTTCTTTCTGCTTCTGTGCAGCATAACATATCATGCTCTACCTATTGTTAATATGTGCACAGTGGAGGATTTTGTTAGTTATTTGGACGTGTAAAACATTGATTAATAAATGCTGCATACTGGAGAATATGGAGAAATCCTGGGGAAGCGGTTGCTCATGCGTTGGTAGGTTAAGCTCCGCAGCAGTATTGAGCGTGTGCGTCTTGCTGTCTGCCTCACCCTGCTGCCCTGCGTTCCTGGTGGAACAAACGGATGCAGCATCTCTCCTTGCTCAGCAGCACAGGCCACGATTAATATCAATCCTAAAGAGATGATCCAGAATTTGAGGGTGAGCTTCATTTTCATGAAAACTACAGGATTTTACAAGAAAATACAAAAAAGTTTTGGAAACTTTTAAAGGAAATGTGGGAATTCTAATGGAAATGTGCTTACTAATGCCTCTCAAAATATATACAGCCAGTAGTTAGTTGGCAAAGTTGCACTGGGAGGGTGTGAGAGATCCGTGCTTGAGTTCCCCACCGCAGGGGAGCAGGGATTCAGGAGCAGGACACTGGGTCTGAGAGCGCCGCTTTCCAGGTGAACACCCCGGTCTGGATTACTGCCTGATTTAGAAAAGGTCTCTTCAGCGTCTGCCCTAGCCAGTGAACTATGTAATCACTCTTTCTTTGAGACACTAAATGGTTCTTTATCATTAATGAGAAGGTACAAGAGAATAGATAAATACCTTGACTAAAAATAGGAGCAAAAGACAGTCTGCTTCTTGCAGTTCTATTTATAAGAAGTAGTGGAAAAATAAAACAAAAGAGATGTATGGAAAAGACAGCTCTGTTTAGTGAATTTGCCATTCTCCTGATTTTTTTTTTTTTTTTTAGTATTTCCTAGATACACTTTTTCCCCATTTAGGAAATGTTCATACCGATAATCAATCTGAAGCGTAACCCCTTGGTGGATCCCACTAAATGTTTAGGTGACTTTATCAGAAGATCATGTTTTAGCAAGACCATGTTTTGGATTACTAGGGGTAATGCCTCAGTACTTACAAAGGCAATTGGACTGTATATTATTTGGAGTAATAAAGAACAATCTTACTGTGTTGGTTGCTGGTATGTTCCTGGGTGAACTTGATGAGCTTGAACTTGTGTATTCTGGATTCTCGTGGCTGTGAGATGGCTACTTTTTGTGCGTGACACTGAGGCCGCCGTGCACACTGAGATACTTGACCTGAGAGCCCTCGTGGAAGGGATGGGGTGCTGGTTCCTGACCAGTGGCCACACTAACTTTGCCCTGTCCCTGCTTTTGTCACTTACCAAGTCTTAATTCCTAAGGCAAGTCTGGACTGGGGGGCTTCCTACAGTGAGGAATCCAAGCCTGGCCACTTCCTGTGTGATTTTGTGTTTTCAGTGAATATGGCAAGCCAAAAGAGAGAAGAATTCACTGCTCTCCAGCAAGTTTTGTTTAGCCTCGGGTTGCTCTGTGTCTGTAGCCACTTTTACTGCACTGAGTGGTGAAATAGCCTTGATCCTCAAGTCACATTTGGATGCTTACATCAAGTGACAAATGTAGCAAGCCCAAGGTCAGAGTGCAGATGAAAGCTTTCCTGTGAGTGGGTTTTTGTGGTTTTGTTTTTTTTTTGAAGAGGAAAAAATGGGGAAATGATGTAAACAAGTCAATTTTGTAATTAGGGATATAGAAGTAATTATACATTATCCTAAAACAGAACATCTGAGTTGCTTGGGTAAGTGTGATACCCTTATCCATATCTGTACTTTCCTTTTTTTCTCAAACTGATATACAAGGGAAGATGAAGTAAAATGAAGTCCGGGCATATTTTTCCTCTCTTTCCTGTATGTTTGCTGGTTTGTCTTATTTGTGAAAGGAAGACTTTTTAAAAGTCTATATCAAGTAGAAGATGATTAGCACTCAATATTACTTTGGTTACTAACATTTTTATAGATATGCACAAGGGATAAGATAGCCAGGTAAATACGTGGACAGCAAAAAGACTTACAGCAAAAGAAATAATAATTTAAGGTTCTTATTTCTTGTGCAGAAAAGCATCCAAATATGTTATTTTGAAAAATCATTCAAATCTCTGCTTCCACTGCTGCCTTTCCCTAACTGCCCACAACCTGCAGCCCTAGCAATACCACAAGTGTCATCTGGTAGCAAGCGCGGTGCTTGACGGACCAGCCCTGGAGGTTCATTTCCTTGGGTGTGTGGAGAGGAAGGAAAACCTCCCGAGCGCTCGGAAGGTCTCCAGCAGCCTGGCAGTCGTTTGATCTGCTGTGACATCCCTCTGAAAGCTTGGGAGAGCGTTTCAGTAGCTACAGAAGATGGCAGGTCAGAGCAACGGCTTTCCTAAAGCACAGTACGGCTGTAAACAACAGGGAAAGGAACAGGAAACAAACAGGAAACAAACAGGAAAGCCCTCTTGCAGAATCACTGTTGTTGTGCTCTGTGTCTGGAATGCCTATAACCCTAAGATAAATATTTCCGGAGATGGGGATGAGCAAACTTCCTATTGATACCTTTGCTAGAAGGCGGCGAAATAACCTGTTCTTGGAGAAAATCCAGAATTGGGGAGGTTACAGAAAAGAGTGTATAGGAAGGAAATGCCATGGGGACAGCAAAAATACTGCTGATGCAGTACTGTAAAGCAGCTAGGCTTGCAAGTTAGTCTGAGGATCATTATCACAAGACACTTGGGCATTCTGCAGTTGACCTCTTGGACGGTGAGGAAAATGAAAGCAATCCTCAGCAGGATCTCAGGAGATGTTCTGAAGTATATGGTTGTCAGGCCTTGGTCCAAGAACAGTACATGCAATTTGACATATGAAATGCAACTGTGGAAGCTACTAGTTAGTATCATGTACAAAATTGTAGTGAATTCTTTATTTAGACCTCTACTGAACTGGGCAATTGAGCAAATCCTTTACTTTAGGAAGCCAAATTTGATTTTTTCATTATATTTCAATAATGAGCGGTTCAAATCTATGTTGATACTCTTTGAGCTAGGTGTGTATGTTTGACAGCTGTGATAAAAGAAAGGTTGTTTGCCTTGTAGATCAGTAAGATTGCTTTACCTGCCTTTGAATTCCCTTTGAAATTTGTTAACTGTGTCCTTATTTGTGAAGATGGCCTTAATTGTCAAGATTGTAGGGCTGAATACCAGCAAAGTGAGATAGAACAGTGTTTTGGTGAGTGCATGTCTTGAGTTTCAAGGGTGCACACTGCACGTATGCATCTCTGCTGTGCCATATCTGCATGGTCAGGGTGTTAAAAAGAAAAGGAGGCTGAAGTTAAGAATAACCCAGTAGAGAATAAGATATCTGAAATGTTGATAGCATGTTTTTGGTATGCTTTAAAATACTTTAAAAGCCTGTCTTGCATGAGACCTTTGCTACCGTTACTAAGTGACAATCAGGGTACTTACATCTCTGGTATCAAATAAGTGAATTTTCCATGAGCACAAAATTTTTAGGCGTTTACTCACCTGTTGTAAGTGTAGGGAATGAAGTTTAACTTTCTGTTGCCAAAATTTGCTTTTGGGTGTCTCTGTTGTTACAAAAAGAGCTAAAACCATTTTTTTTTCCTTGGAAAAGATCTTCATACAAAAGTAAATGTCTTCAAAATTAGAATTTTTTAATCATTCCAGTACATTTTTAGCTTAATAATTTTAATATAATTTGTAATTTATTTACTATTTAATGTAAGAACTCATGGGTAAAAAGTATGAGTAGTTAATGATCTGTAAAGACTCTATGAAGGTGTAATGTCCAAAAGTGTATTACAGTTAGTTAAATTTAGTATGTTTTGAAACTTGTCATTCTGAGAATATCCTAGCAACTGATAATCAGTCTGCTTTCCATATGTACATCAGAGTCTTTGGTACATATGGCTGGGCCCATAATTTTAGCTATGAATCAATCGTGTGAATATCTGTGACCATATCATGTGACCATAAGATAAATGGCCTTAGATTTAATAGTTTTAGTATTAAATAAATAAATAAATAAATAAATAAAAAGCTCAGTGTAAAAAGTTCTATTCTCATTTAGCTAAAACAGTTTCACAGCTGGAACTGTGGATTGTACTTTCAGCGATATGAATACTTTTGTTTTCCTGTAGCATGATCGCAAAATACCTGGGGAAAAATAGGTAGCTTTTATTCCGTGTTTCCACCACTTTCTCACAAGTGATTTCTTAGACTGGTTTAGATTTTTTGTAAGTTTTCTATTTAGTTCCTCAACAAACCAAAAAATTATTACAGGAAAACATGTTTGCCACCACAGAGAAAAGCTTGGGCTGATCGCTTCTGTAATGCTACTTGCAGATGAATGTTCTTGATTTATTTCCATTCACATGTATTTTTTTACAACCATCTTTCTCTTTGTCAGGTAGAGCAATTTTTAAAGAGTGAGTTGAGTCTTTTTTTTTTTTTTAATAAACTGCAAGTCCCAACCTGTAGAACTCCTGGGGAGCAAAGCCGAGGAACTTGTTTTATTATTAATCTCTACATACTTTCATATGCTTGTTTCTAAACTTTTTTAAGAAGTAGGTGATCTGTTTATTTTTCACAAATCCTCAGTGATAGAATTAAGAAATAAATAGGATTACCTGCCTTAAAATATAAAAAACAGTCAATGGCCTGTATATGGATCTTAAAAAAAATAACTGAACGGAGCATTTTATTCTAGGTGTCTGTAGTAAAGATAAAGACTGGAAGAACATGTAAGCCATGAGCCCCATTCACAGTAAGTCTGGGTGGGTTACGTATCTCAACCACATATGAGGAAGAACTTCTTTCCTGTGGGAGTGACAGAGCCCTGGAACAGGCTGCCCGGAGAGGTTGTGGAGTCTCCTTCTCTGGAGATCTTCCAAACCCGCTTGGATGCCACCCTGTGCCACGTGCTCTAGGTGACCCTGCGTGTGCAGGGGGGTTGGAGCAGATGACCTCTAGAGGCCCCTTCCAATCTCAACCATTCTGTGATTCTGTGAATTAACATCATGCCTCCTGCAGGCCTCTCCCTGCTGTAGCTTCTTCATCCTTTGCAGCCCCAGTTACGGTCCTGCTTCCCACCACGAGCAGGTTACCTGGCTCTTCACTAGCTGGTGTTTTTTCATTCCTCAGCAGCTTCCGACTCACCTTCAAACCTCTCGTGTCAAGCCTGCCTCCAGCTTGGCTCCCGCTCGGCCCTGCTGTGACTTGTTTACTTTGATTTAATTAAAATGCACCCATCCAGAACCCCGGGGCCGCTCACGGCCGCCCGCAGAACCTTTCGCTCCGCAGTGTTTTCGCATTGCTTTGAATCGGCGCCCAGAGCAGCCTCCGTGTTCTATTACACCCAGCAACCTAACTTGTCTCCTTTAAAAACACCTCGCCTTGCTAGGGTTTCGCTATATATGTAGTTAAGAAGGCCTAAATCTAGCTCAAGCCCAGAAGGTTGATTTTTTGTTAGTTTTGTTTTGTTTTGGCAGTGTTAATATTTCTGTACTAGTGTTAGAAGAGCAGCCTCACCATGCGAACACTAATTCCTGTGCTGCGGCTGAACAGAAGCACTGCCTTATCCTCTGCTATCTAAATGCTTTTCTGATCGGGAGATTTTGCAAGATGGAAAATTGTGTTTTCGTCTTCTGAGTGAGACAGTGGTTAATCACCTTCACTGAGTTAAAAAGATGTGACTATCGTATGCACAGGCAAGGTTTTATTCTTAAGTGTCAAGAGCATCAATAGCACTTTGTAAAATGAATAATTCAAGCAATTAGGAACCTGAATAAGTAGAATTTATTAACCTTTTAGATGTTTTTGGCTTTTTTTTTTCAGGCAAAGGAGCTTTGTTATCCCTCTTTCTTTCTTTCTTTCTTCCTTTCTTTCTCCTCTATTTCCAGTATGTTCCTCTAAAGCTCTTCCATATTGCTTTTTCCCACTCCATCCTTGTCCTACTCTCTTTGCCTAGATCCTACCCATCTATTGCTCATCTTTTGCTTTGCCTGCTCATTTTTTTTTTCATACCCTTTAGCCATAATCTCATACCCTGCACCTTAGCTTTCACTACAAGGAACAAAGACAAAAGAAGTGTTTAAAGTCTGCACATCTGACCCTTTTTAGACCTTTTTAAAGTGCAATGAATCTCCAGCGATTAGTGAATGTCAGGTGCAGATTTCAGAGAAACCACAGATCTCAGCGCTTGGTCAGATCCCACCCTCAGTAAAGGCTCAGTTCTCTTCAAACCGGGCTTGTGGAAGGCCCTGCTCCTTTGTCCCAGCAGTCAGTCAAGACCTGATCCTATCTGTATTCCTTAGTCCCTCCTCTGGAGCTTCCACAGGGATTTCTAATGCTCTTCTTTTTGTGCCTAGAGAGTTTCTTGTGTATGCGTTGCACGGTGAAGAGAGTTATTGCTGCTGTTGGAGGCAGAAGCAGCTGCATTAGTATTTACAGGGATGCTAGGACCTATGGAGGTAATAAAGAACTTGAGAGAATTGAATCTTTGTGAAGTCTTCACATCAAAAGTGGATTTTGGCTAAATTAATTACCTTTATTAATCTGACTTTTAGTGTTTTGATTTGTTTTGCTTCTATTTTTTTTCTAATGATGACTGAAAAAGAGAAGTCAATATACCATCTCAACCGTAAAATACTTATTTTCTTCTCTAATCAGGGTTGTGTTTTCTTGGTTTATGGGCCGGCGGTATATAAAGGACTGTTCAGTGTGCTTCTGGGTTTTTTCTCTCTTTTTCTGAATGATAATTTCAGACCTAGAAATCGAGCTTTCCTGAACCTTACTCAGAGTCTAAAGATGGTTAAAACTGATCTAATATTCAATCGAAGAAAGATGCTTCTACATCCGTATATACTTTTACCAATGTATTTTTTTGTTTTTTGTTTTTTTTTTTTTAAGTGGAGTATGCTTCTAGGCTGCAATCAGAAATGCTAAAACTGTATTTAATGATTTTCATATACATTTCTTAATTTAAGGAAATCCTAATTCTAAGAATTAGACTAAGACTGACAGCCAGAATGCAAGGAGATGCACAGCTCAAATGCGGAAGACGTTTTTAGCGGTAGAGGTTGTGGCCTCGTAAATGCTTGAGTTTACAAATTTTCAGTACATTGCTTCTACCCTTTTTGAATTGATCTAATTTTGTGAATTGTAAATGAGCACAATTTCATCAAAACCGTACCTGTCCCGTACCTGAAAGTGCACACTTTCATTGGGAAATGGAGAGATTCTAAAAATGTAAACTTGTCTGGTTCTTGACCTGCAAGAAAACAACACCTTTTTTCTTCAATGTCTTCTAATTATTTTGGTATTTTTATACAAGGGCTAATTAAAGCAATTCTAGACAAGTGGAACGATTTTTCTTTTTTACATCAGGAGTGACAGATTCTTGTGGTTCAGCCTCTCCCTCGGTTCCTGTCTCTGATGGGGGCAGAGTCTCCTCACCAATATGCAACCCCGGCTGCTCCAAACCCAAGTGCAGCAGCAGCTTCTGGCGTTGAGAAATACAGCACCAAATTCAGGGCACACCAGCAATGCAAGTGGTTTAAATTGCACAGTATTTCAGATCCTTCTCTGTAAGTTTGTGACATCAACTTAGATTATGTTTACATTGCCGTGGGCTTTGTCACATGAATACTGTACTCCTTTTCAGTGAGTTACTCATCTCCACTATCCTTTTAGCTGCAAATTCAGCTGAAAGTCTGACCAAAGTACCAAAGTGAAAATTTTATTTAGCCTCACAAGAAGAATGAGAAGCTGCCATTTAAATCTCTGAAGATACTGAAAATGGATTAGACTGAACGAATAGAATATGTTCTGAAATATTTTATTTTATGTAACTTAGAGCTTACATTAATGTGTTTCATCATGCATTTGGTATGTTTCTAGCTCTAGGAGGTCATTCAAGGTTATTTCATTTTAATCTCTTTCTTCTTGCTACATAATAAGCCCAATAGCAGCATATGCACTGATGTGCCTTTGAACATACAGGGCTCAAAACCTACCACAGAGCATCCTCAATGCTGATCCGATTAATTGTACTTGATTACGCTTGGGTGACATTACCTTTGCTTCCTTAGTTAACAGAGGAATTAATAACTCCCATTAGCATTAGCAGTCATAAAGTTAACCCTTTGTTAATATGGAGAGTAGAAAAGCGGTGTCACTGCGCTCTGTAGGACCTTAAAACAGGTGACTGATGTGATGTACACGGGGACAGCGCTCGGACACTGCAGCGAGGTTGCTTTGAATTATTTGAATATGCTTTGAATTATTTTAGTGTATACCATCATGAAGGCCTGATATGTTTCTCAGCCTGCCTGAGTAATTTAGAAAATAGATTCGTGCTAAAAAAGCATTCATGATCATAATCCTTTATATTTTTGCATAAATCTCCAAGTGATGGCCAAGCTAGTGTAAAGGTGTAGTAATTACACTGAAGGGCTGAATGACACTGAAGGCTTTGTGCTTCATGGATCATTGGCGATGCTAATTACCTTTTACTAGGCCTGTCACCTGTGTTCATGATGAAGTAGGCAACAGAATTATTTCATATGCTTAGTAAAATCAGTTGTTATAAAGCTGTTTTGATTGTCTTGTTTCATATACTGAAAAAAAGATATTTTTCCTCTATGTTAATGCTTTGTCTAAATGGAGCCAAAGCATCTTAATCTCAGTAGGCCTGTTGAGTTTTCTGCTCTCTTAATGAAGTGTGTTTGCAATGTATGATGCGTTTACTATTGCAATCTGGTTTGCATGTCCTTTTACCTTTCTCCAAATTGGAACAAACTGTTCAAAGCTTGGATTAGATAAACAAATCTATTTTGTGTAATTCAATAACTGCTGATAGATGGTTTGTGCCGCACAGGCTGGGATGGTATCAATACCTTTTCTCTTGTTTGCCATGGCACAGAAGTGCTCAATCACTGCCATGAAAGAACAAGGAATATCAATTGGATTCTCATGGTTTTCTCATAAAAATCAGCCACAATTTAGAGCAATGGCATTATAAACCTTCCTTAATTTTTTATTTAATTTTTATGTAGCTGTTAGCTCTAAGCAGATAAAAAGGAGAATTGACCAAATCTGCCTGAACGACCCGTTCAAATGTAGCCAAATTCTTCTTTGAATTTTATCTGACCATGGCATAATAAAAAATGTGACTTCCCTGTCTCACACTGATAGTTATGTTAAAAAAAAATCAGGTTAAACTTTTGCAAAATTAATGATTGAAATCCATTGGCGGTGTGGATAGAAGCTTGTAAAGTAAGGGACCACATCTATCTGATTTCTTCATGGAATTAAGCTTTAGTTTCATAAACAATAAAAATAACAGGTCAAATAGAAACTAGCATTATTGTTTTTATCCCCTAAAAGACTCCTCTGCAGAAGAAGAAGAAGAAAAAAAAATTTTCCAACTCAAAAAAAATATTTATATTAAACATTGTTTTGGCAGCTTATCACACACTTAAATGGGAAATAATTGTTGTCTCTCTGGACAAGTTCCTGGTGCTATTCAGATGAATTACCCCATTTGGGCTTTTTGGCCTTCAGCCGGGTTGCCACAATCACAACTCTGCAAAATCACCTAAAAACACTACTTCCAAATTCTGAGTGACCTCACTGAGGATGCGGATGTTAGAAACTGAAAAAGAGAAACTCAAGAAAATGAAATCATTTTAATATTAAAAAAATCATAAAGTTACACAATGATATTCTATGTCTGCTTCAAAAAGCTGTATTTAAAAATTATAAAGCTCCTTTTATTTTTATTTTTTTTTTACTCTAGCACAGCTGCAACTTAACTCTGTTCTTCTTCAAAAAGCCATAGCTGTTATTCAGTACTTACAGGTGTGCAGATTATTTATCTGCCCATATCCATGGCTACGACTGTGGCGATAGTAGCAATTCTGAACTAAGCTAAAACTATTTATGTAAACACTCCCCTATGAGCAGAAATAGATCTTCAAATGGATGTAATTTAAAAATGAAATCCCCTTTTATATTAAAATAAATGTCTCTCGTGATTTCCCTTGGAGTAGTATTGACCTTTAGATTGTAGCTCTTCAAATCTACTCCATAAATTTGTGTACTTCACGTATTTTTCAGATTTTTATCTTTTGGTCATCTTTTAGAGTGTGGGTGGGTTTTTTTGCTTTTGTTTGTTTGTTTTTGTGGGTTTTTCTTTTTGTTTTCTTCATGTTGCATCATGTAGTATCTACTAGTATGTCTTTTTTTTTTTTTTTTCTACTGTCACTTTTTTTCCTGGTAAATGAAACTATTCATTCAGAAGTGTTCTATACCAAGTGAAACTGATGGGACTCCCAGGACGTTTTTTGAGGTGGTTGTTCTGAACCTGGTTCTGGATCAACAGGAAATTTCCACTGTTTAGGTACACTGAGTGCTTACGTGAAATAATTTGATAGACTAATTCATGGGCTGAACATCCACCTAATGGTGCAGGGTAATTGCTGTCGTGCTGAAAGTCACAGCTTGTCCAGGCTCTCTCGACATTGGAACAGAACTCTTAACTCTTCAGAAATAGTGTGGAAGCAGGAGGGGGAGGCTGATTCCGTGTTGTAACCTCTATCTGCTTTGTGAGTACCCAGGTGCCCCAATAATTACCCAAGGAACTTAGGTAATGTCAAAGATGAAATCTTTAACCTTTTCATACTTTACATGATGGGCTTCACCACGAGTCCAATATTGTAATGTTTCTTCAAATAACAGCCTTGTCAGCAGGGGCTCTCAAATGCACAGATCCTGTTCTATTCCTCACGGTCATTAATTGTCCATTTGTTTAAATGCCTACTTGTTATTTAACATTTGAAGCCTGCAGCTATTAAGCTGGCACCTCCGGCTATAAAAGATTCATCCCAAAGAATCGAACAAATTCAAAGCTTGAGGTGGCTTCCTCAGTAGTTACTCATTTGGAAATCTCTAATATCAGAAGTGGTATATATTATTTACTCATGCTGTTTTCATCTGTCTTGACCATTGTTAAATAATAGATTCAAGTAGCTGAAATCAAGAAGAGATGTTGAAGAGGAGTTTAGTTGTCTCTGTGTGCTGTGAGAGGATCAACTAAACCTAACCTGGTTTAGAACAGCATTGGAATGGCAATGTATTTGTTCTTAGAAACTTCCAAAAAGGTGATTCTGTAATATTTCTGATTTCCTCTACCTTAGCAGTTAAATGTTCCTGACTACACAGCTTTGATAGACTCTTTCTTGAAAATTAGATTGATTTCTTCTCCATCTTGTAGTAGCCACTGAGCAAACCAGATCACTGTTTTGTTTTTAGCAAACTTTTACTTGTTGAAAGAATATTACTGCATCACTACTCAATCTTCTCCTCTATAAAGTAATCAAATTCTATTGCTCTAACCTGTGCTTACAGGTCATTTTTTTTTACTCTTTTTTTTTTTTTCCTAATCCCTTTTACTATCCCCTGCAATTTTCTTTGCTTTATGTCCATCTTAAAGTGTGGTTGTGAAAAGAGGACACTGCATCACCTGGAGCTTAATGGTGCTGCACAGAGGACAGTTATTAAATCCTCATCTTCTGGGCTCATCCTTTTATTCCGTGCGTTGTGACTGTGCATCTGATTGCAGTTTCCCAGGTGTAACACTTTGCTCTCACTTCTACTGAATTTCAACCTGTTGTCTTTTAACCCTTAATCTAAAAATAATATTCAGTTGGGGCTCCGAGGTGCTTAGGACTCCTCCTCACTCAGTCTAATGATCACATCTGGGCTTGTCTGTGCCATTATTAGTGGGACTGACGAAAACACTCGGTAGATCTCAACCCTCACAGTCCCCTATCTAGTCCCACTTGAAATCCTCTTGGTCTGACAGCAAATCATTGAGAATTGTTCATTGAGAGCAATTTCTCAACTGGTTGTCCACCCACCTGATGGTGATTACATCCCCTGCCTCAGCTTATTTATGAGAATATTATATGGAATAGTGTCACAGGCTTTAATTAAAAGTCATGATCTATCATATCTACAACTTCCCCTTGATCCAGTTAGCTTGTCAAAGAAGGGTAGTAGACTGGCTTGACATGATTTCTTTTTGACAGATGCATATTAGTTGTTTTACTATCCTGTCTTTTAGGAGCTTACAGCTATAATGCTTAATCCTTATTTCCAAATATATTAAATTGACTAGATAATTCTCTGCTAGACAACATTTTTTTTTATTTTATTATTTTATTTTTTACAGATCTTTGATAAATGTTCACTAATATTCAGAGATTCCTATGACTTATTTCCCCAAAACTGCAAAGTGATTATTTTCAGTCCCTGCTCCAGTGATCACATTTGATTGATCTACATCTTCTCTCAGCATGTTTTCTCCATCACTGCTCTTTTAATAACCTTGTTAATTTAATTCTGTTAAGTAGCTGTTCACAATTTATCTTTCATGTAAAATTTTAGGAAAAGGGCAATTAATATCTTACCCTTCTTTTTATACTCTGAGATTTAGCCTCCATTCTATGTTATATTCTCTTGTTTTCTTAACTCAAGTATGGTTATGGATACTTTGTGTCACCTCCTCTTCCTTGTTGTAATGAGACATATATTTTTCTCTTTGCATATTAGCCTGTTTTGATTTTTTTCATATGTACTTTTAATATGTACTATTGCTTTATCCTTAGTCATATGCACTTGTTATCATATGTGTCTATGATTCCTTTTCTACTTTCAGATCATTTAAAGAGTCACCAACTTGGCCACAGTGATCTCTAGCTTTACTTCCTCTATTTCCTTTGCCTGGAATTGTTGCCTTTGTGCATTTGATAAGCAGTATGATCTTGATAATGTGAATATTTTGAAACTATATGACTCTTGGATTAGTGAAAATTAGGCTTACTGTCTTGCTGTAACTGCTAGGATGTATTCTTTGAATGAACTACTAAGTACTCCACTGTGTTTTGTTTTGTTTTGTTTCTAGAATAAGAAAAGGCAAGACAGATTTTAAAGCGTATACAAAAAGACGGAATTTTTCTCCTGGCACTGGCGGTAGCAGAAGCAGCAGAGAACTCAGCTATAACCAAGTCACCTGGCTTAGCAAGTTGTTCATTGTTTGATCTTCTCTGTAGCTGTTTACAGAAACTGCCAGCTCTGCTGCACTTGATGTCTTGGCCCGGGTGTCTCTCAAGGATGGCAGAGACGATTGGGTTGCATTGTGGTTTCCAAAGTTTAAGGCTAAATCTCAGCAGGTGCTGGAAGACGCTGCCTCTCAAAGAGACAGAACCCGTCAGTCACGTTATCACTTGTGACGGTCTGTCATGCAAGATCACAGCTCTCGGCGATTGCAGAGCCCGGAATGAGGCAAGGGGCAGCCTGGCCTTCAGGAGGGCTCTCTGCTCCTGCTCGGGGCCCGCATGGCCTGGCCTCGGAGCCCTCCCTGGCTGCCTCCCCTGGCTGCAGCACCTCTGTCCTAGCTTGCTCACCCGTGACTCAGATTTTCTTCCCTAAACCCCTTGGAGGCTTTTTGAAGTCTATTATTCCTATTTGTTTTACTCAAGCTTCCAATTAATTGAAATAATAACTATGACACTTGTTTTCCCAGTTAATTTTCTCCAGCTAGAATCTCAGTCAATTCCTCACTATTAATCAAATATAAATGTAAAATAGCTGCCTACTGGATCAATAAAAGGAGAGAGCTTTGCCCATCTTCTCTTGCTGCCTAGACCACCCCTGAATTCAGAGGAAACCTACTTGATAAGTAGTATAATACCTTTTTTTTCTTTTTTTTCTTTTTTTTTTTCATTCCTGTGTCCTTACAACACTAACAATACCTTTCAAGTCACTATTACAAGCCTGTGATTTGTCTCACCCAGAGATGGTGATAACAATTTTTCTGTAACTTTAGTTGTTTAGTAGGACAGATGGGATGTTCTTGTCTTGAGAGAAAATCATTCCACAAATATTTCCAGAGCAGAAGCAGGCACCGGGGTCTAGTTGAGCTTTAAAATACAAGCATCAACTTGCTTCAGTCAAGAAGTAATTTGAAAGCTAATGAGTATGGGCACAAGTTATTTTATAGGCAGTTGAAATGTTATCATGTAGGAGCAGACACCAATACACTTTACTCAGGAATTTTTGTCAGATAGTTTTATGTGGATTTCCAAGGCTTTATGTAATATCTCACTGTTTGTCAGGACGCTATTTGAAAATGCAGTAAAGTCAGAAAGCCTCACTACAGCATTTTGTGTGAATTTATTGGTATTCTTTCGCATTCCGTTTTTGAGAACTAATCAGGCAGAAGTGGCTATCGCCGTTCTGACTGGGTAGTGTTGTTACGTTTGCTTTGCACTCATTTCCATGGGTGACAGGGTCTTGGTGTGAAAGAGGATGAAGCTACAGAACTATGTGTTTTTGTTTGTTTGTTTGTTTGTTTGTTTTAATAACAAGGTCTCTGCTAGCCTTAATCCTTTGCATACTCCTGTGAACAGATTAGGAAGGATCCTCTTCATATCTCTTCATTTGGATGAGAGATGCATATTCTGGTTTACATGAGCCTTACAAAAGGAAAAGGAGATGCTTAATTTAAATAAATCCTCTTTATTTAAAAGAAGGAGGGAATAGTGTTAGTGATGTCGATGCTTTCAGAAAGAAGCCTGTTGTAGCTGCTAAGGGTCCGCTATATACCTCTGGGAAAAAACTCTAGAGATAAAAACAGTGAGAAGACTGGATCGCATCACTGCCTTCCTCCTGCAGGTCCTTGATGATAGTGTTTTACCATCTTCTCCAACAGGGTTATGTTAAATTTGCTGAAACTTTGGGTCCTGTGTAGTTCAGAATGGACATTCATTTTAGCTGAAACTTTGGCTTTTTCCTCGGCGTTGCTCAATTCTTTGTACATAAAATAGGACGTAGGGAAAATAAATCAGTTTGTGAAGTGCTCTTAAACTCTTGAGTTGAATAGCCTGGGAGGACAGTAATAACTACAGGGCATGTTTGACTGCCCACTGAGACAACGGAATATTGTGTAGCTGTGTGTTAATTGAGCACCCACCACTGCGAGGTCCGAGTGAAGCCAAAAGCCTGCGGAAAATAGGAGAAGATTGTGTAATTAAGGGCAGTAAAGCTAGGGTGGCAAATGGAGCTCACCAGGCAACTTTTGTTCTTGCACTTCCTAGCTATTGAAAGGCTCACTCGGAAAATAATGTTCTTTAATGCATTTTGTGTGTGTGTGTGTGCATAATATATATTTGGAGCTGGTTCATTATTGTTTGTGATTGAAAGTCTAATTAATTGTTATGTTGCTTATTGTTTTTTAATGGAAGTAGTTTTTTAATGGAAGCAGTTTTTTAATGGAGGTAGTTTTTTATTTTTATTTATTATTTATAGTGGCATCTTTTAGTACCTTTCCAGAATACAGAGCAGCTTGCCCTAATTTTCCATGTGAGCAACAGAGTCTGTTCAAAGGAAAAAAAAAAAAAGCCCCAGCGGGCGTTTCAGTGGGAGCTGCAAGCGGTGGCTGAAGCCTGCGGACAAGTCCTTGAGCTTGAACACTCACACTTAGGAGCCTAGGAAGCTCCAGAGGAAATGGTGAATACAGAAAGGAGCATCTGTGGAGCATCTCCACAGGGCTCTGCAGAGAAAGATGAGGTTCTCTCTGCTGCTTCCCTCAGGATCATAGGTGGTTTCCACAGGATTTACCCTGTGCGGGAACCCTACATGCCCTGAGCAGAAAGAGCAGGAGCTCTTGAGTGAGGAGCAGTGCAGAAAGCCTGCCAAAATAAATCCCTAGGAACTAGAGAGCTTCACCTCCCATAGCCACTCACTGCTCATGTGCAGAACAAACCTGGGCCCAGGTATGTTGTTGTGCATGAAGCAGCAAAGAAGCTCAGAACGGAGGATGTGGGGAAGGGTCCAAGGGCTGCTTCAGAGAGCGCTGTCCCTTGCATGTTTTGCCTCTGCCAGGTTGAGCATCCCTCTTTTCAAAGCCGTGTCTGAAATACTTGGCAAGGCTGAAATGCTGTCAGAAGCAGCCCGGCGAAACCAACTGCTCCCTCCAACAGCAGAGTGCAGAAGAGCCGGCAGCAAGTTCCTGTGACGCGTCTTGTTAGAATCATTGCTGTCATTTTTCTGAAAACCCAAGCATCCTAAACGTGGCTTGCTGGACTGGTGGGAGGGATGTGGGTATGATCTCATTGTGTTTCTCTTGTAGATCTTTCCCCTGGAGTGGATACATGGTAATTTTCCCGGGATCTCAGCAGGAGATGGCTTTCTTTGCAATTCATCAAATTGTTTGGCCTTATTTAAATAAACGTTAACATTCATGTGCAACACTTCAGATTTCAATTGTTGGTGTACCTGTTTTTAAATATTTAGTAGAATTTTCATCTATTGTTGAAAATATTTAAGGTATTCAGCTTCTTTCTATGGGAGAGGCTGAAAATACTAGCTTCAGCAAATATGAATAGTATTTACTATGTTTGAAAAAAACATAATTTACCAAAATTTGCCAAATAATTTAAGTACTAAGAATACTTGTGTTTATGACTTTAAGTTTTTGAAACAGAAAGTGAAGAAATACTGAAAAGAGGATCCTCGTAATTGTGATATCTCCCAAAGGAACTGGCTATGAAGGTCATGTTCCCTGAGGGAATCCCATTTCACTTTCATAACTGATGGTTTCTCCCTTCAGATATTCTTTGTCTCCTCCTATCTCTTCAAGTGGACGTTTCCACGTTGTCCTCATCACACCTAATTATTTCCACCTTTGCACTGAACTTGCTGGAAAATGTCTCCGATATAGTATATGTATTACATCTGATTTCTTACCCACAGGCCTATCATGATGCTCTCCATCTGTTAGATTCTTATCGTTCTTTTCTCTCCTTTCTATCAGTCCTTTTACAGTTCTTTTTTTTGCCTGTCTTTTTTTCCTCCTTTACCTTCCCTCAGCATACCATGAACGCTGTCCAGCCTGTTCCTTCATTGCTTTCTCTTTGGCCATTTTGCCACTGCACTGTGTGATCTCTGCAGTCACCGAATTGATTCCTTCTTCAGCGTCATCTTCTTCTGGATGTCTTTCTATTTTCCAACTCAGAAGCTGGACACATGGAGGTTAATGCCTGTGGATGTGGACAATTTTAAGTTCAGAACCTTTCAAATGGGAGGTTGTGTGAGGGATTTTAGGCTCTGGTAGCTCCACAGATGTGAGGCTCCTGTGACTCTGTGCCCACAGGCTCAGCCAGTAGTGAGGCTGAGCACCTCTCCGGGAAAGACATGTTTGTGTGTGTCTATCAGTGTATACATATATGTATACGTAAATATATACACGTTTGTCCATACGAATCAACAAAATCAGAACATGCTGCTTCTGCCAGCGTAAACAGCACTCACACAAACATGCACAGTGGGCCAGCCTGATCCTGTTCCTCTCTTCCAGCTCATCAGGATTGAGATGTGATTGTTGCCATCGCCTGTAAACATCCCGTAGTCACCTTTGCACCATCGTCACATGCTCTTTGCACAGGGGCTGGTGAGATGCACCATAGGCAGCCCCACCAGGTGCTCCGGGAAGGGGCTCCTTGTGTGGGCTCTCCTTGGCTGGTTTCAGCCCCGGGACCAGGGCCTGGACGTCCTCCTTTAATTATAATTATCAGTGGTTGGAGACTCTTACGTCTCCTTCGGTTTGCAGTCTTCTGTGGAGTTGCAATATGTCATCCAGCAGCAAATTCACTGTCTTCTATGTAATTTCTGATTCCTTAGCACTTGAGAAGTCCATTTTCCATGACTGAGAACCACTCAGTGGCCACAATTACCTCTTGCTGTTTGTTAAACCCTGTTACTTAGAACCAGGGAAATGGTACACAATAAAAGGAAAAATAAAAAAGAAGGCGGGAAAGAGAACAGCTTTGAATTATGTGTGGCTTCACTTTGTCATACAATGACATTTCAAGGCTGTTTACACACGTTCAGTCATTTCGTAGCGTGGTCTCTAGCGCTGATCAAAATGACGGAGAGCACGAAGGGGAAATACGTGAGCCTTCAGCTCTGATTTAGGACAAGGGAGAGTTAGCAAGGTTGGACACGGAGCGAAAGAAAGGCTGGGAGATGTGCAGAAGAAATGACAGTAACTGTGGCCGTGTGTGTTGACAGGGAGTGTAGGGGGCTGTCAGGTCTCTTCCAACTCCAGGGCAGTGTGAAGAGTTGTCCTCATGAGCGAGTCCAGTTGGATTAAACCTGAAAAGTTGGGAAGGCAGAAAGAGTGTGTGCGTTACCTGCAAGAGGAACAAGCATGTGAGCAGCAATTACAACCATACCTACAATCGGCATATATAAAGTTGCTTAAAACTTGCCAGTCTGTGAGATCAGGTCATTCTGACTTCTGAAGGAAGTATATTCTGTTATTTCCTGTGAAAATAATGTTAAGAAAGAATTTTTAGTTTTGAAGAAAAGTTTGGCGAGTTGTGGATATTCTGTTTTACTTACTCGATCTTATTTATTTATTTGCATATTGTTTCATGATGTGTCCAGGCTTTGGAAGGAGCATTTGAAATACACTTCTGGGAGGTAAAGGTTCGCATAAAATACAGCTACATGCACACACAAGCACCAACTACTCTTTATGTGTATCTTAGTATTAATAATGGGCACTTTCACTAACATATCCTCTACTCAGTTATGTTTTGTAACAGAAACTAAAAAACAAACAGTAGTAGAGCACATGACCCCAGTTTCAAGAATATGGCATCTGTATTTTTCCTATACTTCAAATATTCCTTTGTGTCCTGCCTTTTCTATGCTAATTTACGCTTAACGGTGTTTACTTTTTTGGTAACTTAAAGCATAAGAGGCTAAAAGAATGGGTGCTGAAATCTTTCCTGTTGTTTCAATGCTTTAAGTAGTCTGAATCGAAACTGAATCATACGTTACAGTGTCCAAAATTGGCAGCTTCAGGTGAAAAAATAGGACGAGTGGAAAGGAAAACCATAATCTGCTCACAAATGAGTAGCCCAAGCGCTGGCGAGAAGAGAGCCCTTGCTGAGCCGCCTCGGTGAGACGCAGCAGCCTTCCCGCTGCTCAGCCCCCTGCTCAGGGATGCTCCCTGCAATTGCTCAGGGATGCTCCCAGCCGCTCCGTGCTGCGGCAGGGGGATCATGCGAGCCCAAGGCAACCAGGTAATGGGCTCTGGATTGTCACTTGGCTGAGCAGAAAGCCCGAATGTACCTTCCGGAAGAGGATGGAATGTGCATGGATGGATACAAGGACACGTACAGAACCCGTGGAGCATGCCGGATTCCTTTACATTCCTTTATTTAATGTAATAACACAACATGAGAGATTTCAAGATTTGAAATGGGTTGTTAAAAGGTTTTGTGGTGCCTCTAATTGCTAACTTTTCTTCTTGCGAATGCTCCCAATCTCTTTCCACTTCGGAGCTTGCTTTCTTCAGCACTGGTCACGTCTGCCTCCTGCTGTTCTTTCCTATTATTTTTTTCTCACACATTGACTTGCGAGTTTGTCCCACTGCTGTCAGTGAAACATGTGAGGAATTAAAATGCCGCCTGTGCTTGAGAAGCCCAAATCCTAAAAATATTGCCCACTTAGGCACCCATGGTTCTACTTTTTCTTTCTTATTAGCTTGTGGATGTGTGGCTTTGGTGCAGCAGTGCCGTGCAATGAGGACAGAACCACAGCAGGTCTCCCGTTGCCCATTGAGGTTCCTGCAGAGGTGGCCACCACGGGCAGTTGTCCCTGGGGTTCAGCAGAGCTGCTGGGGACAGTGTGTGCAATGAAAGCACAAATGCTGTGCACAAGAACACGGTGCCTTAGCAAAGAGCAGATAGGGTGAATGCACTTGAAATGTTTTGAATGGATTCACCTTTGATTGACGTTGCGGATTGTACATTTGTAAATGTATTAAATTCCTGAGTGTTCATATGTGATCGCTCAACAAGGCAGTGCACTGGGAAGTGGCAGCACAGTGATCAAATCCGCTTTGCACATGCAGCCACATTGATAGTTCTGCATCACTGGGAAGCTCCTGGCAGTATGAAATCTGAACACAGTAATTAGAGTCGTACCTATTAAGACAGGAGAATTTGTTCCTTTTCGTAATTTTGTTCAGACACATCAAAGAAGTCATAAAATCTAAAGATCACCAATCTAGACTAAAAAAAAAAAGCAACTACTATCCTATCATTTCACCTAGTTGAATTATCCTTAGTTTATTATCCTTATCAGAATTATCCTTATCATTTAGTGTGATACTTAATAAATCTTCCAGGTCTTGTGTACACAAACTGTAACATCAAGTAATATGTTCATTATCAGCCTCACTGCCTGATCTTAGCTGTTTACTGTCAAGTGTAGTGCTACTGATGTATCGTTTAAAGAAATTTAGTGAGATGTTTAAAAAAATCTGGTTTTTTTTCTGTTTTCAAAATTTTCACAAATTCCAAGTAAAAAAGATAGCATGCAACTTCATCTTACGAAAATTTGCAATCCGTAACGAGTAAAAATTTTTTTTTTACTTCTAATTAGTCACTGAATTTGCAGAACTATACTGCAAAGAAGAAAATTTCTTAGTAACAGGTCTGGTCTTTTGGTCTCACTAGTGCTGACCAACGCAAGGTCTTTTTTGATTGACCTTTCTTAGTCTAATAATGGATTTTTGCTCCTGGAGTTATATAATTCCATTCCCATTGACCATGAACTCCAGGAGAATTTAAATAGAGGTTGTGGGGAAAAGCCACGAGTGGACTTGCACATGGTTTGGCGATAATGCTGTAATCATACAGCTCTCTCCCACTGCTCTGCCTAGTTCTGCCTGGTATCAGCTCACTTGATACCATCCTTCAGCCAGCTGTTGGGTGTCTCAGGTGTAAAACCAGTGCACAGTTGCATCTTATCATTTGCTTGAGTACTTCTCTTAATAATGCTTGTGTTGCCTAAAATATGGATTTGCATTAAAAAAGGGGTTTCTTTTCTCCTGCATTGCAGAGGTGTTTGAAATGTAGCAGGGCTTCTGTAAGAGTAGTTTTCAGCATGCCAGTGTGAGCCTATTGGGGATAGTTATGTATAAATAACACTAATGAGTAAACAAGTGTTTAATCCAGATTGGGGCATGTCAGTGTAGGAGATGTCTAAATCCTAAAATACAAAATATGAAGCATGATACTACACACACATTTTTTTCTCTCTGTGCAAGGTTATTTCCAAACTGGTTGCCCTTTATCCCATGCCGAAGCTGCCTCTTTCCAAATGCCAGATTGCTGAAGGGTGCCAAAGGTGGGGAAATAAAAGGAGATACTTGAGATCAAGGAGGCAGTTGTGTTCATAAGAGCTCTCTATTATTCACAGAGTAAACATGTGAATTTGGAGTCACGTGTTCTACTTGTTTATCTGCTGCTTAAATTTGTTTAGGAGAAGATCAATACTCTTCAGAGACCTAGCAAGTCCATCAGAATAGAAAATATGGGGCAAGGAAGAGGATTAGGGCTGTGTCCCTGCTTGTAGGTGATCTTATCCCGGTTTTCCATCGTGTATGTGATGTATACGGTGTTGTCCCTTCGCCTTTATGTCGACGTCAGCTCCACAGCCCTGTGAAACCGCTGCCAGGGTCACTCCCTGCTCTCCTGCACCTCGTCCTCTCCGCAGGGTTTCTTGGCATCACGGGGTGTTGAGGAAGTGCAGCAGCCTCAGGAGATCCTATAATTTTTGGATCCTGCCTTCCAATCACTCTGCTCTCTGTTTTCTCTCCCTGAAAGAAGACGGATGATTGATTCCTAGAAGGATCCATTTCTCACAGAAATGGCACCGAGGGTCAGATGCTATTACAGCTTGTAGCAGTAACAGGGGGAATGCAGATGTCCACTTCTGCTTCAGACTTCCACATTTACCCAGACCAATTTGGGTGGCATTTTTCATTTACTTGTCAGCCTGCTCTTCCTCCAGAAGAAGCAGAGCAGCAATGTTTCATTCCAAGAGGCAAAGCTTTGTTCGTTAGAAACAAGAGCCTGTCAGAAAACAACAGCACAAGTACTTTGCAAAAGAGTTTGTGGACTGGCAAACAAGTGCGTGTTTTTGAGCTCGTGAGACTGTTTTACCCTTCTTTATGAAATGACCCCCATAGCTGCCGCAGCTAAATACTTCTTAGCATTCCCAAGGGAGTTTATACTCACTTTCCAAAGGGGAAAGGCGTGCAAAATAAAAGAAAATAAATGAGGTCCTGGGAAAGGTTCTGAGCTCACAGTTTAGATGCAGACACCCCTCTTTTCCTTCGTCCCTTTCACTCCCTCCCTGGGCACACAGGTCTCTAGCACAAGGTGTTTCTAGCGCATGGGAAGGAGGTGCCAGTCGCTGTGTCGGAGCCTCAGTGCTGCCTGCTGCGGTGATGAGGAGCTTACGGGTTATGACAGAGTGTGCTCATGCTGCAGTTTACATGCAGCCAAGGTTGCTCTCCCTAAAATTTCTTATTTCTTCATTATTCATAATAAAACTTCTTAAAGCTTACAAAGATTTCAAATTCTAGTTCTGGTATCTTATCTCCTGGGATGTAACCTTAGAACATCATAAATTCTGGTAACTTTCTCTCAACTATTTTGCTACCAAATTTGTGTTGCTTTTATTTTTTATTTTTTAGCTAATTTAAAGCATTCTAATATTTCAGACAACTTAAAGAATATCTGGCTTTAGGGAAGCTAAGTTTTTAAGCTGCTTTCAAAGCCTTAGATCCTGTTAATCTTGCTTCCCCTAAAGAAGAAAAGAAATCCTGGGAATAATTTGGACCAATAACTAAAAGACTGAGAGCATTAAAGAAAAATAATATGGAGACCAGGACTTGCTTTGATTAGTGTGCTCTAACAAATGGGAATTTTGGTGTTGGATCAAATGTCTGTTCCTAAAAGTTCTTACTTTTTGCATGACTTATCAAAGGAGTGTCTTAACCAACAGTGAGACTGGTGAGGTGATAACACTGCTGGGCACTTATGCTCTAGCCTTTTAGAAGAAAAAAGACTTAAAATTGTTTCTTTCAGCATTCAAAACAGTAAAAAGGGTATTTGTAAATATATGTTATCAACAAATGTATTACTCACTAAGGAAGCCTGGAAAATGCTAGGCCTGGAGGGTGAATGTTTTAGAATGAGGATGTGAAAATGGCAATTATATTGAAAAGTACTTTGCAACTTCTATTATAGCGGATGCTGCCAGTGCAAATGCTGTAACAATTTGCAGACATTTCATGCTACTATTTGGTGTTCTCAAAAGACTTCAGCAACAGCGTGTGCAGTTCCTCTAAGTGCTGCTCCTCATCCCGGAGCTGGCCCTTCATCACGGCCTTGGCCTGGCACCGGGGCCTCCACGAGAGCCTCTGCAGCTTGTGGCGCCACGCACATCGCTCCTGCTCTCCTGTCATGACGACCTGCAGAAGGCACAAAACGGGGTCCTGAAAATAAATGAGGTTATAGGTAATTTGTGTAGCCAGTGGTCCATTAATAACCTGTTAAAAGTTACCCGTTAGAAGTTTTCTTACAGAAAGATTGCATGGCTTTTGCACATATCCTTCTTAGAACAGAATCTGCACACTCAAAAATTGAATTAGGTGGTGCCTGTGTTCTTTGATGACTCTTGTGATCACCTTTGTCTTATCTCTGCTCATTGTTTTAGAATCACAATTGGAATCAGGAGCTGATAAGTTCCAGGGGATAAATTATCTTTTAATTTCTGCTTGTGCACAGCCCAAATCAGAGGGCATCAAATGGAAATCAAATAATTAAAGTTAATAAAGACTAATAAAACATCCCAGCGTTCTATCAGTGTTGTCCTGCATGGGCATATATTTTCAAAGTTTTCTCTTTGTGTTCCTTTTTCCAATTACAAAGCAAAAGATAAAAGGCCTGATAGTGGAATATAACAGGACCCAGGAGACCGCTGGAAAAAAATGCTTATTTCTAAAATGCAATGTGAAATCCATAATAAACAGGAAATGCTGCTGTGGGGTAGAGTCCAAGGATTGGAGACTGCAGATAAAACCTGCATACCTGAGAGAGAGACTGAAAGGAAAACTAGTGCCTTTGATTATAGGTTTACAATATATTTATAAGGCACTGAGAATATAGTGCATAGCTAAGAGCTCTTATTTGTTAAGGACTGCTTCTCCAAGGTCACCTTGATGTGTTTTTTTTTTTTTTTTTTTGCCTGCTTTTCAGAGGGAAGTGTTTGGGGAATGTAGTAGATGATAGCACGTACATTTTTGATTTCTACACCATTTATTATTCCACTAATGATACTGACATAGTAAAGCAATGATTTAGCTACCTTTGTAAGGAAGCTTAAAAGTAAGGCTGAAAATCTGATGCAAGAAGATAAGAAGTGCTAAGATGTGAAATTCTGGCTGCATTGGAATCATTACCCATTTTGTCAGGGATTAAGTGGATGCAGGATCTCATGCAGACTTTTAGCTGTCTTACTAAATGCATTCAGGTTTGGTGCAGAGAGAAAAGGCGGATTCAGCAATTTATTCTGGGTACTGTTTTGCTGCTAGAAATGGTAGTTCTGATTCGTACAGGTGGGTAGAGTATGTGAGAAAATGAAAATCCAGTGATGTTACTTTTTTAACAGATACAGGTGCAACTAAAATCCTGTAAGTCACATGAAATCCAGATTTTCTGCTTGAACATTCAGTATAATTTCTCTTAAGGATGTAATGAATAACATCCATTTTTTTACTGCTTATTTTTTAAATTAGACATATACAATATGAGATGTTATTTTTAAATGAATACATATGGGGTATGTTTCAACATATTACATTTATATTATGGCTTATCTGAAAAAAAAAAGTTCACATAAACATTGTTGAATTCAATTTGCCTATGTCCCCATTTTATATTGCTCTGAAGCGTGACCATAGTGCTTTTGTCAGGTCTTTCTAGCTTCCTAGAATGAGAACTATCAGATTACAGTGAGAATCTCAGCCCAGTTCTCAACTGTACTCATTTGTGAACTATATTGTAATTATAAATACCAGTACTAATATTGCTGACAGAATTAATATCTAGATATGAAACAATTCCCTGGTGTGTTGTTTTGACATTTGTTGACTTTGTTTTTCTCTGAACACCTGTAGAGTGTCCTTGGTGGGTTTTTTAAGCTGCGCAGCGGCTCTCATGTGCCATTCCCAAGTCTCTCTCAGAGTTTTGTGTGGTTTGTGGGATGGCTAGGTTTTCATCGGCGAGTTTTTCCCATTTTAATGTTGAGCATTAGTTGGCTATCTTCTGTTCCCTTCGGCTGATAGCTAGCTACATGCAGCGCTCTCCTCAAAATGCAATGTTGCTCCTTCTTTTTATTTTTTTTCCCCTTCTTTTTAATTATTTTTAAGGATGCCCTCATTTGTTCCAAAAAGTAGCTTCTGTTAGACTCATAACCCGAGGTTTAGTAATGTGCTTCTTCATCATAGCTATTCGGTCCTCGTGTTGCAGTGGATGATGATCCAGAGACAGCATGTGCCCTGTTCTCCTGTGTGGCTGCCAGCGGCAGTGCAAGTTTTTCCCCATTTATTCAAGCGGTTTTGGTCTTCCCTGGTGATTATTTCTGTAATGAAAGCCTGGCATCACGCCAGCCTGGCGTAGCCCCCGCGATCTACTGAGTCATGGCCGGCGCACGGAGCTCCAGGGTTTTCTGCTCTGTAAGCAGAGCGCTTCCTCAACGCAGTTTTGTGGCGTGAAGTTTGTTATTTCATCATCCAGAGCTGGTAGCAATTCTGTTTGAGTTCATGCAGAGAAAGACAAGGTGTCAAGAGTACTGGGAAAAAGCAATCATACCATTGCACTGTAAGCAGAAGAAAGAGGTCCATTCAGGAGATGGGGCTGAAGACTGGGCTGGAGACAAACTGCAACATGTGTCCTGTGCCTCAGGGTACATCACTAACTGTCTTGTCTTCAAAAACAGAGGGTTTGGATTCAAAATCAAGCAATTCCACAGTATTCCTCAGTTGTTCTTGTTTTTGTAAATTAAACTATGAAGTTAGGTTTATTTTATTAAAGTGAAATAAACAGTAAGAGGACTTTCATTTGATTGAGATAGATTTGGCAAGCCCCGGATAGTTATCCAGATGGAGTTGTCAGTGTTGCTGATGTTGAGACATTAGCTAATAACTGGAATAGATACTCATGGAGGAGTTAAAATTCTCCTGTTGTTTTCAATGCAAGTCACTCTTACAGCTTCCTCTTACCACCTGCCCTTGTTCATGCTCACACCTTCATCAAGGGAACATGCTCCTGTCTAATTTTATTACTCATTTTAAAGTTTCTCCTTATATTCATAGGAAGTTTCAGGAATGAAGAAAAAGCTAAAATTTACAACTGGCAGAATGAGAACCTTAAAATAATTTAATTGTAATAATCCCAAATCAATTTGAATGTAGCCTTAAGTTTAGTAATAATTTGAACCCTAGAAAAAAAAGTATTACATATTTTTTCTCTTTATTGGTGAATCTACACATTACAGTAGTGTGTATTCCAAAGTACTCTTTGAATTTTCTTCCTCTACAATATATACTAAATATTTAAGCAGAATATCAAAGTTTTGTTTTGGATGGTTTGTATTCAGCTTGTACTATTTGCTAAGTGTCACCTTATCTATAAAACTGCGATAGTGTAACAGGTGCTTATTGCCTTGCTCTTCCTCATTGTTTTTTAGAAGTTATGTTTTGGCATATGTTAGTGACTGTCAAGGGATATTATTGATCTGCTGAGACATCTGCTCAACTCACATTAATTTGACTATTCTTTCATGAAAGACGAGTTCCTTATGAGTGCCTGTTCCTAGCACAGTAACACTGACCGAGTCTTTGCAGCTGGGAAATAACACTGTTTAAACACAAATTAAGTCCTTTTTGCTTCTAAACGAATATCATTCTTACTGGTGGAATTACCATATCATAACTATCTGAGGAATGAAATCTGAAGATAAAAATAGCATTTTTATTTTAAAAATGCATTTTAAATTAATTACCCTTGATGTAGCAGGGTTTTTTTGTCGTACAAGGCTTCAGAATATTTTAAAGAATAATCATAAACCCCAAAAGAACCAGCTGAACATCTTAAAAGAGAGAAAGAATTAGTACATCTAGGCAATATTATATTCCATCATATCTCCAAAAGAAAAATCTGATCATTTTATTAAGTTGGGGAAGAGAGGAAGAGCAACTTGATAAGGAAGTGTGATGCTCTGTGGAAGAATAGAAATAAGGGCAGCCATCAGTTATGCTAGTACTCAGAAAAATACCTCCAGTTTCCTTCCTTTAATTTAATCTATGATTCAAAAAAGCCTCAATATCATCTGCCTTGAAAAAATGTGCTCTTATCTTGAATTAATTCAATGGAAATAGTACAGCTTTAAGGACACTTGAAGACACAACAGTCATAAAATCCAAGTAACTTCTTAGCTTCCCTCCTGTTTGCGTTTGCAACCACTGCAGCTGAATTAGCTAAAGTTTTATTTCTAAAATATGTTGGTTAGTTTGTGTCTACAAGTACATTTTACTTTTAAAAAAAGACTGAAGCTATGCTTTGAATATCTGTTCTGCATTTCTCAGTAGTTACCTTTACTCATACTCCTTTATGTCTTTGAAGTGGTAAGCAGATTAGTGAATAACCTGGTTTGCTAGCTGTGCCCTAGTCTCCATAGTGCTCAAGAGGAGGAAGGACAACCTGGTTGAATTTTCCACTCATGGGTTGGTGGAATTTTCCACTCAGGCCTTGGCTCTCACCAACCCTGTGAGCTGGCTCATGGCCACATCACCTCGCACTAGCCCACAGATGTGGAAAAACCTGTCTCCTAGAAAGGAGTTTTGCTCTCTGCTGATTAACTGGCAGCAGCTGGCTGTTGTACTGGTCTGTATATAGGACCTAGAACATAGCAAAACCCTGTGGTGCCTTCTAGGTTCACAGGATCAACTGAGTATGGAGAAATAATGAAGAGGAAGGGAGTGGGGGTGTTGCAGAGGAGCAGGGGGAGAGCGAGGAGAGCAATGGCAGCATTGGGTTGATGTAGGAAACAGCCTGGTGACTGTGAGAAGCCTAACTCCTGAGAGGCAGAGACACGGTGGCTGGATTCACAAGCATGAGGGAGACACCGTTGTGTTACCTCTGGGGAACGCTGGCAGCTACATCATTACAAACATTAGGAAATTACTCAGTTTACTGCATATGACGTGATTTTTACAATGTCTTGTACAAATAATACCATACCTTAGAAAGCCGGTTAGCTATTCCTAAGCCCTATTTTTATCCCTAAGAGAAAGGGAAGTCACACGTTGTAAACAAATAGCACAGAATTTTGGAAAGGAAAAGATGGTGTCTATCTCAAGGCTGTGCTATCATCTCTGTCAAAAAGAGTATGTTTTCATTGATTTAGACAGGGTATGAAAAGTTAAAATTTCAAATGTTCATGAAGATTTGGAAAGTCATAAATTTTATTAAAACATGGATATTTAGTTAGGTAGATGTAGATATATTTCATTAGCAGAAGTTCTAGGAGCCCAATAGAGGAGACATCACGTTTCTAGGCTAAACCAATCTGGCTATGCTCTTTTCTTTGCTATCACTTATTATCATACTTGGTTCTATCTCTGAAATATCAAATTATATTAACAGAATTATGCATGCACTATGGAGGATCTGGTCTTTCTTCCATTGAACTCAATAGCAAAATTCCTATTAATTTAAACGGCAGCAAGAACGATCCCCAAATGTTCCTATTGAGCTGTTCACAAGCTGTGCCTTCTCATGTTAACCGGTAATGAATTTTGTTTGTCAGTGCAGCTGATCGTTTCACATTAAAATACTAATAAACAGATGTGACAACAGCCTGCCATTTTTCATGCCTTCAGTCAAACGCTTGATGTGATGGACTGTGTGATTTCCTCGTTTAATGAACTGCCAGCTGAAGATGCAAAAGCAGCAACTGACACAAATCAAGTGTGTTGTGGAAAAAAAATATCTTCAATATAATTTAAGAAATGTTTTTAGTGAAAGATGGTCTGTTAGTTAATTTCCCCGTTCCGACAAACAACGTGGAGAGTTCTGCACATTTAAATCTTACCCTGTACCTCGGGAGAAGGGAGTGGAAGCAGGTGGGACAACACAAGTGGTTGCTTTAGCTTGTGGGGCCACGTGGCCTACATAAACCAGTAAGCACAAAAAGTACAAGTGTGTGTCATGTTTCCTATAAAACAGATTAAACCAAAATCAGAGTCATCCTCCTGCTCTCCTCCCTAATTAGGACATATGGAAGAGATCTTCCCTCTGCTGTAGACTGTGATTTCTATTATGTCCAAACTTCTGTCATCTCACACACAGATCTGTGGCCTGTGCATTCCTTGGTGAGAGGGTACAGCCCTCTTTTTCTTCATTATCTTCTGCCCCCTTTTACTCACCTCATTGCTTTTGAGGATGCTTAGCTAGTAGTATTTATTTCCATTAGCCAACTGTTCAGAAGCAAATAACAAGGAGAAAGATAAGATTAAAGAAAAAATGGCAAAACAGTCCTAATGGCACCTAATGCTTTTTCAAATGGCCAACAATGTTCACTGTTGCTTTGTATTTTTCCCCCATAAAATTCTGGTAATTTGATACATAATTGACTACATAATGTTCTCCATGGATTGCTTCCTGTAATGCATAATCACTTAGAGCAAAGCTATCCCTGTTGGTGCTGAAGACAGGCTAAAATCTGTGTCATGTGGAAAAAATGTCTTGAAACCAGTTGTTACACTGAGTAAAGCAACCCCTAGAAGCATCCACCTGTGCGTCCTCTGCCATTACAGCCAGTGCACACGTTTAGCCACTGTGGAATTTGATCCATCACGATGACAAAAAATCACTATTTCTTTCCAAAAGACAGACCCAGTGGTGCAGATCTCTAAATCCTACAAGTTCCTCTAAGGCTCTTAAAGCTTGAAAGAAATTCCTACATAAAGGACATGTGGAACAAGAGTCTGTTCTGCACCAGTGCCCTGGACAGGGACAGAGGGGAGCTCAAATACAAATGCTGAATGTCATTTCTTTTACTTGCCACAACAGAGGATTCTCAGAGAGAGAAGTAAAAGTGGAAAAGAATCTGCTGTTGATGGCTGACAGTATCTTACAGGAATTGGACTGCGCTGCTTTAGAAGGGAAGTTTACCATTGATAAAATCTATAAGAAAAGCCCACAGCTGTAGAGCACCAGTTAATCACTTGTGTTTTCCTCTGTAATACGAACGAAATACTAGCTGAAAACAGCCTGTGTTCACAACAGTTTGAAAGTTGCTGTTAAAACAGCATCTGGCCCAAAGTTATTTGTCAGTGACATTCCATAACAAAGATATAGATATTATTGTGATCACTCTGGATTATTATAGAAGTGTAATATAATATACCCAGGACCTCTTTTTCCAGTATGGAAGTTATGCCCAGAGATGACATCCTTCATTTTTGATCCTTGGCAAGAGATATTTCAATATGTGCTTTTACTTGCAAGTCCTAATTATTTCCTATTAGTTCCTGGAAAGATGTATGTAAATTAAAATACGAAACTTACTTAACAAGGCCTTTAAAACTTAGACCCTTCAAAAAGCTTCCTAAATTCAAATTCCAATATAACACTCAGCTCAGCTATCAGCTAGATGAGACAGACAACCTCATTTGCTCAAATAAAAAAAAGAATGACCCTGAAACACTGTGTTATAATTGAGTGAGAGTAGAACAGCAGTCTGTGTTTGCTGACATGTTATAGATAGATTTATTTTTTCAAGAATAAATACATAATAAAATACCATCCTTGGTGCTGTGACTTGACCTGTTTCTTTAAAGGATGCAGGAAAAAATCCGCTCATTAAACTTGTTCTTCGTTCTCTAGTCACGTTTTATTTGAGAGTCTTCAGAACTGCCAGAAACATTGCACTGTAGCTATTTGGAAGTGCAGATTGGCACCAAAGAATATTGATGATACACCACAAAAAATGCGACTACATTGCATACATTGAATTAAGACTGGCAGTACCTTGAAAACAGGTGGAAGCATTTCCCTTAGATTGCTAAGTACCTCAGTTAGAAAGCTATTTTCCATGTGCTTCCCAGATCATCCAGAGATCGCGGTGGTCTCCCACAGGCCCAGTGTAGGAGCCTAATTTAGGTATCCTTCGTTTCTTGGAGCAGCACAGGGAGCCTGCGTGCCTGAGGACAGGTGTGTCACTGCACCACAAAGGCCTAGTTGCAATTTTGGCATCTGATAAAACCAAGTGAGCCAGTTGCACTGTTTCCCAGGCAAGATAAATGTGTTATGGGTGTGATGCCCAAGAAGCCTCGAAAAGGGCCTGCCTGGCTCCGGACTGCCCTAGTCCTCCTGTAGCCCATACCCTCTTGACGGAGGCTCTAGGTACCACTCCAGTAGGTCCCATATGAATACGATGGAGACGGTGTGGAGCAGGAGGAGTGCAGGGATGAATGGGCTCTGTGAGCGGCAACGCTAACATTGCTCACCTGTTGCATCCCACTTTACTCTGTCTCAGCGCCAGGGTATCAATCACTTTGTCACGTGGGAAAGTTGCAGCAGAGAACACACTCTGGCAGAGACGCGTGCTGCTCTTGAAAGCTCTGATTGCTGTAGTGGAAGGCAGCACTTGGCCTGCAGGCGCTGGGCTGGAGCAGCCGGCTGCTCCCTGGCAAAGGGAAGGAGGCTCCTGAGGGCTCCGCACCCGCTCGTCCTCCCTCGCCCTCCTCTGCTGCTGCTCTTGCACGGGCTGGGATTCCCAAGCCTTCCAGTTATCTCTGTTGTATTTTTACTGTATTTAGGTTGTAAATATAGTAAATATATGGAGGATGCATGCAGGATAGGATGCATGCAGCAAACATACGCTCTTTGTCCTCGGGTGTGACCTAAAAGCTGCTCCACCTAGCTGTCAGGGTTGTATTCATCATTGTGTTTTGAAAATAATAATAAATAATTGACAATTGTGATTTCTGATTATACCTTCTGGGCCCCTACTGTGTTTACGTTTAAGGTTGTGTTTGTACCTTTAAGGCTTTTGCTTTTGTACATACTTTTCTGTACATACTGTGTTTGTACTTTTAGGGCTTTTGCTACCATCTTGTGCTTGTGCTCTCCAGGGCACCTGCTGTAGTCAGTACCCTCAGAAAGGGACCCCTTCCAACTTAGGTATAGTTATATTGTAGAAATGTATTTTTCTCCACTTCTGACACAACCCAACCAATTTATACCAGAGCTAACTCAGCATATGGTGGAATGGCGCAGAACAACTTGCAAAGACAGTCTCCAAATATCTATTGATATTTTTTCCTGACAATTTCGTAATATCCTTGTATTGCTGATGCGGCTGTATATAACCAGACTGTCATTAATCATAAAACGTGCTTTTACACCACCAACAGGACATTTCCTTTGACTATTTTCTACACTTAAAGTTGATACTAATCAAGGACCTCAATGGTCCTGTCAGTGATTCAAGGACTAATATGTACACTGAGTCACCTGCAGAGGTATAGAAGTTTGTGGCCATGTTCCTGCAGTCATTAGACGGTTATATTCAGAGGACTGCATTCTTTTCAGAAATAAATACCATACAGTCTTTTAAAAGTAAATTCTCTCTCTTTTTTTTTTTTTTTTTTTTTCTGATACTCCTTCTCCAAGTGGTGTTAGGCTAACAGGCTCTTTTTAGGTGCCCAGGGGCTGATTTTGCAGGCATGGTAGAGGAATGCTGTTCTGCTTAGTTGTTCCTCCTGTACTGCACATACAGGATGAACACCTGAAGTTTTAAAAACCTGAGTAGATTTTTAAAATAGACCTCCATATTTTTGTATGTTTTCGGTATCCACTAAAAAAAAAGTTCTGTTAGCTGAGACATTGCTGACTTTTTGTACTTTCTTCTGCTTTGAAACATGAAACATTCATAAATATATATATATATTTTCCCCTTCAACATCTTTTAGCTTGAAAAAAAATGCCGGAAATATATATCGGCAGGACAGAGTTTGTGAAAATTAGTCTAGCATAATTTTGAAATTATTGGTAAGAACCTAGTATGCTGTTTTGCAAGTTGCTCATTTATCTAGGAAATTGCGAATGGCAATTATATTTGGGGAGTTTCTATCATTACAGTATTATCCCATGCTTTTATTTTCATAATTTCTTAATTCTCAGGGGAACACTGCTACTTGAGTTTTAGTTGTGTTCCTAGCGTTCTAAGGCTTTCTGAGATACAATTTAAAATATGCAGTCCTTGTTAACTGAAAAATCATTAACGCAATAAGTAGCCTCATTTTCATAGGTGATGCTTCTGATTACCCCAGGGAAAATACAGGTTCTCATCAGCTGAAAACTGGCTCACTCTACTTAAATGTCTATGATATTGTTGTCAACTTGTGATTTTTATGGATCATTTTTGGAACATTGTCTGTACTTCTTCAATAGCTTGGCATGGAATGCTTTGGACTTCAGAAATTTTGGTAGGGGTGGGGATTAATTTACCATAAGGCAAAAAATTGTCATGTGGAACAATTTTTTTTTTTAATAAAGGAAGAATTTGGTGTATTGATAAATAAATACACAACGCCAAAGCTAAATGGCTTGAATTTCTCTTCCACTTTATTTTTTTAGGATTTAAAAATTCCCACAATACTACAGGCCTCTGATTAATAAAATAGTGTGAAATACTTAGGTACTAGTTATTATTTCCCCAGTGTTTAGCATCACTCAAAGATTAAATTCTTCCAACCCGCACAAACACTTACTCATATCAGTCTGAACGATTCATGCTTTCATACAGGGAAAGAGTGAATTAAAACAAGCAAGCAAAATAGAATATTTTTAGATTTTATCTTTTACTAGAATCTATGAAAAATTCCGGAGAGGAAAATTGTCACTGGTAGTAGCTCTCCTAGCTTAGTTACTCAGCTATTTTGTTTGCCTAATTCTTCTTTCCCTCAAGCATATTTAAGGAACATGTGGAGGAGTTAAGAAAGACTGCTGCATGCTTAGCTTGTTTATGAGAGCTCAAACACCCACATCAATTTCATCTCAGGGTTTTTCAGGCTTTCGGGTTGATGGGAGAAATAAGAAAAAAAAGGGGGGGGGGGCATGGATTTTCTAGGATATATAAACCGAAAGGAGACAAATGAAAAAAATATTACTTTATGCAAATATATTTCTAGGTATGATAAAGAACCAAGGTGCAGCAAGAAAAACATTTCACTGCTCAGTGACTTTTATGATCCCCTGCATACGAATGCAGCAGCTCCCTATTGCCATACCCACAATCCCAGCAACCTCCAAGCCTTTGAATTGCTTCTCAAGCTTACACCTCTCTCCTTTCACAGCGCCTTTCAGCATCTTGCTGATTTTTTTCCAAGACAAAATAAACAGCGTATGGCATGACCTTCCTCCTTCCTCCGGCTTGCTTGTTCTTCCCCTTCCCACCTTTTCATAATGTTCAGAGAAGCTTCTCCTTCTCTTTTCTTCTCTCACCTCGCTACTACATCTCTCTGCTGTAAGCCGGTTCCATTTTACACCTAGCGCTGTTAGGCTGAGCACAGCAGGCCTCAGGCCTGGCTCAACCAGCCCAAGGTGTGTCTTCCCCCGAGGATCTGCTCTTTTAGCTGTCGTTCCCTCAGGTGGGGAGCTGTTTATTTTGAGCTGCTTAATAGGAAAAACAAGCATGAGAACATTGATTGACTTTAGACTGCATGTAGTTGCAGCAATGTCTGCAAATATGATATATTTATTGCTCTAATCTCTACAGATATTTTAAGACTAATGCGTCTTTCCTTCTACAAAAATATGATCCTGTTTAGAAATCTGGTGAGCCTCCTCTCCTGCAGTGTGTGATTCACATACAAACTATGCTTTTCATGTGGGCGTTCACATCTGGCAGCCTGCATGCAAAACGTCTCTGAGCCACAAGACATCTCTAAAAGCATACAAAAGATACTGCTCTGGTCTGAACATTGCATTTCGTCTGCTGACTTACTACTACAACAGTTTATAAATTATATACACATTCATACACCCACTTTATATATAATCAGAGTAATGCCATGAGCTGAAGAAGAAGCTCCTCAGCGATCATGATATAGGGGTTAACAGATTTAAGTAAGTGAGGTATGACTGTGGCAGTGGGGTTCACACCTTCAAAACCTTTGTCAAGCCTTCACGTTGCCATAACTTCTTTAGATGGATGGTGCAAGCTTTACTTTGAGCTACACTGAAAAATGTCAGAGCACTTCTTTTTCCCTGTTTGACGATCAAACTGTGACAAGCAGGATGAGAAATGAGTATTTGCCTTTCTGTTGCATCGTGTTTCAAGTCTGTAGATCTCTAAAAATCACTGTTCATCACTATATCTTTAATCAAGCCTCGCAGTTTAATTTTATCAGGATGATATATTCTGCACACATTTTTTTCAAAGACAATTGAAGGACTTTCCTGACTGCCCATTGCTTTACAATTACAATGAATAAAGTATATGTAATCTATGTTGAAAATGCATATAACAAGCAACAGCAGTTTCACTCAGCTAACCTAATTTTCAGTTTCTGTATTGCAAGAATAGGTATTTTCTTCTAAGTATCGGTCTCAGAATGACTGTGAAAAGATCCATAATGACTGTACTACTCACAGAGCAAAGCTAATTAAAAAATACAGTGATAAGTTCAGGTCACAGGATTAGCTGACGTATTTTGCAAAAACTCCATAGATTTAGCAAAGCTTTTTACTTCTTCTGCCGCTACTACTTATTCCTAGTAAAAAGGCTATACTAGAAGTAAACAATAGTAGATGAACCTACTCCTGGAACAAAGATTGAAAGTTCAAGAACCCACAGGAGTGGAGGATAACAAAATACACAAAAAAGTCATTGCTTCTGTAGGGATAGAGTCTTCTCTTTACTCTCTCCTTCCTCTCATGGAAAATATCTCATGGACTCTGCTATTGCACTAGAACTGTGACCCCACTCTGGCACCTTGGTAGTGTGACTAGATTTGATCGATGCTACCAGGAGCTTCTATAGCTGTCTTTGCTAAAGAAACAAAAACTTTGCTATGCTATCATTTTCTGTGGGAAAAAATGGAATTGCTAATTTTGTCACTGATTTCTGGGGAAATTCTGATTAGGAGGGATTTTTATCTATCTGGTTTGGAGTGTTCCTTTCCCCATTTTGCCAGTCTTACCTCTAGCTTCTTCCTGAGCACACAGGAAAAGCTCCTAGAAGATCAGTGGCTCAGAAAAGTTCATTGAAGTATCCGTAGGCTGACTTGCATGTATGACCTTATGTTCATTTCACATTTAGTGCAGTGCAGGTAAAATAAGAATAATGGGCTGTAAGTAGTAAGTGAATCGGAATCAACTAAAATTTAAAATATTTTTGGAAAAGAAAATTATACTCTGAAAAAAAAGTCTAAAATTAAAGGTTTTTATGGAATAAAAACCTCTCATACCATCCCTCTTGTCCTGGGGAGCCCACACAGTATTCCAGGTGTGACCTCACCAGAGCTGAGTAGAGGGGCAGGATCCCCTCCCTCAACCTACTAGCAACGCTCCTGCTGATGCAGGCCAGGATCCCATTGGCCTTCTTGGCCACAAGGGCACATTGCTGCCTCATGGTTAACTTGTCAACCAGGACTCTCAAATTCCTCTCCATGGAGCTGCTTTCCAGCAGGTCAACCCCTAATCTGTCCTGGTGCCTGGGGTTATTCCTCCCCAGGTGCAGGACCCTGCACTTGTCCTTGTTGAACCTCATGAGGTTCCTCTCTGCCCAACTCTCCATCCTGTCCAGGTCCCTCTGAATGGCAGCACAGCTCTCGGGAGTGCTGGTCACTCCTCCCAGGTTGGTATCATTCACAAACTTGCTGAGGGTGCCCTCTGTGCCCTCGTCCAAGTCATTACTGAACAAGTTGAAGAGCACCCAGCCCAGTACTGATCCTTGCGGGCCACAGGCTTCCAACCAGACTCGGCCCCATTTATCACCACCCTCTGCCATCCAGCCAGTCCTCAGTCCACCTCACTGTCCCCTAATTAGGGAATCTGTGTAGCTGCAACAAGGCTGGTGTGAACTTCAAGAAGCTTTCATATTTTCTTTTTGTTATCTCCAATTGTAGGAGCAAATCTTTTCCTATGAAATTAATGTTTAAATTTTAAGACACTTGCACGCAATGAGACATGATGCAAACTAGGACAGAATAGGTAGACAACATGTTGTCTCAGAGTTCATGATTCGGTCTTAGCCCTCTGGGTACAGATCATATTTCAGGATATTTGAATAACAGCATAAAAATCAGTTCCCTTTATAGCTAAATGAACTATGAATTAAATTTGTTATCAGATGACCAGTAGCTGCTAAGCATTTTCCAGCTGAGTAAGCTAATAAACCTATTTACTCTTTCTGCATGAGAAAGCCCATTAGCTGCAAATGCCTTCAGCAATATTCTTTGACATATAGAAGGTCATTCTCCTTTCATTGTCTTCATATCTTTATAGTTTAATGGTTAGCAAAAAGAACAGCTGCATTAATACATGTTGTATTGAGTAGCTAATTAGTAATTTAAAACTGCAGTTGTAGGATTTTTATCCCCTTTAACCTCATTCTGATGGATTAGTGCTTCATATGCATTTACTTTGAAAACTCTTAATTTAAACTGAAATCACCTGTAGTAATTTAAATTGTCAAAGCGGATTTATTAAAATGTGGCAGTAAAATACCTTGCACATCAAAGGCTTCTTCTTTCTCTTGTTCTTCTATTCGTTATCCAACATTTTAGTGTTTGCTTTCAAGAACTTTGTCAAGTGATGGGTCAGGCAGAAGATAATGGCAGGCACAAGCTAATGGGTGATGTGACTGAGCGCACGCTCTGACGGATGCTGCACAATTTCTTCTTCCATGACACGATGGCAAGACAGGTTTGCTTTTGTAATACATTTTTTTCAGGAACTGCTGCACATTCTTAAGCTTCTGCACCTTTTCATTCTGGTATTATTATTTTTGTTATTATTATTGCTGTGTTTTCTTCAGTGATTTCAATTATAGTTATTACACTAGGTTTCTGTGCTGCCTTGCAAATCTTTCCCAGGAAGACACAGCCTGTTCACAGTGCAAGTTCATGTCACAAGAGACATCAACAGGAGACAAAAGAATAGATTTCATTTTTTGCTTTACAAGAGTGATAAACTTCATGATGTTTGCTGTTGAATCCGTGGAGCATCACTTTTGGACCCATGAGTTGTTCTGCTTGATCAGAGTAACAGACATTTTAAATTCGTGTTCTACTGCAGGGAGTGAGAGATACCTGAAGGAAAAGAATATATTCGCACTCATTCCAAATAGAAAATGCTCTATTGCATGCTCTTTTGCCTTCTAGGGAGTTTACATCCTGCCTAGCAATATCCGATTGTTCCTATCATTGCCTCGCTTTTCAATTTTATTTCTTTTTATTATTATTATTATTATGATGCAATGGAAGCTCTTCAAGCTTCTAAGAGGGATTTAAATGGCTGCTTACATTTCCTTGTGATTCTCGGTCTCACTTCATGCTTCCATTTGCTTAGGACGATTTCAGAGTTTCTACAGTTCTGCCACAGGCTGGTGCATCTTTCTCTAATCACTTGTAGTGTGCAGATAGCAAGCACTAATAAGGAATTATTTTCACTAATATGTTAATAATATTTAGTTGTTTTTTTTTATGATTGATGAAAGATACTGTAAGATGTTCAGGTTAAATGACATTAAATCCCTATTCTACCTCAGCCATTCTTCTGTGTACTTCAGAGATACTAAACTAAAGAGTTTATCAGGAAAAACAAATTAGCATAAACTTACTTCAGCACCTAATGAAAATTGGCGTGAATAGTAACCCATCACATCAACTGAGAGAGACTTTTTCCATCAGATGATGTTCCTGGTTGAGGGTGACTTCTTGAAGATGTATAGCTGATTACATTCTTTATTTTTGCTGGATCAGCCCTGTTCTTTGCTATATACTGCCAAGTCTCTGTCTTGCTTGGCCTCCGTTTCTCTGCTCTTTGCGCTTTCCCATCTTTGGCTTTTCTGTAATGGAGAGGCTCACTTCTTTCCTTCTAGCTGCCTCACAGCTTTTGGCATAGTTGCTTTCATTGCAGTTAAAATTAAATCTGTGTTCTTTTTCTGTATTCAATTAGGGTAGAACAGATTCCCCTTTTTGTTTTGGTAGGATTTAAGTGGTTGGTCTTGGTCAGGTCCTTAAGCTGGTCTTTCTCAATTCTGCATACATAAAGAAGTTAAAAGTTCTTGTTGCATGAGAAATGGCCTGGTAAAACACCTTCAAAGTTCCTTTATTTTTATTTTTATTTTTTTCACAGCCCTGAATTATCATTTCAATTCTGCAAATGTTTGGGAGTTTGAAGAACTCATATATAAACAACCTTATATAGAAACTCATAGGACCAGATCATTGTAATAGTTCTATTGACTTCCACAGTGAACCTGGCCAAGAACCTCTTGGCTTCTCAGTGCAGCATTTGAGGATTTATATTATTAGAGCTCTTTTTCAAAACCATACTGTACTCTGATCTATCCAGCTATCCAGGATTCTCTTTATTTTCTGAATATGGTGATCAAGATGTCATTAAGTTATTGCTCAGTCTCTGTACACTCACAGTAGGAAACAATCCCAGAACTTTCATGGAGAATATCAAACAGCTGATAAAATCAAATCTCTGTGCTGAAGGAGTATAACTATAGTAGAAAAAAACAGTAGAGATCAAGAAGATAGAAAAAAAATCACAAAGTCTGAAAAAAACCCACAGATTAAGAATGAGAATAAAGCTTTGAATTGAGGCACACTGGCTATGATATATTCTGTCAGTCTTTCCAAAGAACCTCTCTCTTTCTTTTACTCTTGATTTTCATATAGACAAATGTGCTGGTGCATATTTATTGTTTTATTTAGATATACACAATTTTATAACTCTTCAAGTAATAGTTTTTATAAGAATCCTATTCAACAAAAAATAATAAAAAAAAAGTTTCTGAGATTCTGAGTCTTGAATTAATGAGACCTCTGCAGTGGGTCTACCTGCAGCTTTTGCTCTGTGCCTTAGCTCCCTGCCTAATGGGCACCTCTGTGATGCCAGAAACCTCTGAGAGCCGGGGGCCTCTCTGTCATCCCCTTGTGCAGCAGCAAAGTTTCTTTAGTCCCTTCCTGATCATTAGGAAAATGCTCTTTCCTTGGAAGTCTACCTGGGCTCCCCACAAGCCCTACTACCCTGAGGCATGGCCATGCTGCAGCTTCTCAGCTTGCCAAACCCTCTCTCTGTCCACATCGTGCTGAAAGGCTGTCTCCTGCGAGGTGTTTCTGTGCTCCTCTGGGGAGGATCAGTCCTACCCTCCTTTCAGGTAATCCCACAGTTCATTGGCAGCCCCAGGAAAACACAAACGTGCATCTCAGTTACAGCCTTTTGAAAACCTATGACCTCACATACCATAGACAAATAAATCAGATATTGTCTGTCACAGTCAAATGCATTTTTCAAGAGCATTTAGAAACCACTGTTTTGGGATCAAACTCTAGAATTAGCAATCACACCTTGTTCCTTTTTCTGCAATCCATACATTTCTAGGCAGTCCTAGTTTGTCTTACTATGAATATTATATTCGTATCTTCTGATTCAAATTTAGTTTGTCAAGCTTAGACAATTACTTTGCCCTTAGAATGTAAGGGACTAATATGTAATTCCTCCATGAGCCAGTGTCTGAGTGCCACATAAAGGCAACGGAGAGAAGCCAGTGTCCCTGAAGACCATCAGAAGGATTTCTCCTCTCTGTTGACACAGTAGTGCTTATTTTGTGAGGAATGATTCACTAGGTATAAATTAGGGAGTTATTCAGTGTTTAGTTTTCCCAGAGGACTAATTTGAACTAAAGCCAGCCCTCCTCATGCGAAGCCTTATTCTTGTCCCCGTACTGCTCAGTCGGACAGATGCAGCTGTTCCCGAGGCTGTGGTCTGAGGGCTGATGTTAAACTAATTACTGAGTTCATCCCTCCCCAAGTACTTTCTCTTTAACCTTGAAAATTTCAGGGACGTGATTTACCACACAGACCTGCAAACATCTGCCTGCCCCTCCTTCCTTCATGACAGTGCAAGACCAGAGGCCTGTAGCTGCTGCTGCCGCCCTCCCCAGGCCTCTGCTGACTGTGAGGATACAGCGAAAGCCCCTCAGCCTCAACCTTACCATCCCCCACCAACTTTGCTGTGCTTTAGGTAGAAAACTAGAATTTCAGCTAGAATTTCTGTGCTTCTGAAATGCTTCCCTATGCACTTTCTTGAGTGAGCTGGTTGCGCTGTCCTGTTGTTTGTAGATCCAGTGGCAAAGTCATTTCCAGTCGGTAGCACCCCAACTTTCATATGCCTCAGGAGCAGCAGGAAGAGGCTGCTGAAGTATGGCTAGCCGGAACCATGACATTTAGGAGCAGCATCTGAATTCTTAGCTCAGGGGTATTAACTGACATAATAGGAAATCAAAAATAGGATTGTTGCATTTAACTTACTTATAAAGTACAATATTAGGGGAAAAAAACAGGTGTTAAGCTCATATCTTGCATCCCTGAATGAGATGATAGGGGATATTCTCTTGGCTGACCCAAGCCCCTTCCAAGTCAGAATTCTAGAGGAGAAAGTGAATTCTCTTGATTTCTTCACCTCCTGTCTCCTTTCAATCTTGTTAACCATTCCTCAATCATTTGCTTGTTTTTCTCCTATCATTTCAGATTCAGGTCTGTAAGGAATAACATACAGCCAGAACTTCCATATAGAGAAGAAATCCCCCTCAGACTGTATTTGACTTCTTACTCCAGCTTTGCAGTGACTTAACTTGTTTCAGGTTTACCAAATACTGATTTTTTTGTTGTTGTTAGCCTTAGATTTAGAGCTTCTGTAACAGTCCCAAGCTTCACAGAGTCTTGAGGTGCTTAATAAATCAAAGTCACCTTCCTTGGGAACTATGAAACTTTCAGAAGAAAACTAGCAATAGTGATGTGCCTATAAACAAAATGATTGTGTTAGAATATGTTTATAATTTAAAGCCCGTAAAAGAATAAATCAGGACTTCATTTCCATAGCCCACCTATAAAAAAAGAATAAATTGCAGTTTTATGATCCCTGCAAAGGTAGGTTTAAACTTATAAAAGAAAATGCAGAAATTGTGCATGGACAAAGTCCTTTGCATGTCTGTTACTTTTCCTGTGATATTAACGTTTCTAGCCAACGCTGTGCTGTTTTCAGCCTTTCAGCTCTTTTTGTTTTGACTTTAAGGATAAGTTGCAAGTAACCATCATGTTTTTATCATTATTATTGGGGGCTTCAGTTAGTGTTTGATACTTGCAGTGCTTGCCACAATTATTTTCTCTTCTCCTAAATTATGATACTCCATTTCCTTTGTCCCTCATTTCTTTCAGGTTAGTCTAATCTGAATCAGCAGAGGAACCTTATAAATATGTATTCTGCCAAGTATCATGAAATATTCTTTTATATGTGTTTTAAGGGACTTTTTAAACTTATTTTTCTTTTCATTTTTAAGCTATCTATATTGCATTGAGATTTCTCTTATGTTGGCAGCCTGGAAAATAAATAGTTCTATTGTTGACTGACTGACAAGGAGCAATCTAATATCTGTTCCCAATATTGCTGTATGTCCCTATAATAAACAGAATATATGTTTGTAGAAAAACAGGTCTATGAAAGAACTCTACAGAATGCTCTTCTATCCCCTTCCCCAAAGCAGGGCTGGTGATACCTTAACAGGTACTTGTCCTAACCTGCTTTTCACTGCTTCACACATTAATATCCCTAGCGGATCTGTTCCTCTGCTTCACTATCTTTATAGTTACAAAGTTCAACCAATGTTTACCTTGGGTCTTCGTGTTTCAGAAAAAGAAAAAAAAAACTCATTTTTTTTTTACACATGACTGTTGAGATAAATTATTCCTTTCCTTTTGGCAACTGCATTTCATGTACTCAAAGACTGATACTGTCCCATGTCAGTTGTCAGCCCTATCTTCTTTAGACCTAAAAGCTCTCTCAATTCTTTCTCATAGCTTATGTTTTCTAGACATCAGATGAATCTCTTCTCTGGACTCTCATGCCTGTCAAAACCACATACAGCTGAGGCCCTACCTATGCTGGATCTGGAGGGAGGAGAATTTCCTATGTATTGCAGCCCTTTGCTTATACATCCCACCAGGAGGCTTACTTTTTACACAATAGCATGATATTGATGACTTAAATTTAGCTTGTGATTCAATATACTATGACTATGACTATTCAGTGACTATAATAGCAGATTATTTTCTGTCGAATAGCCACATGACAACATTTTCCTCTACCATTTGCAAGAATAAAAGAATTTCCAAACTTATGCTAAGTGTGAGTTGTTTGCCTATCTAACTGTAAAATACATAAAACCTTATTCTAAGTATTGTGGTATAATGAAGGAAAAAAAAAAGTACAGTATTAAAAAGCAGCACATTTTAACTGATTCGAAGGTAGGCAAGTGTGGAAAAGACCTTGCATTAGTTTACTCTAAAGCAGATTTAAGGTCATTTGAATGTTTCAGTCATTTTCTGTGTCAGTCATTTTGTGTTTGTTTGATTGGATTTTGGAAGTTTAAAAAACTTAGATGATTTAATAAAAAATACGGAAAACTGAACTTAAGGCGAAACACCTAATTGTAACTTAAAGGTATACATTGAATTGTTTGGCTTATAATCTGTTGTGGATACAGCTTTATCTTTGCATGTTAGTATTTCAACGAGGATCGATCAACGAGGATGATCAGGGGCCTGGAACATCTGCCCTACGAGGAGAGGCTGAGGGAGCTGGGCCTGTTCAGCCTGGAGAAGAGAAGGCTGAGAGGGGATCTAATCAGTGTGTATAAATACCTCAAGGGAGGCAGTGAGGAGGACGGTGCTGGCCTCTTTTCACTGGTGGCCACTAACAGAACTAGGGGAAACAGCCACAAACTGAAGCATCAAAAGTTCCACAGGAACTTAAGGAAAAAATTTCTTAACAGTGAGGGTGACAGAGCACTGGAACAGGCTGCTAAGAGAGGTTGTGGAGTCTCCTTCTCTGGAGATCTTCCAAACCTGCTTGGACGCAGTCCTGTGCCACGTGCTCTAGGTGACCCTGCGTGTGCAGGGGGGTTGGACTAGATGACCTCTAGAGGTCCCTTTCAACTTTAAGGGTTCTATGATTCTACCAACTCTCATGCAATTTATTATTTCCTCCTAAGTTCAGCATTTTGCTCTTGCCCATTACTGAATGAAATCCTATTTATTTTGTTTATTCACAAGGCATTTCTTTAGTTTGTCAAGATAATTTTGAATCCTGTCCTCATGTTGTTCCAATTCTGGGTTATCTATAAATTAAAGCAAAACAAAAAATATTATGCCATTATCGATTATTCAGTATTGAATAGAAATGTTCCTTTTTGACTGTGGACCACTGACTGATTTCCATGCACTCAAGGTAAATTAATTTAGAATCTGTCTCTCAACTTGTAGATGACATTAGTGATGTTGTCATGTGAGACAATGATGTCAAATGCCTTAAGAAATATGGGATATTTAATGCTTCTCCCTACATAATAGAGTTTATTGTGTTGCAAAAGAAATCAATACTGTTTCTTTGTGACAAGGAGACTAGCTGTTGCCTGCTGTTCATTTCTTTTGGTCTTCCATGTGCTTATAGATCTTTTATTTAAGTACTGGTTCCAGAATCTCACTAGGATTTCTAATTAATGCATGTTTGTCTAGACCTTCACCACTTCTTTTTTCTTTCTCTGTGTTAAGATTTAAGCACTACATTTGCCCTTCCAAGTCTCTTAGTCCCCAAGATTTGACATAACTTAATATTCTGGATGAAAATGACGTTCTGCCTCAGCAGCAAATTGGTAGCCTTCTGCTCCAGATGTGTATCATTCATTACACTGGGCTCTGCTCAGCTTCAGCTGGTCACTGCAGCCCACAAGAAGCACATGTTGCAAATTAGATCATGAAACAGGATTAAAATTCTTTGAACTGAAAGGAAAACAGTGCTCTAAAGCTAAACTCTCTTGCTGTCTTCCAGCCACATGTAAATGTGCTTTGATTACTTGTTGCACAAGTTTTCCTGAAGGTGAAATTGAGTAATACACAAACATTAGTCTTAATTGTTTTCAGACATGCTTTCAGATGAAATAAGTCACCCTCTGGAAATATGCTTTTCCATATTGAATATAGAGGGAGTCTGAACATACAGCTTATACTAAAAAATTAACTTTTTTATTAGCTAAATGCAGATATGCTGAAGTAACTCAGCAAGCCAATAGCAGAACTGGAAATAGGCCAACAGCTCCACTCCATATTTTATATTGTTGCTTTTGTGCACTGTATTGCTAAGGAGAACTTTAACGTGTCTCTCCAACTTAGGAAGGCCAACCTTTTCTATGTCATAAAAAATGAGAACTTTCTATGTAAATCTTAAGATTTGGAGAACTCCCTGGTAATATTGCTGAATTTAATGCAATGTTCCATTTTGACTTTTTTGAGTCACTTTTAATTCCTCCCTGTACTTTAAATAAAGGGTTATGCACCAAATTACCAGATAAAATTCTGAAGTCTTTCCTCACAGCTAGAGTTTGAGACAGTATATATCAATTATACTAATGGAGATCAATCTGATTACATCTTTTTGAAGGATTATATATGTATATATATATATATATATATAATGTTATACAGTTTTTCTTTTGACCAACGTAGAACAAGATTACTGGACCTAATATTTAAAGGAAAAATGAAGACATTTTTTTTTCTTGAATCATGTTGTTCCTTGAGTTTGGGGCTTAATTTTGACAGAATATTTGCACTGCCTGTCAGTAATTGTATGCTCTTGATCTGATTTTTTTCAGATCTTATGTCTAATGAAATCTGTAATGAAGTAATCGAGTGCCTGAAATGAATCCCTCTGCAAGTGTTTGTTTTATTTTATTTAACAGAACTGAATCTAAAGAAGAAATTTTGGGCAGCTGTGGTAGGGATATCTTAGAAAACTTAGCAAAGCTTATGAAACTTAGCAAATTCTTGACACTAAAGAACATGTTTGGGTAAAATACTGTTTAAATTTATTTTTAAAAAATCAAAAATTTGAAAGCTGCAAGTTTTCTTCAGATTACAGAAGTTTTCGAAAAACATCTTGCAGTGTTGTCTCAGAAAATAAAGGGAAAAAAAGGAAGGAAAAGGTAAAAAAACTCACAAACATTTAAAGTTAATCATATATTTTCTAAGCAGCCCGAGGCTGCTGACTTCAATTTACTCTCATCATTAATCTTTTTTACATTGTATATGTCGTATTCAGTTGCAGTAAGACAATTAAACTAAGAAATGTGAAAGATTTATATTATCCTTTCCACTCTACATCAGTGCAGTAGTGTTTCTAACACAGTAAAAATTGTTGCCATTCGAGAAAATAATGCCACTGATAGTAACTGCTTGGAAACAGTTTGATATTTCTGAAAGTTTTTGAACATAAGCAGTAAATTATTATATTATTAAGTTATTATTTCAAGTTACAACTATAAATTGTTCATACTTGTTTCTCGACTTTTTTTTTTCTTTTTACAGTATAACCAAAGTTTCTCACAGGCACAGTATAAAATAAAATGACAAAACACTGGTACCAAAATCCATTAAAATTGCCAATAGAAGCAAGTTGTACCATCCTTAAGAGGTTTTATGATGATTTTGTAAATTGCAGAATTTATTTTATTTTATTTATGGCAGATCTCCAGAGGTTTTTTAAAGGTTGGCATGATATGAAAGTTAATGTTGCATGGCATTTCATATTCATAATGTACTCAGACAAAAAGACATTATTTTTACAAAGTTTTACTAGTGAATATAGGAAGTAGATCTAAGTTAGTCAAAAATGATGCACAAAAAATCAGACTGCTATGTATTTTTCTTCAAAATAGAAAGTCATAGTGTTAGATATGCTAAGATTAAAAGGAGATCTTTGTCATTTGCAAAGGGTGAGATCAAGTTTCACATTGTAGACCAGATTCAGCCTTCAAAATAAAATTGGTTTAGAATATTCTGATAAATCTTTTCCTTCCATTTCAAAATATTGATTTTGAAAACTCAGGTCTACCCCAGAGAACAAAGCAGTTTCCATGACACTGTCTATGGAAAAACTTTCCAAGGCCAGATTGGAATTGGGCAGAGTGGAAGGGACCCCTGACAGTTTGTTTGCTTGTCTCTCTGCGTATGTGGTGCAGATTTAATTTCTCGCTCACAGATACCTAACCTGGTGTCATAATTGAACTGTTTGCTATGTTTTACCTGTGCTTTCAAGTATTTTATTATAATGATCAAAAGAGTCATGTCTAAGATGCATTTTATTGATAAACAGTTGTTATTTCATTGGATATTGAAAGCTTGTAAAAGGAAAAACTTCTGACAGTGAACAATATTCTGCACTAGAGCAATTACACTAACTTCATCAGGAAATAATTTTTCTTCTCAATTATATGCCTTGTGAAGTTGAAACCACACTTGCCCAAAACTCTGCTGACAGAGCACTCACCAACCGACTGGAGCAGTCAAATCTGGAGATGCTGTAGGCAAAAGCCAGTGGAGCCTCCGGTCTGTTCCCCTGTGCCTAAAGGTTTTAATTACATTATCACCCCCGTTAAACCCTTCCCCTTCCTCTTGTTTCATAGCCTTTTCCTTTTGAATTCAGTGAAATTCTTCCCCTTAAGAAATTGAAAGGGATCTTGGGATAATTTCTGATACCTTACTGAAATATTGCTGAAAACACAGATGCCATCTTAGGTCACAGGTTCAGAGGCTGATTATTGTTCACGGGATAAGACACGAGTGACCCAGCCTTATGGTCATTTTCTGCCGTCTTGTGTCACCTCTAAGCTGTGGACCCATTCCTGTCATTGCCATGTCATTGTCGATGACCCATTCCTGTCATTGCCATAGCCGTGACCATTCTGGTTGTGGGAAGGAGTGAGGGTTTTCTTCTTTGTTTGCTTGCTTTTTATAAAGGCCTCCTCTCAGGAGAAAAATACATATATATATATATATATATATTTTCAAGGAAAGCAACAGCTTGGCACCATGTGGCCGTGTCACCTTGGGCCCTGAAGCACCATAGTTCTGCTCACGGGCTTTGACTGTGGGCTACACTGAGTCATCTTGAAATGGCTTGTTGGCTGGGAAGCCCCACGCCACAAATCTGCTCCTGCGACTCACTGCCCTGGTGTCTGGGTGGAGCCAGAGGGGCCTCTGCAGGGAGCTCCCCACGCCTCCTCTCTGTAGCCGCTATGAGCAGAGGTGTCTGGGCCATCTCTAGCGGCCCAGAAGTTGCCTGGAGCTGAGGGACCCTCTGACTCGTCACTGCTTCCTCTGCCCACTTGGCCTGCTCGTATGTCTCTTCCATGCACAGAGACTGGGGACAGGGTGTTTCATATTCTGAAGTTTAGTGATTTGTAGCATTAACGTAGCTCTTATCTCTATCCAGGCCCACAAGGCTGTTGTGGGAGCAGAAGTACATCTTCTGCCTCTGTCTTCCTTTTTCTCTAACAAAATCATGTTGATGATACAATTAATAAGAGTTTCTGGAACGTTTCTCCCCTTAGAGTTGTCTTGAGCAATCCTATGTCAGAACCCATCTATGTCTTGAATGCCGTGATGTGATGGGACAGAAGGACAGAAGCACCTGATGGTCTTCTTATTGACGTCACTGCTGCAAAAGCTCAATAAAAGCAGGTCTGTGGCTCAAAGTTGTCAAAGATTTAATTAATTTTAACACAGTCTCTTCAGATATAGCCACAGGCTTGAGAAGGTTTAGCTAAACAGAAAGTTTGAAGAGACAGTGAGCAATAAGAGAAAATAAAAACAAAACAGCAGTCACCATTTTATTGCAGCATAATGTTCTAACACCCATGTTGATTAGATTCAAATCATTAAGAAAAACCTTATTTAATTTTCAGAGTACACAAAGCTGTCATGAAAACACTGATTTCGTAAACTAAGGTCCACATGAGAGATAATGTTAACACTTTGATTTGATCTCTGGGCATATAAGAGAAACAGTCTCTGGAAAGATGGGTTTTCTCATTGGAATAAAAAGTCCAAGTGTTTGTTGATCTGACATAAACTTTAAACCTCCTAAAGAGTATGCATTTTAAACTGCAAAAAGATCTGGTTTAGCTTCAATGCTTTAAATACCTTGAGAATTATTCTTTTAAATACCTTGGAAGCAGAATTAATATCAAATGACATTAATTACATTTGTGAAATCTTAATATGATCACTGATTCAAAAACTCTTTTAACATTGGCTTATTATACTTCTTATTTTTTTTTTATCAAACATGACATTTTGCAATTTTGTTCATAAATGTAGTTTCACTAAAATCATGAGTCAATATATTTGTATTTCCTTCTTTAAAAAAATAAAAAGCTTTCCTATCACAATTCATAGGAATCACTGAGCTCACTGCGCAGAATAGACTTTCTATTTTTTTCTGTATCTGTATTTTTTCTGTATTTTCTGTATTTTTTCTATAATACAGTTCACATTTATCTGTTGAATAATGTATTTTCTTTCTTGATTGATGTGTCCTTGTCTGTCTGTCTGAAACTTTCATCCAAGCACCAAAAAATCCTGCTAATATATTTTTTTGAATTCTAGGTTTTCAATCCAGTACTATGAACAACATTTTTTTTTCCTGTTATTTCAGCCCTTCTTAAGTTTTTAGTTTTTAGGAGGTTGAAAGTTTTATATCATCTGGTATAGAGAAATGCTATGTTCCTTTAGAACTGCTCTGTCTCTCTTGTATGCCAGTTTTGGAGGTCATGAAATGTACAGTAAACTGCCACATCTCTCCTTCTCTCTCTTCCTTGCCTGTAATTTGCATGCTTTTTTTTTCTTTTAATACTTAAGTAGATGCTGCATTTTTTATGCTAGATTTCTTTGCAACTTGCATGTACTGAGAAGACTCGTCTAATATAACAAGAATTGTCCTAATATTTAGTAAGTCACTGAGTCAGCTTTGTCATATAAAGCTCAGCTTGGCACTTTACATGCCGATACATAAAAACGATACTTAGTCTTTTTGAGACCAACTAGGGCATCGAAGATTGCTTAGTAATAGATGCTCGGTTGTAGCTGATAAAAGAAAAAAGTCAGAAGAATGAGTATGGAAAAATACCTGTGGCCTGGCCACAGCAGACGATAATCAATGAAATATGAAAGACCAGATCAAGCTGAGCACAAACTTGAAAGCAATCTGATAAGAGCTAGAGGAAGGAAGGTTAATGCTGAGGTGAAAATGAGAGGAAAATTGCCTTTTGTTTAGAAATGCTTGGTGATTGAAGAGCTTATTTTTATATGAATTTCAGTGGGAAAAAAAAATCCCTAGAAGCAGACGAAGTATGAGAGGAAAAGGGCCCATTTAGGGAAAAATAAAAGGGAAAGAATAAGGTAGATTGAAGAAATCTGACAACACGAAGTGGCTTCCAAAAGGCATGACAGAACGTTTGACATGAATAGCAGCATGTCATGGCACAGTCAAATTTCACGGTATTTCTTGCCTTTCTCATGCAGAAAGCAGATTTAGAAAGAGACTGAGATAAAACTGAGATGATATATTACTTTGCAGTCTACTTTTTAGGTAGTAGAATGATTTTTTTTTTCATTGAGCTGGCATACCTCAGTTTACAGCACTCCTGACTCTGCCCAGTGCTTGGTCCCAGAATTTCATCAGAAGCCATAACAAATGCCTCAACATTTGCTTAAAAAAACTGAGTTCATTTTTTTTTAACTTAGCATATGTTTTTTATTAGTTTAGTATATTTAGCATGTTTTTACTCTATTGATTGTTAGCACATTTTTACTCCGTTGCTTTCCAGTGGAGAAGAATTGATAACTTGGCGTTTTTGAGAGTCATGAGATATGAACATATCACAACGTGCATTATTCCAATGCTTCTCCTGACTCACATAATGCCTGTGTTTTACACTAATGAAAAATAAGTACATATTTTTTAAACCTCATGTGGGTGTGAGACTGAGTGCGTATATAACATTCAAATAGAGTGCGAACCTTACAAGCTATTTATTTTAAGATATTGAATCTTCACCTACCGATTACAATTTTTCAGAGGTTAAAAAAACATAAATAGCTCATGGCTGACTGTATTGGCTGAGTCCTTAACCTTGAAACTGCACTGTGGCATATGTCTGCGTGATTGTTTTCAGATAAGTTAAATATGGGAGTGTTCTACTTGCCCTTTGAGCAAGGAAGACCCAATCTACTTTGACCCAAAATGTACAGTTCAGGTTAGCTGACAAGTGCACTATCCTGACCTGGATCAGTGTGAACATCAGGTCTGGCAGGACTAGAACAAACTAAGAAATGTAAAAGATTGTCCATAAGTGCGTCAGAATTAAGCCTTTCTATAAAATGGGTGGAGAGTGTTAAGAGTGCGCTTTGTTAAATGATCAGCCAGACATCCATTTAAGTGCTCCTGGTCTTAATAATGTTTGTAGACATGCTTAGAAATTGAAACACTAAAAAATTAGTTCTTTCATGTCCTTCACTACTGAACAGCTGCATGAGTGGGAATAATTGGGGAAGCATGAGATATGTTTGTGTTGATGTTTCTGAGAACGTCTTTCATGTATGTATGGATTTGTGTACATACATATTCGTGACTTCGTGAGTTTTACACATGTGCATGTGGAATCTGGGCGCTGTAGTGCTCCCAGTTATAGTGTGCCCAGAGATTCTTCCTAGAAGCACCGAGACTGTTCTGCCTGTGGTGAGGACCGCACGCCTGTTGCAGACCTCAGGGAAATCCTCATGACACCAGACAAAAGGACTGTGATGAACGGCAGGGGGTCCCAAATTACAGTACACCTACCACTGATGGTATGCAACCTCCATCACTGCTATCAGAGGGCTCCTGAATGCTCCTAAATGAAGCCATTCTGCCCAGGAGTAGAGTGGATGCTGCTACCACTATCAGCACAGCATAGATCACTGCAGGAAACCCAGGCTGGGATTTCTCTTGTAATGTATTTTGAGTTTCCTGATGAGAGCTACTTTCGAGAGCATTAATGTTCTGACCTTGAGATGGCTGCATGCAGCTGTAGGATATCCAGTGTATTTTAAGATGTTATTTAAAAACCCTGAACTGAGCTGAGATAAACTAGTCCTGAGGCCATGATTATCCTTGGAAGCATGAGCAGACAGCTTGTTTGAGATCAACAGAAGGAGAAAATGGATTAATGATGGCTTTCAAAATATAAGGAAACTGTGTAGGCTTTTTATTTCTCTTCTTTTTTTTCCCCTTTTTTTTTTTCTTTTTTTGGTGGTGGTTGTATGTCTTTCACTTTTTTAAGTGAGACAGTAAAGAAATGAGAAGAGCAGAAGTTGAGGGGGAAGAGAAGCAGAACGTGATACAGGTAGGCTGTCCAGAGTCAGTAGTTCTGTAGCTCTTAGGTTTTCTTCCTTTAAAAACCATAACTGATCACACTCACTATGGATGTGCTAAAGGATTTAGATTTAACGGGTATGCTTGTTTGCAACTCCCCCACTATTCCAAATATTTTTAGATTTCTATGTCTTGTAAAGTATCATGACACTTGTTTTTTTAGAAAAGACCTATTAAATGCAGCTCCAAGTACTCAGAAATAAAATCATTCTAAGGAAACTAAGGACAATTCATTAATTTATGAGGGGAATGCCGAAAGAAGGTGATTATATATTAATAGTGTTCTCTGTCTTAATAAGTTACTCTTCGTAAATCTGGCAGTATGTTTTCTTCCTTTATGCTATTGCTTTGAGTAGAATAGCTTAGGCCTAGTGTGCATGTGGTAGTATTGCCAGCTTTGGTAATTTTTATCGTAGCTCTTATAGAAGGATATATTCACTTCTGGAATAACAGGATTTCAGTTCTCCCACTGGCTCCTCTGCTAACGCATCTGCTATGTGCCGGGGGAGAAGCCGCAGTGCTCCTGAAGCGCCTTTTGTGCGAGTTTGCTGGCGTGGTTTCTGCAGGCGCCTGTGTGGGTGGGTGCAGAAGGTTCCTGGGAGGAACAGGTCCTGCTGGACGGCAGCGTGCAACAGCCTCCCAGGGCTCACGAGCTCCTGGCACTCAGCATCCCACTAGGACTGCGAGGACTGATAAATGCGGGGCAGTAGAGTTGGCCCAATGTGCCCAGCTGCCCACATGGGCATCGACAGGGGCTCGTTTAGCTGGGACTGCGTCCAGTGGAGCGGCGCTGCCGCGTGTGAGGGCCGCAGGATTGCGCAGACACCAGGGAAGTGAAGGGCCCTCGGGGGCACTTTCTGAATGCCCACCCAGGAGCCCTGGGGTGCCTGTGTGCCTCTCCGTCTCTGGACTGAGGAATTCACAAAAACGTGAAACCATAAGGCAAAGCGCAAGACGGCAAACATCATCCTATATAATTGTATCTCATAATTGTGAGGTACTGAGGGAAATGGTCTGTGAGTTTCTGCACTGGAGGTTCACAGGGCAAAGTTTATTTCTGTCTAGAACTTATTTTAACTAACTATTTCAGAGATCTTAGGCTATCAGAATTACCATTTTTCTTGTCTCAAACTAGAAATCCATATAAATAGATTAGTTTCCTTAATGATATTCTCATGGCGAGATTCAGCTCCAAGTTTAAATACCTACGATATAAGTTACATAGGCAGCTGTCTAAAGTGCCATGTCAGTCATTAGAGATTTAGTCAATGGACAGAGTTTTTATAAGTATTTGACTGATTTTAAGTTTGATTCCTACTTTTGAGTGAAATTAATTGACAACTTCAGTTATATCTTCTTTGGAACTAATGGAAGCTCAGTTATCAGCTCGCCTATGGATCACAGAATCGTAGAATGCTTACGGTTGGAAGGGACCTCTAGAGATCATCTAGTCCAACCCCCCTGCACACGCAGGGTCACCTAGAGCACGTGGCACAGGACTGCGTCCAAGCGGGTTTGGAAGATCTCCAGAGAAGGAGACTCCACAACCTCTCTGGGCAACCTGTTCCAGTGCTCTGTCACCCTCACTGTTAAGAAATTTTTCCTTAAGTTCCTGTGGAACTTTTGATGCTTTAGTTTCTAGCCATTCCCCCTAGTTCTATCAGTGGCCACCACCGAGAAGAGGCCGGCCCCATCCTCCTCACTGCGTCCCTTCTCAGCCTTCTCTTCTCCAGGCTGAACAGGCTCAGCTCCTTCAGTCTCTCCTCATAGGGCCCCTGATCATTGGATATTGCTATTGAAGAAAGTCAAGTTTGAATCCCACATTTAATTAAATCCTACTTTTAACCCACTGAAAAGCAAGCAGGCAGAATTAAATCCTGGTTACCACTGTAGATGCGGGTTACCTGCCTCAGTATGATGCCATGGTATCAAGTTAAAGCAGAGAAGTAAGTAGGATTTGTAATGCCATATTACTAAGCTATTTTATTCTTCTTTGAATTATCTCCAAGAGCAAAAATTTCAATGACTAGCACAAGTGATCAGTGGATTTGTAGAATGGTTATTGCACTCGGCATCTCTAATACTACAGTCTTCAAACTGACTCTTCTTTGTTTTTTTTGTTTTTTTTTTTTTCAGGACAACTCTCATATAAAAAGTATATGTTCATATTAACATCATAATTGTTCTGTTAACAGTAATAGTAGCAAATGAATGCAGTAATATAGCAATGAAAATAAGCAGAAGCCTGAAAAAAGTTTTATTGCTGTAGGCTGGGAGCAAAGTGGCTGGATGAGTAGCGCAGATCCAAGCCCAGGCAAAAGGGCTGTGTAAGAATTGTCTCTACAGCAAAACCTTTAATTTAGTGAATAATGTACGACATTTCTGCAGCTGAAACTTCCACCGCTCTGGAGATTAATACAGACAAATATTTAGCTGCTGCTAGTTTACCATTTGGCTTTAGTTTTGGATAGCTAAACCTTAAATCTGGGCACTACCAAATCCAGTAGTAGGTATCATATGCTGATACTCTGCACTGTATTAACTGACAAAGGAGTAGCAACTTCTGATTAGCACAAGCCGTGTGAAATCTTTAGGCACTGAGGCTATCACTCTCTTTACTCTCTTCTTTGTGAGCAGGCTTTTTCCTTCTGTCCCTTCACCTCCCCAGTTTTACAAGGAGAAGGATCTCACTCTTCCCACCTGGTTTAAAGGCCCTACAGAGCTCGTGGTCCATGTGTTCGGCGCATCCACAGCCGCTTCTGCATTCTGCTGCCCAGCAATGGCCTTTTAGTGAAAGCAGGCTGCATCTGGCTGGGAATGCTTAGCAAAGCAGAGACATTCATTTCCCGCTTGCAGCGTTTCTTAAGCACGTAGGCGCAGGCAGGAATCATGTATCCTCAGAGGAGCATCGTTTAGCATTCGTTTAGCTTCTTCTAACCTTTCTAAGCAAGTATCAGTTGCCAGAGATGGTCTGGTGTTTCATCATCTCGCTGACGTTCCCAGGGAGAGCTCTTCATGTTACACATTAATGTTACATGTACTCTGTGCCTTAAATACATTTTTTCCCGGTGTGCCTCCAGAACTGTCCCCTGCCCTTAGCTGGTGCTGGCTCTCGGCCTTGGCAGGCCGGGCTGTGCAGTGGGGTTTTGCTGCGAGCTCAGCCGTGGACGCGCTACGCGGGTGGAAGACGCAGCTCGCATCGTGGATTGTGCAGGATGGGCTATTTTTGAAATGGAACCAGGCCTGCAGGCAAGACCTAGAAAGGACTTCACATTTGTAATGGTAGCCAAATCCGTGCTAAGGAAACCAATCAGCTTATTGGCATGAAAAGCCTTTACAGTCTCCAACGGCTGTTTTGCGTGGAGCTAATGAAATGATTGTGGCATACCCAAGATACTGCCTGCTGAGAAGTACATCCTCCTTCCCTTTTTAAAAATCATACTATGTAATATAACTAGAAGTTATCCTTATCTTCAAATCATTGTTTTTTTTTTCCAATTTAAATCAATGAATATGATTCAGGTATGCACTGCATGCATATAATTCATTGATAATTTCTACTGTGGACATGGTAGTTATCTTGCCTTAATAAGGGGATGGAAATGATTCACTTGTATGTCCTCCACTTTCATCTCATACTCCTGCTCTTTACTCAGAAAATTTTATGTACAAAAATGAAAAAGAATGGAGCCTAAGTAGGGCAGTTCGTTAGATAAGTGAAATGTAGGGAAATTGGATTCCAGCTGACCAGATTTATTTAATTAAAAATCAGCCCAAGGAAGTGCGAAGTCTTCTGATCGATAACAGGAAATGTTGATTTTTCTGTTGCTCTTTGAATCCATAGAAGAGTAGAAGAAGTCTTGTGACAGAGGCTGAATACCCCAGTTGTTTCAGTCACAGCAAAGGTTTCTCACCATTATAACTGCAATGGTTATACATATTGAAGTCTAGCAGGGAAATGTTGCAGACTGTATTTATCTCTGTATGGGAAACTTTACATTGCTTGCCTATATGCTGTCAGCCCATATCATTCTTTGTGAGAAGGTATTGATGGAACTGGGGCATGTGTATCATGATTTGTGGGTTCAATATACCATAAACTCTTCTGGTTTCAGCTAGCAGTGTAGGTCTGATTTTATTTCACAGTTCACGTGGGAGATACGCTAGGGTGGCAAACTTGCTTTTACCTAATGTAGAGCTACTTGCAAAGAAATAAATATATCCACAAATTACATAATTATTTTAACGTGATATTATGTAGTAGTACTTTTTATGTTGAGACCAACACCAAATTAATTCACATCATTAGATTATCTGCATTAGCTTCAGAATAGCAGTTCTGCTGCAAGAAGGTGTGTGCATGCATTTTTCAGAAATAACTGTCTACTTTTATTTGCTTGTTTATTTGTTTGTTTTTAGACGTGGTTGTCCCAGTGCCTAGGTAGGTATCGTGCTAGCAGAGCTATTTTTTTTTCCTGTTCCTCTTGCATTCTGAGGCTTGGTGTCAGGAGCCCTGCCGCAGAAAGATGGTGCTTACTTCCTGAGTTATCTGTGCTCAGCGGTGGTTTTATGGGTTTGCAGCAGTCTTTTGGTGAAAGGTGCTGAAACTTATTTTTTGTCCTGCTTGTAGCTCGTGCTAAAGCTTGGTAGGACAGAGCATGAGACCCTACCCGTCCGAGATGTTAGGTGACGTGTTGCATTCACTGCCTTGGATTTTGGAAAGCAATTCTCTCTAGTAAATTCATTACATTTTGCGCTGTCTTTTCCCTCATGTTCACTTACAACACTGAGCATATTCTCAGTGCTCAGGAAATTTATCTCATTTGAACAGTTATGAAATATTAAAGCCAAGCACACATTCCTCCTGCCTTCCAATAGGAGAAGTTGTATATCAAGGGATTCAGTGGTAAATATTTTCCCACCATGATTAATTTTTAGACTCAATAACAGTGTTAGAGGAAGTTCAAGATTTCTGTAACATCAGCAAATAACTGGGAATGTTATATTTGCAGATTGCTGCAATCAGGAAAGAAAAACTTCTTTAAAAATGTTATAATTTTAAAAAGCAAATTCCTAGTAATTGTTCTTACATAGAATATCAGAATGAATGCTTTTATATTAAAGAAATGAACTTTCGGAAGCATGGTTTTGGCAGAAAATTATTGTAAAATCTCAATTTAACTGTTCTGTGTCTGTCAAATCTATACTGCTAAACTAAAATAGCTTCTTGTAATGTTCAAGACTTTCAATTTCAAATCCTATTTTACATTTTGATAAGACTATGGAGAGAAAAGTTCCATAGTATAATGCTGAAGATGCTATTTTTGCTCGAGAAATTTGATCCAAATTCAATAACGATAATGAGATTTTTGATGCCAGTTAATTTTTTTAAATGAAATTGGTGTTATAAATTATTTCATTGTTTCAATTTCATATTTGGATTCTCTAGCAGGGCAGACCTCTCCAGGTAAGGTGGCAGTTGGATTATATTGTGCTATTTATGTCTCTAATGCTGAGTTTTTTCAGCTTACTTTTTTGAGTTAAAATTTAATTAGTGTGGTTCTCCCAACACTTCATGACCTGTCAAAATTGTGCCATTACTTTATCATCTTTAATATTAAACCAAGCAGGTAAAAGCATCAATCCAAATATCAAATCGTACAGAAAATACTTCAGGTTAATTCAAACTGACATATGATTTTCTAAGACTCAAGAAGACCAAGTTTCTGATTCTTTTTCTTGAAACATATAGCAAGGAGGTTTTGAACAATAAGAGAATATTTTTCAATACAGAATCAAGTAAGAATGAGAAGATAATTATGTTCTCTTACTTCTACTCTATACATCTATCTCCTATGCTGCATCAAAATTAACATTATAAACATTATAAAAAATGTATAACATTACATTATAAAAAATATAACATTATAAAAAAAGTTCCTTTGTTGATTAATTAAAAACTTACTTAATGTTCTTACCGCTGTAATTCTTTAACAAATTCAAATGTCCCTGAGTTGGGAATTTTTCATCAGATAAATTTGATGCTCAGTCATCACATGAACTCCCGGGTTTTTGTAATCAATTTTGGCACAATAGGAATATAAATGAGTAGTCTGTGTAATAAGGTGAATCTCTTCTGTTCCACAAACATCCAGATGCTTTCCTCTATTCAAAATTGTCTTTTGAATATTGTTATAAATGAAATAATAGACTGAGTTGTGAAAAATGAAACATAGTTTAACTATCCCAAAGATTTAAAGTGATTTAACCTTTATATACCTTATATCACCAAAATTTGTGATCACCTTTATATTACAACGGTGTTGGACTTACATATAAAATAATAGTAATCTTTTAATACAACAGTCCTCATTCAATTATACTTTAAAACAGTCTTCTTTAAAAGTTCTTAAAGGGTAGATTTATTTGAGGTTTCCCAAATGTTAGTGCATTGGGTAGTGGTGGGCATTGATACACTCTAAGAATCTCAGTAGAACAAAGGACTTAATAGAAGATTAAAAGTTCATTATCGTGAAATTTGCTTGTAGTGCTCTCAGAGCCCTGCTGTTCTCAAAGCACAGCCACACACTAAGAGACATCTCTCTGAGAAGTCAACCCTCTGTAAGTGCAGCTTTTACCATTTGCATCCCAGGGCAGGAGGCTCTTGCTCTGAGTAGTCTGGGTTGAGTAGGAATGCTCATGGAGTAACATACTGCGTAAGGTGGCCCTCTTGTAAATATGGTCTTTATGATCGGCGTAAAATTCTCTGCTGCCAAATATATACATGTATCACTGAGCAAATTGAGAGCAGCATCAGTATAACTTTGATTTTTTTCCCCTTTTTTACAATATAAACCTACTTTTGTCGTACTAGATATTCTTAACATGATGTATCTCACCTTATTTTGAGGTATAGGAGTCTTAGCATAATGATCCTAAGTGATACTGAAAACAGAGCCTCGGGACTAAAACATATCATACAGAATTATAGGAAAGAGAAACTGTCTTTATTCTATATGTAAAATGTCCTGAATAGTCCAGATATATTCCAAGTCAATTTAACTGAATGTCCCATTGGTTAGTAAGGAAAGAGATCTCTCTCAGTGTAATTCACTATCAAAACAATGAAGAAGAATAGCATGTGTATCTGCTAAGAAGAAAAGCCTAGAAATATGGATTTGGCTTAAACAGATTCCAATTTGGAGACCCACAGAACTGGCCATGCTGTTCTGCACCTCGTTGAAATCACTAGAGGAACAGGGTCTCCCTTACTCCTTTATTTAGCAGAGTTGAGACATGACATTTTCTCACACAAGAGTGATATCCTAATGTCCTGTCAGCAGAATGTCTTGTGTCTAGCTTTGCATACGTTTGATAATTAAGTTATGACAATATCTTGCTAAAATAGTGTGGATTGAATCATTACAACTGTAACTATATTAATGGCCAAAGGGACACTTACACACAGAAATCATAGACTGCTAAATTCATTGATACCTCTGTGCAAAAATGAAAGCTCCAGTTACACTAAAGCATGTTAATTTTCAGGAGGCAGCAGAAGAGATCAAGGTGTTATTCTGCCTCTGCAATAGCAGTGAGTTAATTAGATTACGTATGTCCAGATGATCCTAGCATATTAACAAATTGTTTGGATCTCCTACAAACACAAAACAAACACAGAACAAGTTAAACTGAGATGTCTGCTGATCGAATTTTAGAATTAGTACTCTGTTTGAGCCAATTCATCAAGATTCATTATCAAGACCTCCAAAAGTAAGGCGATCCAGTAGATTTTATTCTGACCCTCTGTCAATACTCTGGCACTGTGTGAGACTGGCAAAGCCCGAAGCAGCTCCCTTGCACAGCCATGTAACTGCACTGTTAGTGCAATGCTGAGCTGGAGCTGATGCCAGACCTCTTAGCTGGATACACAGATCAAACTTAGTTCTGCATTGATCTGGTCACATAGCTTCACATCACAGGCGGTCCACATCCAGATGAGCTCGTATTAGGATAAGATTGAGAAAATTGGTGAATTTTGGTCTGACAAAAAGTGCTTGCCCCATCACCACATCACCATGGGCCACTAGGTCAGCTTCCCCTGTGTCTTGTCTATAGATCTCTGTTACCTTCAGAGATAGATCAGTACATACACACCGTAAGAAAATAACCATCTGATTGTATGTTAAGATGAAAATAAATTCTTTATAACCCTTGCAGTTGACCAGCTGAAACCCTAAAGTATGAGATTTGATTATAGTCATTGTCTTAATGCAGAGCTGCAAGTGTTATGGGCATGTTGAGAACTTCCAGAAGCTGGATTAAAGCACCTCTTTTACAATGATATCTAATCTCGTCCTAAAGCTCCAAGCGATGGCGAGTCCACCGGCTCCCCTGGTAAGCCATTCCAATATTTAATTACCCTCAGTGCTAGGAAATTGCAATGTTGTGGAAAGGTTGAATTTGTCTAACTTCAGCTTCCAGTCTTCCTTTTGCAATGCTTTTGTCAGTAAGACTGAAAAGTGTCCATTTTTCAAATACATTTTCTGAATAAGTCTCTTGGAAAGACTGGTTTTCATTGACCTGTTGGAAAGCTGTGTGCCCAGAAGCTTATGCCCTTTTTTGAGCTATGCCACCTGACCTAATGAAGTTACTGCCTTCACCTGAAAATCTTGTATCATTCAGATCCTTAGACTATGACTGTTAAAACATCCTTACTACTACTCAGCACTCACAGATGGCAATTGAGGCACTTATTTTGATAATTTGGATATGTTGTACTCTTCAAGACTTTTAAGGTTGGTTTTCTGACTGTTGAATCTCTGGCTCTGAATCTTATTAGTTCTATTATTTACAAAGCTATAAGAACTAGAGAGAATATTCATGTAGTAATTTTGCAAATGCTGTGTATAGAAGCAAAGTGATTCCTTACATGTACTTAACACCTTCGTTCCCACTTCCCCTTTTTACACATTTAACAAATGCTTTTAGCTGCAGTTCTAAAGTGCCAACTCAAACCCAAGCAGTTTTCTGTATCAAGCAGTTGAGGTGGTGATCCCAAAATCTGGCTGATGGAAGAGGAATGAAGGGCTTTTCTCCAGTTTCATATGGCTAACATCACACACATTTTGTGTGTTTGAAATCCAACTTACTCCAATCTGCTCATGCCCGAGTAGACATCTAACTTTGGGTTATTGCTGTTGCAACATCAAGGAGGAATTGCCAGTGTGTGTAGGGAGCAGAATGAATAACAACAGCAACTTCGAAGCATGTAATGCCATGAAATTTCCTCACAATTTTTCGGAGGACCCCTGCTAAAGAAAGGTGGTGTTGGCAATTTACTGTAACAGAAAGCTTTTTCTCAGTGTTGTCACCTAACAACTTTTATTTACTTAGGTACTTTCACTGTTCCTTCCTTATCCTGTCAATACCTTCATTGCATAACCGTGAGAGATCTGGTTTCCACTATTATGTTTTATATTTAACTAATAAATATGCAACAAAATTGGCCAGGTTATAGTAACATGGGATCTTATGTTTTTCCGTAGATGCCTGCTTTCCAGAAGGGAATCTCCCATACTGTAGTTTCAACCTATGTTTTTGAGCTGGTACAACCCAGATGTACCAAGGTTTATGTTTGTCTGCTTTTTTTTGACAAGCTATGACTAATGAACAAGAAGATTCCTATTTTCTGTGATGGTAGCTTGTCCAAAGTAATTATTTGCTTTCCTTATGATATTTTTTTTTCTGTGTAGTGTGAAAGAAACAGTCTTGGACTCTAGCCCTCACTTGAAGGATAAATTATGTATTTTCTATTAAAGTCTTTGGATAAATGCATACACTGAAGTGGATAGAAAGGTCAGAATGAAGGATCCCTGACTCCTGGGGAGTATCTTTAGGAGTGAACTGCTTAACTCATTTTCTTTCTTTGGCAATAATAGCTCATGCATTTCTTCCCTATGCAATGACCCAGCTTCTTAGCACGGACAGAGAACAGCTCCATCAGATGTACCCTTGCAGACAGAGGCAATAGAAGTTTCGCCTGAGAAGTTGAGGGACTCTACACATTTTCTTGGCAAGTGCTTTCCCTTTATTGCAAAAAAAAAAAAAAAAAAGGAAAAGAACATAGAACAAAAAAAACCCCACAACTGCTCCCCCAGTGTTCCTAACTGTAATGCAGTATCATTTCTGCTTTTATGTACTCAGATGTGAACTTAGCAGTTGGAATTGCAAAGGTGCCAATGTACTTACTATTGCTACACTGAATAGTGCCCCAGTTCAAGCGTAGCCCAATACCCACTATCTTGTGTTGCCGCATTTAAGAGCTCAGGAATGTGCATTCATTGCATGGGAGCTCCATAGAGATGTTTGGAGATAAGTTTATACCAACTCTCTAAGTTGCTTTGCACGGGTTATAAAAGGAGCTTCGAATTCGTATTTCGGATCACATGTGTATTAATTTAGTGCCACCTGAGTTAGGAAGCTACAGTAGAAAATCCAAATGCACCTTCTACCTCTCTGTTTTATCATCTTTTAATTCCATTCTGCTGTCAGCTCTGGAATCCCTTGTCCTTTCTCATGAGCACCCAAAACTAAGGTGTCCAAACCCTTTTCACAAGATCTACAGACTTTTTCTTCTTTGCATGAATAACAAACACTGTTTTATTGCAGTTTATCTAGCCAAGTTTGAAGTTATATGGAATATCTCAGGGACAAGTTTATGGCTAGGTTTATCCAAAACTTTAATAGTTCTTCATTGTGAACAACGTAATGCTAGCCTTCAACTTCAAAATGTTCGTTTGGTGGTTGTTTCTGAAAATCTGGTCATGGCTTTTCCCATATCAAGGTCATGCAAAAAGAAGTGCTCACAGTGGAGTGAAATAATTTGTAGTTAAAACTGTGTGGAAATTGCACTCCAAGTTTTCATATAGTAGCTCAGGTTATGATAGGAATTTGGCATATGTGAGAAGTGTTAAAGGAAAGAGGGTCTCAAATGCTAATGAAGAGTAAACCCATAATGTAAACTGTAATTCCCATGTATTTTTAATGAAGGTGGTTGGCTGGTGACCTGCTTGTTTTCCAGAAGAAGTAACAATTTGTTCATATATTAACTATTAATTCACATGCTGATTAATCATTCACTGTACTGTGCGTGTTCCTATTTACAGATCTACTAAGGTAAGAAGTTAAATGGATATCTTAGTCATTGCATCCAGTATTAGGGCTTTGTAGCTGCAAGCACGGTTTATTTGAAAGTGTCAGTTCAGCCGTATTATTTGCAGATACAGGAGCATTCAGCAGGGAGAGGGAGTACATCTTGTTTCATTTATCCTTTTTCTCTGCATTTGCCAAAAGCATGTTTAGGATTGGGTTGAATATTAACAAAGAATGGATGTTTTTGAACAAATAGCACTGAATGGAATTTAGTCCGAGATTATCAACAACAAAATATCAAAGTTCAATGTTATTTGATTAGAGGTGACAGATCTTTAAAGAACGAATTTAGAGAAATTATTATTTCACAGATGCTTTGGGCTAGCTGTCCTCTTGATTTTTTTTCCAAGAAATGGATTTTTTCTAACCTTTCTGCTGAAGTTTAGCGCCATTCTTTTTTAGTTAGATCTGTCTCAAAAAGAGCAAAATATTTCAATTCAGGTTGAGTACAGTCTTGATGAAAAAAACTTAAAATGAAGGCAATGAAGGCAATAGGGGCATGGAGTATGATGGGGCAGTAAACAGAAGGAAAATACTGGCACTCACAGTTGAGCTTCCCACACAGTTGAGTTCCTTTGTGCTTCTTGCTCTGCAAAATTCAGTAGACAATATCACAAACAAGAAATAAGTGTTCTTTCATCTATTACACTTTATCCGGCATAGGTCTTATCTGGCTTCTCTTATAATAATTTTATAGTTCTATTAATTCCTTATACATCTGTGTTTGGTCCTTCACTTTCTTGACTCCAGTGAAAACTGTGAGGTGAAAGCTCTTGTTTACACTATGCTCCCGTGGCCTTCCAAGTCTTAAGTAGAGTTTAACAGCACATAGTTCTTCTGTTCAAAATATCAGGCTGTTAGAAAAACCTTCAGGTGAAAAAACAAGAAATTCCATAGTAAAATGAAATGTTTGAGAGGTGAATTTGCACTGGGAAGGGGAAGATTTAAAAAATAAAATTCAAAAAGCTTCAAATTTGGTGAGATTTATTTTGCGGACATTTTTATTGTTTCTGAGGTTTTTCAGACGCCTGGTCCTGAATAGCTCACGAGCATCCCGACCGAGCTGAGGTGGAGCCACTTGCTCTGGGCAGCTGAGCCCTGGAGCCTGCCCATCCCGGGGGCTGCCCGGCTTTGCTGGGCTGGGATGAAGACAAGGGTGCGGGGCAGGGTGGCTGTGCTGCCCGGGGTGCAGGCTGCCACAGAGCACCAAAGACAGGAAGAGAGACAGAAAAGGGATAATCCTGCCCTGCAATGGCATGGGATTTATTGCAGTATTTAAATTTTTGATTTCTACATTCTCGGTTTTGCTTGTTCATTTTCTATGTAAGTATATGCCAAAAAAGGAGATTTAAAGGGTGTGAAGGTTTCTCAAAAACAAGGTAATTTCAGACTTAGAAGGTACTATTTACTCCTCTGTTGAAATAAGGAATCTTACAGAGGCATATGATGATGATCCTTTCCACTGGGGTTTATACTGCTCTTTTGGATTACTTAGTTTCACTGCTTTAGGTCTTCACTATGTTTTGTATTTGTTGGGCAAGAACTGTTACAAGCAGCCATTGTTATAGATGTACAGATGACTATATTTCATTTCTTAGATATTTATATAACATTTTTCTGGATGACATGGACAACAAGTTGACCATGAGGCAGCAGTGTGCCCTCGTGGCCAAGAGGGCCAATGGGATCCTGGGCTGCATTAAGAAGAGCGTCTCCAGCAGGTCGAGGGAGGGGATCCTGCCCCTCTACTCAGCCCTGGTGAGGCCGCATCTGGAGTATTGTGTCCAGTTCTGGGCTCCACAGTACAAGAGGGATGTGGAGCTGCTGGAGAGAGTCCAGCGCAGGGCCACAAGGATGATCAGGGGCCTGGAACATCTGCCCTATGAGGAGAGGCTGAGGGAGCTGGGCCTGTTCAGCCTGGAGAAGAGAAGGCTGAGAGGGACCTGACCAATGTATATAAATACCTCAAAGAAGGTCTTTATGGGAGGAGAGGAGGAGGATGTGGCCGGCCTCTTTTCAGTGGAGGCCAGAGATAGGACTAGAGGAAACAGCCACAAACTGAAGCACCAAAAGTTCCACAGGAACTGAAGGAATAATTTCTTAACAGTGAGGGTGACAGAGTGCTGGAACAGGCTGTCCAGAGAGGTTGTGGAGTCTCCTTCTCTGGAGATCTTCCAAACCCGCTTGGACGCAGTCCTGTGCCACGTGCTCTAGGTGACCCTGCGTGTGCAGGGGGGTTGGACTAGATGATCTCTAGAGGTCCCTTCCAACGTTAACGATTCTATGATTCTAGGATTGTATGATTCTATGAGATCTGCACAATTCCTGATCAGGTTTAATGTCAAGTTAACATTTGAATTGTTTTTTTTTTTTTTTTTTGTGCTTCTAATTCATTCAGGTTTTTTGATTTTTTTTAAGTATTGTTGTTAACTGCTCTGGGGTACTTCATGGCAAGGGTGCGGAATGCATCAGAGTAATTATATGTCTCATTCATCACCAACACACAGAATTAAAAGGAAATAAAATTCAAAAAAAAAAAAGAAAAGTATTTGATTTACAAATGTATGAATTCATGACTTGTTTCCCTTTTTAATTAAAAATTTTCTTCCCATAAAAATCTGAAACATAATTATTTGGGAGCTGCAAGGGCAACAGTAATTATGATATTGGGCTTGTCAAATTATCCTGAACATTCTATTAAGGCAGTGATTTTTCTAAACTGTCATTCAACTACTCTTGCTCTACATTTAGCCTGTGATGCTGCTGGAAATTGTTGTGAACCTATTACACTATGAAACATCTTAAATAGCCTGAGCACTTCATAATGTTGGGAAAAACAGGTCAAATAAAGACTCTGAAATGTTAAAGTCTTCGAAGATAAATTTATTCAGAAGTTTTAAACTAATTCTCTACTCCACAAGAACTCCTATAAAGAAAGATATTAAATTGGAATTATAGCTGAAGGCAAATCCTTAAGGAGGATAATTTAGATTATGAATTGAAAAGTGGACAACCATGTTGGCTCAAGGCATAAATTTGACATTAATCTGCTAGAGCGTACAGTTTTTATAGATTCTGACATACCTGTGAAGTATTGTGTATAATTATTGAGCTTTCCATTGTAGATACTATTAAAACCTGTCTAGTTTTAACTTTGCACTGAATGTTACATTTCTTAGGAGGGAAACGGACTGTTTTCTCTAGCATGCTGTCATAGGAAGTAGGAGAAAAAAGTAAGTAAGAAGAATGGCCTTAAAGCTGAGACAAAAGTCTGGCAGTCAGAACTGAAAGCCTGGCTTCTTGCGATATGTGGCTCTTCCCTTAGAACCACTCTCCTTTAATTTCCTCATTTTAATAACATGGATGAAATGCAGCCTTTTTCAGGGGTAAATTTGTAAAGTGTTTTCAAGTTTTCAGATTGCTGCTGCTTAAAATAGGCAAGTAAGGAATACTGCATTGATGATGATTCTAATTAACTACAATTACACACTGCTCAATGCTGCCCTTTACTTGTGTGTTTAGACTAACCTAAGGCTGTACCTAGAATATTTTCCACAGGAAATAGTATGTATTCCTACATTTTTCCATTCTAAATGTCTATATGTCTGTGTGACTATTCTGTATATCTGTTTTCCAGACACAATATGAATGACGATCCTTACGATCCTCCATGGCCAATTTAGTGATTAAGAAAGAACTCTTTGTGAATTTTGATTGTTCGTGTAAACAGTTAGATATATTTCAAATAATACTGCTATACGGTTGTTGTAATAGATTTTTTACAAATTTGCTTTCTCAAAAATAATACTATCTCAGAATATTTTTAAAAAGTTTATTTTTGACATTTACAATGGGTTAGGGATTTGGATTTTTCACTTCTCTTGAAGGTTACCAAATCAATTGCAAGGGCAAGAGGTGTTCAGAAAACTTGCCAGAAACCAACAGAATCTACATAGAAGTTTAGCATACTGCATAGATCAAGGATCAGATATTTCAGTCCTGTTACAAGACATTTAACAAAAATAAACCATACTATCATTCTTTTGAAGTTATTGAACTGGACTACTCAAAGTTAAAATTTTGTGTACTGTCTCTGCTATTTCAAAATTTACTTGACAAGATGCCTGACTTGACTTAGAAGGGGTTTTTTCTTGGTTTCAGATAGTTCTAGAAATGTTTACTAATCTTGATCTCAGTCCAGAAGTGATCAGGAGAATTGGAGATGCAACAGCTAGTATTTTTCCACTGTTTTGTTTCTCTCTGAATAAACATGGTTGTGATTCCTACCACCAGAAATTTGGATGTGGTAGTGTGAGATTTGTCTATCAAGATCAGTGGCTTGTGTAAGTGTGTATCTGATTTTACTGCAAGACTAGGCAGTGCTAATTAATGTGGAGATGGCTTTTTTCCAGTTTTGGTGCTTAACACTTCATCGGGTTTTTTTTACAGAACCAAGATATTTACTTTTTTCTCCAGTGTGATAAGCACAATCAACCTGCCTGGTGGCTGAGGACCTTAAAATTGCCAAGCTGAAATCTATGAGAGGGGATTGAAGAATTTGTACCGAAAAATAAAAAAAATGTTGATGTCTATTTAAGCAGCATAACTCAATGCTCATTTGTTGTACGTATTCAGCTGCATGAGAAGAAGCGCTCTTGAATACTGGCTGTGAGGAGTGGAATGCTTTTTCCGTATCAGCTGAACACTTCAGGCTTCATCAGAGTCCTAGATCATACATGCTTTGAACAAAATAATAGGCAGGTTCTGCATACCTGTTTCAATGGATGTAAAAATAAGTAGATTATCCCTCTGTGTCATAGCATCATTGTCTGGAGATAGGTACACATTGCATTGCTGTTGGAAAGAAGTAACTAGCTGGTTTCTTTTTAAATGTTTTTGAGCTGAAGTTGCTAAGTGGTGTATATTACATCGCACACCAGCATCCCTTAATTGCCAGAGCCAAATCTGCACGTTACCTGCCCACAGGACAGGGCACTGAACTCCAGCACCACAGCTGCTTTCTGAGCTACTTGTCCCAGTTCCCATCTTTGGTGCACTGCTCAACTCGGCAAAATGAGAAATAAATTCAGTCAGATAAACTGTCTGCATGCTGATGTCATGTATGATTAATTCACAGCTGTTAAATAGCTCAGCGCTTATGCCCTCCATATATTTGGGTAGGAAGGAAGATCCATGAAGATGTAGGTGCCTTAGAGTCCTTGCCAGGGGCTCAGAACAGCAGAACTTCAAGGGTCACGCCAGCACTTAATTCAAGAGCGTATCGTATATAGTGGGCAATGCAGCTTGCTTTCAAGAGCACCAGTTATCCATGAAGAGGTGGTGATTTGCTGGCTGACATGGATTAATGTCCTGCCTCTGGAAGGAATTTTTGTAACCTCACTGAGAAAATATTGCAAGATATCATTGTTTGCAAGGAAAGGATTGCAGACTGGCATTTTTAGCAGATAAAAATTTATATTGCTTCTCTTCAGACCTTCCATTTAGATTAAACCAAAGTGTAAAAAATCAGCAAAACTGAGTGAGTATATCAGTTCTGGTATCTCTTATAGGGCATCTTTCAAAACTTCTTCATAGACACTCTTTTTTTTTTTTTTTTTTTTTGGTAATTGTTGAAAACGATAGAGCCAGGTGTTTTCAGAAAGACTTGAAAGTGTTTCAGATTAATATTGAGCTTCCCAGAGGGTTGGGAAAGCAAAGATACATGACGATGGGAGAGTGTCGGCAGTGCATTAAGCTGGTAGCTGTGCGGAGGCGCAATCCAAGAGACTTCACAGGTGTCGCAGATATGTTGTGCTGACTCTGTGCTGCAGAAAATCTTATTCTGGTAACTGAGGGGAGGAAGGAGAGAAGGAGGGAATCTGCCAGCAAAGCAGCTGCTTCTGCAGATCCTAGAAGGAGTCAGACTGAGGTAGATGCAGGCCACCTTCAGGTGGCTTTTTCTGGAGCTCCTGCACTGCTATCAGAGCTAAGTTAATACACAATGGGTTGGTCATGGTAGAAAATCCCATGAAATACAGGTCAGAAGAAGCCTTTAATCAGCTGACATCTGAAGTGAAAGCTCTACTTTCCTCAGGATGTTTCCAATATCTTCTCACCATGTTAGATTCTTAGAAAACAAATCAATTTGTATTTATGAACTGCAATGACAATGAAGTCCCTAGAATGGAAAGCAGCTATGTTAGCTAAAATATGTTGCCTGTTGCTATGGGAACCGTAGCTCACAAATTTTTATATAAGTAAGTGCTTGAGATGATAGAATTTTTATGACATCTTATTATAATAGAACAATATTAATACTTCGTCCAGCATCAGATTTTTGCTTTGTTTAATGACAGCATTTTACACTAATCCCCAAGAGCAAACACTGAGATGATATATTATTTCATATTTGTATAAAATACGAATATGTATGTACCTTTCATAATCATTAAGTAGGTAGTTTTCAAATTGCAATATAATCAGGGAGACATCACCCTTAAATCTGTTTTATATCTCCATTGCTGATGGTTTAAATATGTGTAGTTACAGAAAAATGAAATATGGGCTAAGCAAATGTTGCAATTAAGACTCTACCTGCCTCCTTTCTGCATCCTCTTTGCATCATTTTTCTGTTAAAAGTTGCAGAGGTAACCAAAAATACCCAATGCTAAAATACGTTTAAGAGTTGTAGTCCAAGCCCTTATGAGTTTTAGCCAAAATCTAATTTCATATTATATCTTATACAATATTCTAACTGAACCCTGACTAAAAAGTAACATTTTTTCCCCTTCAGAGAATTACTGACATTCTTGTAACACACTTTCCACACCATTCAAGATGGATCCCCTGTAACTGTTCATTTCTTATTCAATAAAAAGTGCTATGTTTGTCCCAACTACAGAAACTGGAATTTGAAACCCATATTTTTCCTCATGACATTATTTTATGAAATTATGTAGCTACTAAATAAACAGAGATTTATCTATCTGTGAGACCAGAAATAAGTCAAGAAAAAGATATTTCTCTAGAAAACTGTATTTATGTTTCAGCATATAATCCAAGTAAAATAGATAAATATTATGAGAAGAAAGCAATTATTTATGATTATAGAGATGCATTCACTAATATATTTAAGCTATAAACACAGAATGCCTTTTTCCCCTAAAAAGCATCCTATTTTTCATTCATCTCATAATGTGGAATAACTCCATTAAACAAAGCAGTTATCTTCTTTAAATCTCTTCCATTTTCATTTGTTGGGACAATTTGGCTTTTAGGTGCAGATGCGTTGTCTCCATCTCAGAAGCATTTTGTGGGTCATTTCTGGGATCTATCTTAATGTGCTCTGCTAATGGCAACAGGAAAAAATAAATAGTGATAAGACCGTGTTTCTCCTGTTGCTCTTGGACCAAGCCTTGCTGTCCTCCTCGGCAGACTCATTCTCCAGCCCCGTCACCCCTCTCACATCGACCTGCTCTGAATGGCAAGTGCAGGAGGTCAGGGGACCTGGTGCCCTGTGTCCCCACTGCACCCACAGCAGGAGCCGCCCAGACCCTGACCCCTCACTGCCGGGTGGGCACCCACACAGTGACATCTCCATCACACCCCTGCCCCAGGGAATATCTCAAGGGTTAAGTCAGACTGGCACCTTTCCCAGAGGCAATTTGGAGTCAGGTGTCTCATTGGAGAAGGCTGAAGTCGGGGGCGAAGTGGCTTCAGCTGCAGGAGCAAGAGCCAGCCTGCCTCCAAGCCAGCAAGATGTCCCTGGCCCGTGGTATTTATGAGTACAAACAGGTCTGTGCTGCTATTTCTAAGCAATAGTCTTTATTTTAGTGATGCACCTTCTGCCTGCCACAGTTGTTTTCTCCATGGCCACTGGATGGCTGAGGGTTCCCTCCGTGAGGCGTCACAGAGCGATGGGGCCGCTCGTCTCTGCTCCAGGTTGTTGTGGCTCCTTTGAGGCTAATTGATCTGGAGATGCAGCCATGGTCTTCTTCAGGGTGAGGCTAATTGATCTGGAGATGCAGCCATGGTCTTCTTCAGGGTGATCCACTATTAAATAGGAAAGAAGGAAAAAAAGAAGCTTAAAAGCCCTGCCCCATGACTTCCTAAATGATGATCCATCGTTTGGAGTCATCGTCATCCTTCTGTCATCAGGAATTTTTCTACAACTGCATCTGCTTTCCAGTCTTTTCTGAAACCTTTCTATTCTGTTCTGATTTTTCTTAGTTATCCTTTGGCATCATTCAAGATAAGAAAATGATTTCATTATTTAAAAACAAACAAACAAAACTCCTTATTGCCCCATTTTAGTCAGTGACAGAACAGCCAGGGCAGGATTTGCTGGATGTACTAGCTAGCTACTGCCAAGGTGAATTATAGCTGGGATTGCTGATCGTCACACCTTTTAATGGCATTAGTGAACTTCTTGGGTAAATAGATAGATGTCAGATTACTTAGTCCTTATAAACTGTGAAAAGTTTTGTGAAGTGTGTGCTTGTTTCAAAGATCCAAGCTCGTGTCTGTGTTTTCTCAATCTCTCCTTCTGTATTCCAATGCTTAGCCTTTAAAATATTGCATACAGTATGTGTGACCTTTTGCAAACCTCTCCAACACAATATGTTATGCAATCACAAGCATATGTACAATAAGAATTATGGAGATTATAGTGCGAGTCATTCAAGGGTCTATTTTTATGTCTTTGAAGGCATCTTTTTTATTCATTGAGAAAAAACTACAATTTGTATGCAAGCAACTTTCTTATATGGATAATAAAAACTTTATCTGCACAAGAATTATGTAATATAGCAAAATAGTTTTCTTGAATCAAGGTAATGCTACAAAACGGAGGCTATTTTTTATGTGGCTGAAGTCCAATTGTTTTTTCCATCAATGCTGGTTGTGGAAAGTATGGTAGGTGAGCTTTTGCATGTGTTAGTACAAGATGCATGTATAAACTATTGCTGCCTGAAACTGTTCTCATCGTAGCCTGTATATTCTAAAACTTTCTAAAAATTAGGAAAAATTGAAGTTTTATGAACCTGCACAGGTTCCGTACCATCCTTAGTAAAAGTCCCTTTTGGATTCCTGTGACATCTTGCTCTCAAACACTGATAGTTCAGTTAACTAATCCCTACATATTATGCCTCAAGTTTGCCTATATTTTCATCCTTGGGATATTTTCATACCTTGGGATGAGTGTGAACATAGCTGGGAGAATTCACTGTGCCTAACTCGGAGCAACTAATTCCTCTGTGCAAGCTGGTTCCCGTATGTTAGTCATAGGAGAAATAGAGCCCGTGGCAGTGCTGTGGATGCTACAGGCCCTCGCTGTAGACAGCCGCGGAGCCACGTGTCATTGTGAGGGCTGGGAGAGCACCGGCCTTCACCTCGCAGACGGTGCAGCTGGGAGAGAGCCCCAGCGGGCTGCGAGCAGGGAGGGAGCGGGCGAGCAGGCTCGGGGGTGGTCCGCGTGCGCCCTCCCGGCCTTGCGCGTGTGAGTCACCATCTGGAGGGGTCTGGGCAGGGAATACTCACAATAGGTACTACGGAGTCTTCTTAGTAACTGCAGACTAGAATGGAGCTTCAGATTTGATTTACTTACCACTTCACTTGCCTTTTTTTTTTTTTTTCTAAAAAATGAAACATAGATAGATAGGTAGATAGATACAAAGATAGATAGATAGACAGCAAGGAAGAAGAAGAAAGAAAAAAAAAAGAAAATTAAATCTTGTTGAATCATTTCAGACAACTGCTCAGTTTGCCAAGTGAGGGGCAACATGATCTGGGGTAACATGTTCCGTGACAAGCTGATGGGACAATAAATCCGTAGGAGTTAGTTGGCAGGGCTGCAGGTGTCCCCTGCAGGTGTTCAAGGAAGGTTTGTGCTGTTGAGAGGCGAATTGGGGAACTCGGAAGAGGAGACAGTAGAGAAGTTCTCTGGTTCCAAGTAGCATGACTAGTGCATCTGCTACATGTGAGCATCACACTCAGGCGTAGTTGTTTGAGGGAGTCTTTTTCTGCATCAGAGACATAAAACAACAATGTTGGAAAAAAATGGATTTTTTTTTATGTAGAAGTAATCTTTGGCTTTGCTTTTAGAAAAAGAAGGATTCATCTGGGATTTAATGAGATTTTTCTCTTCCTTCTTGCTAAGGAATTTCACTTGTAGTGTTGGAACTTTGGCATAGTTTTGTTGTATACTAAACATCTGATTTTACATTTGAATTTTTAACGTGATGTTCATCTCACCTGACTCTTAAGTGCTTACACTGTAGGTGTCTATGCTAAAGCTAGTTACCCTAGCCTCACTTTACAATAAATGGAGAGAAACAGGCACTTTCAGGATATGATTCATCTGACCTATTTTAGATGTCTGTTTTAAGATTAGATGAATAGCACATTAAATGTACTTTATCTCCACATTGACTATTTATGGATTCAAGACTGCTCAAATTCATTTAAGCAGATGAATCTTGCTTCTGTTGACTCAAATAGTCATACAAAAAAACTTGAGAAAGGGAGTTTAAAGTACTTGAAGATACACCAATAGTTTGGTCTAGAATTCTAGTCAAGTAGCATAAACCTCTTTATTGCAGCTTTGGTGAACGATAATCAAAATGTTTTTTTTTTTTTTTTTCCATCAGCTACTGAACTAGTACTATATTAAGTTTATAGGCAAGTCTTAATGAATCTGGATAATTGATGAGCAACATAACCTACACAAAACAACGAGTTGTTATTTAAACAAACTGAAATGCTGTAGTCTAATTTCCTATGAACTTCTGTGTGCTCATCATCTTATTCCATCCCCTCTTCCAGTGTAACACCCCATACAGTAGCAATGCTGTTGCTAACCGGGATGCACGCAGCACCGTCTGGCTGATCCCTGTGTGCCAGATGCCAGCATGGCTCTCCTGGTTGGGTTCTGCCCTGGTGGAGACACTCATTTGCCTTCTCTCCTTTACTCATTTTCTGTTTTCCACAAATTATCTCTAGGAATTGTGTTTGTCTTTTAAACAGTCCTTTCAGTTCACAGCTAGTGGGTGGGAAAGTGCCAACTGCCAGGCAAGTGGACAGCCCAACTGCATAAGTCAGATCTTCCTAATAACCTAATAATAAAAGTATAGATAAGGCATATATAAATAAGAATGCAAGGATATGTAATTAACGTGCACTACAGACAACTGATAGCAATAATGCTGTGGAATATGAAGCGCAGATATCTCTAAATTAAAATTTGCTTGAGTGCTAACACGAGTGCTAACACGTAACACGGTGCCGGCCGTGTGCATCTGTAGTGTTCAGGGACTAGACCTGTCAGTACGAACCTTCCTGGCTGAGTCTGCAGCGTAGCAAGTCCTTGGCTGGAATAACCTTCCCCTTGCAAAGCGAGCAGCTTGTGTTTGAAGTATCATTATGAAGCCACACTGCCAGTGAAGGAGCCTGGGGCATAGACAGGATTGTGTGAGCACCAGAAACAAAAGTCATGCCAGGAAAAGCTCACTTTGATACAGCACTGTGCCACGCTCACAGAAATTGGGACTGACCACATGGTCCTGAGCACAGGGCAGATGCAGCCACATGCCCAGAGCAGTGGGAGGATCTTGTCTCTGTTCCCCTCTGCTCCGGACGCTTCTCAGGTGACTCCCAGATAGAGGTTTGCTAATTGAGCAGGCAGCTGGACTTCCCTCCACTGAGCATCTCATTGGGCTTTCACAGCTGCTTCATGCTTTTCATGATGTTTTTGCATAATAAATTTTAGCTGAACAGATATTTGTGCCTTTCAGTGCAACAAATTTGGCAGGTCCTTGGAGGGATAAATAGCCACAGTAATATTAAAATAAAGTAAAAAAAAAAAAAAGTCAGGCTGGATGAGGCTGGCTTTCTCACTGTAATTCATCTTCATGATATATATCTATATTTGTAGTCATGCATGAATTCACTCTGCTCAGGCTCTGAGCTGGTCATTCCTGAGCAAGTTGCACGCCAAAACCCATGCAGCCATAATTAGTGTGATACAGTAAGGAGCTAATAAAGCCCTGCAGAGAACTGAGACGAAGCTCAGTGCTGTGCTAATGACAACTTGGGTGGCTCTTGCATAGAGGTTGGCTCACATGTAATCATCAGAGCCTGTCTTTCTGCGAAAAGCTTTATAGAAACCCTGAGTACTGATGGTCTCATGCTGCATTTTGCGTGCCATTTGTGTGAAGGAGGAGCTGAATGAGACATTAGGTTAAATGGTAAGCCTTGGAGGAGCACAAGATTCAGAAGGAAAAAAAAAAGCATTAGAGATTATGATAATTTTGAACAGAACCTCTTTAAATTTGATCTTTAAGACTGACTAGAGTGCCACTTCAAATGCTTTTTTAAACACTGGTCTTTGTATCCAGCTGCCAGGAGACGAGAAGTCTCCTGAGTGCTTCTACAGCTCTAATCATGATGCTGTGCTTTTGAGGCATCTTTTTGCTGATCCTGGCTAAAAAGGTCAGACTGTTCATGTAACATTCATTACTTTGACCTGGCAGCATCAGGCATCTGTGGCAGATAGATCCTAGTGGGTAACTATTATTCTCTGAACCTGAGCTTCTTACTATTTTCTAAGAAGTCCTGGACTTTGAATTTGCTCATATTTTAGCAAAAATGTTTTCCTATTAAAAATGACACAGACTATACTCCAAACATATCAACAAGGTGGTGATGTGGGGTGGGAATAGAAGAGCAGGAATTGACTGCCAGCAGTGATTTGTATGTAACTATTGCATATTAGAAACACGAGCGCCTGGGATTTTGTGTGGTTCCTTTTTATAGTTTTATTATTTATTTATGTATGGAATCATGCCTGTCCCGAAGGCATAGGGAAATGTTCCTAATATGTAAAGCATCCGGCTGAATGAAAACTCGCATTAGACACTTTACTTCTGTTCGTCTCCATAGAAACTGAATGTTCAAATGTGTTAAGTTATTTTTGTCTTTGGAGTCTTTATGTGTCTCAGAATTTGGACATGTGCTCAGAGGGAAAATCTGTGAGATCTCAGTTAAGTTGTGCTGCTTAACGACCATCGGCACGTGAGTGAGGTGTGTTCAAATGACTGGTGTGGCAAAAATAAACTCTGGAAAGAAATTCAGGACTCTATAACATAAATGAACTCTTCCTAATATTTTATAAATTTTAAAGGTCTGTACAGTGAAATACGTTCTGTTTGGAATAGCCAATGCTCTGCTGCTCCTCCCCTTTGAAATCCAGCTGAAATGGGGAAGGCCACTGAGGGATCGATAACGGCTGTGTGAAATTTAATCATCTCAGCTGTTTTTTTTTTTTTTTTTTTTTTTTTTTCTCTCAGCAGAGACATTTCACTTCCTCCAAACTAAGGGGAAACACCACTGCTGTTGAATTAAAACTCAGTTTATTTGGCTTTTTAATGTGGGGTTTTATTTAAGAAAAACGGTAATTCAAAGATATAGCGCTCACAAAGAGAAGCTTCACAGGGAATGGCTTTATTCAGTCCTGTGATTTAGGAGAAAAGCTAGCATTTATTTTCAGTCTTATAATTTGGATATAGAATATACCTGAAACTAAATTGCTAGATGGTGGAAAGTTAGCTTTTGTCAGTGCTGAAGTGCTAAATATTATTGGTAAAATGCTCTTTACTACTTCCTAGCAGCTATCAAGAATCACTCACTTTATAATTTTTTTTTTCACAAAAGACAATTACAGTGAGTGATGGTAAAAAACAGCAAACAATAAACAAAAACAAATACATGATGAGACCATATTTGTTATGTCGTATAATAGTTAACATTTCTTCGTTGTTCTGTGTTGGATGTCAGAAAGGCAAAGGGAGGCAAAGTAAAGAGAAACCATAGGAAGTGCAGGGAAGGTGACACCTAGAACACAGCATTAGGCAAAAGGAATACCACGCAGAGGCAGAAAATTGTCAACATACAACCTTGAACAAGCTTGATATTTATACAGATGCTGTGACAAGAGCACAAGCACACATTGTATCTCCATAGAGAAGAACTTTGCTGCCTCCAAGCTACCGCACAGTAGAGTCTCTAATTTCTCTTCAAAGGCTTCTGGTTAACTAAAGCACAGTCGCACATTTTGTCTGCAAGTAATAAAAATCCATGGGGTGCCAAAAAGGAATGTTTTAAGGACAACAAGGTAAGCAGCGTTTCATGGAGAGGCACACTGGAAAGCAGGTCAGGTAGCAGAGGAAATGTGTACAGTAAGCTTTTATGTTGCAGGGAGCTCTGTACACTCTGAGACATGTCCTTTAATTGCATGGCGTTGTCAAAAAATGCCCTATTTTATAGACTAAATCCAGTTCTACAAGGATATGTCTTTTAGGGGCATTTTTAAAGGCCAAGTAAATTTGTGTTATCACATGAGCAGAAGGCAATCTGTTTATTAAATGTACTAAGCAAAGAGTGCATGCTACAAATGGAGTGCTATTTCTATGCAGAGAACAGGCAGTAAATCACCTAAAACAGATGCTAGCAAATATCTTGTTAGCTAGAAAATATCTGGCTTATGAGTATGCTGTACTTGCATTGTTGCAGAGTGAGACTTGCAAAATTATTTTTTTATTTTAAGAATGACAAATATGCCACCTTTTTTTGCTGAAGTGAGAACTGAAGCAGACCTGATGCTAAGCAAAAATATGAAAGAACAATTCTACTCGCTCATGATAAAAGATGGGTAGAGGTTGATGTAGTAAGCAACAGGCCTTAGACTTTTGTAATACACAATATCAATAGATTTCTGTTACAGTTTTCTGTCAGCAAAATATTAAAATAAAGAATCACAAAATATTTTAAATTGGACAGGACCTCTGCAGAACATCTGGTTTCGCTCCCATTCAAAGCACAGTCAAATTGGAACAGTTTCTTGGGGCATTGTAGAGTCAGATTTTGAATATCTCCAAGGATGGAGATCTCTCCAGCCTCAATCAGGGAAACCTGCTCCAATGTTTGACTCTCGAAGGTGCAGACTAAACCTCAGTGTGGTGTCCATGAGCAACCACACATCCTTTTCTGCAAAGCTGCCTTCTAGCCAGGTAGCTAACATTGTCTGCCATGGCATGGGTCATTCCATCCCAGGTGCAGGACTTTACATTTGCCTTCAACACTGTGAGGTCTTTGTCTCTACTCTATCCTGTCTGAGTCCTTTTGAATAGGAGTTCTGTGCTCCAGCATATTGACCGTTCCCCCCCAAACTGAAACCATGGTTTATCCCCTCACCCTATCATTAATTACAAGGTCAATCAGTATCACCCCGGGTTTGATCCCTGGAGGTGCCATTAGTAACCTGTCACCAGATGGACTCGTGGTGATGATCACAACACTGAGCCAGAGGTCCAAATAATTTTTTATCCATTTTAAGGATACAATTCACCTGTCCAAAAAATATCTCATCAAGTAGAGTACAGACTCTATGACTACTCATATGAATGAGTATTAATTATATCAATATTATGTATGATATTTTTGCATGTTAATGCATTGCACTTTTGTTATTCTGAGTGAAAACAGTATGTTTCCAGTACATCATTAGTATTTAGTCAGTACACTGAGATGTTTCTGTCTATGCAGCTCTCTCTACCTCAGCCACAAAGTGTCTTTGGTATTGGATATTTTGGATACTGATATTATTTATTCTGGGTTCCGGTACTGTTTCAGATGGACTGATAAGAGAATATTTCTAGAAGCAGTGTTATGTGGCTAAATCTCTACAGCCTGATCCTGAGGATATTGAAATCACTGAAAACATTCCCATCAATATACCTTGGCTTTATGTGAGACTCACTGAACTCCCAGTTCTGAATCTGTTATAGTAATGAATCAAGTGCAATTACATCACTGAGAACTGATGAGAAGAACAGCGAATAAAAAAGGAAACATCTTAAGTATGAATAACAGTAGTTTAAATCTTGATCTATAAAACTTTGTCTAATTCACAAAAAGATGTGAGTACAAATGTTCTCATCTCATACCAAATTCCACAGTGGCTGAGGGAGCGATGGTTTGGGCCAGGATGCCAAACAAGGCACTCAAAAGAATTTTGGAAACACTTGAGTTTTTTAAAATCTGCATAATAAAAAGTATCAAGATAGATTAGTATTCTTGAAATGTACACTTATCTCTTAGTGCTGAGAGACTAAATGGTACTATAGCTCTTCAGATATAGTGAAAAAAACAGAAAAGACATATAAATACATGCACACAGAGATAAGCTCTAGTGATTTCAGAAAGACTCCAGAACTACAGTTTTGCCCTGTGGCTACTGCTGTTTGAGGGCATCGTTTTTCCCTTACTCATCAAATTGAAACCTCTCACAGCAACTTTCACTCCTACAGAGCTCTCTGTTCAGAAAGAAACTAAACACTAAACTTTGGGTTATGTACAATTGAAAAACTATGTGTGCTTGTGGACCTTCGCCTGGAACTTGGAGCTTTTCAAGCAGTGTAGAATTAGATATGCTTTTGGAAATTATGGAATGACATATGAATATCTACCTGTGTGTCCTAGCGCGAATTGTTCTTGTTTCTAAAGGCATTCTGTTTTTGGATTTATCCACGTTTTTCTAGGGTTATCACTCAAGCTTCAACAAAAGCCAGAACAGTATACTCTGAAAGAGTTGTTGCAGTAGTTTGAGCTGAATCATTTATTAATTTGACAACCCCCAACCAGCTTTCAGCACTGGAATGTGAGCTCAGTAACTCAAAGTTGTTTCATATTTTTAGTACTTACTGTAGTACTTTAGTACTTTAGTCATCCGTTTGAACACTTCAATATTCCTGTTTTGAAGTATCATATGCCCTTGCAGAAGGATCAGGTCAGTAATGTAATTTTTCTGTGTTATTTCTGGTGTTACAGTAAAATCTTCATTTGTTCAAATATTACAGTTGTTCTCTTCACCATTTGAAATTTCTCTTAATAAAAAGCATTGCTGCAGCAGAAGGATGATGGAAAGTGCTATTTTTCTAGACAAATTCTGCATTAAGTGAAGGTCATTGTAACAATATTGAATTGAGGAGATCCGTGTCAGTTTATGCACACCAGCTTGGCTAACAGTCAACATTTTCACGAACTGATGATGAGAGCACTGCATGGTCATGAGAAAGAGCTGGCTCTCTCCTACTTTGTTGCCAGACAGAAAAAGCCAGCTGAATAACAGTAGTACAAGATATCTGAGGAATATAATGAAGGCTATTACCTGCCCAGCATTGCCAATTTTATTATCCAAGAGTTATCACAGTTCCTCCCTTCCAGAAGCATCATTTGTGTTGTTGCTGATAGTATGTATTTCAATTGCAGTAGCTCTGCCTGACCCTGGTAGAAAATCATCCTTTGTGTTCAGGGGACAGCAAAATAAGGGGAAAAAAAGCACATTTTTTTTAGTTGTTTAATAACTTCTGTATCCTACACTAGACAAACTTTGGCAAAAAAAAAAAGAATAAATAAAAAAATGTGTAAATTCTCATATCCACTGTCTTTTGTTTCAGTTGTACAAAAGATACACTGAAAGTTTACACTGTACACTGGTCTTTCGGGATCTTGATCAGACCTTTGGGTATAAGTAATAACTCTTAAGTGTGTCCTCTAGAGATTAAATTAAAGCTCTTCATGTAATACTATGCAGTTAATGGGAAATATATCTTCACACAGCTTTTGAAGCTGTTATTCATGATAAATCAATCAGAAGACTGCATCAGAGAAAGAAGTTGTATGCGATATGTTTGTGTTTTGTCGGTCTTAATATGCTTTATACATGCATTATTGATGGGGAAAAAAGTAAAGATGTTTTAGATAAGTGCACTTTTTTTTTCCTTTAAAATGTCACAATTGCTTTAATCTTTTTAGATTTCCAATTTTACAGGAAGTCTGAGTGTAAGCTGAAGATACGTTATTAAATAATTGACAGGTCATATGAGATCTGATGCTGGGTTATGAACACCTCTTCAAAACTGAAATGCTGCTCTTCCACTGAAATAAACAGGGAATTGCACACAAAGTGCAGAAAGAAGAGTGAAGGGAAAGGGATTTTTGTAGAAACATGCCCTTTATTTTGAAACCCTACAGATTTGCAGACTTCATTTAATTTCTTTCTGCTTCAAGATTAGATAAATTCCAAGATAGCCCTGAATTTATTATATTTGTTTTCATAATGCACTTTGAATTCTCCAGACATTCTAGAGGTTCCCTATTTGGACTTTAGCCAGAGAGACTGTTAGGTAGGGAACAAGGGTGAAATATTTTTGTGTTGTATTAAAATCAATGGGGTGACTTTGCTTTGACTTCAGTGAAACAGAATTTACTGCTTGTCCTCCTGAGTGTTTTGTGCAGCATGTGCAGCATGGTCCTGATCCTCAGTCATAATTTCCCATAACCTGTTCCTGACTTTTGTAGAATTCAAAAGATTGATTTTCACCCTTTTTTTTTCTAGTCTTTTTATATAGTCTTCAGAGAGAAATTACTTCTACAGAGTGTGAGGAGGAATAAAGCCATTAACTGGAAATATGAGGAGGAGAAAAATAAATACATGGGGGGAGTCTAGATACTTTCCTCAATTGCAGTAAAAATCATAGAAAAAGTTACAGCCTTCATTTATAAGGTTTCTCCTTATCTATCTCTTTTTTTTTTTAATTCCTTTGAAATAAATCCTAAGAACTCACACATAAAATATAGTGGAAGTGTCTCAGAATGAGTTGAGAAGTTGGGCCATCGTGGTGTATCCAAGACCCCCTTGCTCCCCACCTTTTTAACTGGCAAACTGAGATACTTAATATTGCCTGTTCCTGGCTGGCAGCCAGTTTTTAATCAATGATGTCAATATAGTACTTGTTCCTGTCTTCTCATTTTCCCCAGTTTCTGATGTGACAGCTTATCAAATGCCTGGGTGAAATACAGACAGATTGCTTTCATCACCTTTCTATCATCTATTTTCTTGGTCACCTGTTCAAATAACTTGCTTGCATTTGTCTAGCAAATAAATCTTTGTTGGAATTTGGGATTTTTTTTCTGCCTGTCATCCTCTAAGCAGTACACCCTGTTTTCCCTAATGATTAATATGAGTGTTTTGTACTGAGAATAGGTCTAACGGGTTTCTAGCTGCCTTTCTCACTCCTGCTCCTTTTTTGAATAGAGTGGCTAGTATAGTTAACCCTTTGCAAGCTGCTGGTCTTTGAGACCACAGGCTTCAGCCTGTGGCACTTAACTTCTGGAGGTCCAGAGGGATTACAGTGTAAGATCATGAAAAAGCAAAGAAAAAAAAAAATCTGTTCAAGTCTACTGATGCGCTTTTAAGCTGACATATCACCTGCTTGTAGCTTGTCCAGGGAGAGTCTGGGGACCTCCTGCTTGCAATTTCAATCTGTTAACTGTGTTACTCAGCTGATTGCACACTGCTGGGCTTTGTAAGCATAACCGAGAGAAATCAAATGCTAGGCTCTCCTTTTGAAAAGTTTAAGTAAATAATAAAGACCAAAGGCAGGGCTATTTCCTAGGGTGGTGATTTGGGCTGTCAATCTTCTGTATGCCACTAGATGCAGGGGCTGATTCTTCTCAAATGGCAACCCTCAGCATGGCAAACCCTCCACTCTGCAGGTGTTCACTATGAGACCTGCGCAACCACCTCTGGACTGGAGATGGTCAGTTTGTCTGAGGCTGGTCAGTTCGTCTGTGCTGGGGGATTCAGAGAGGGAGATGGAAAGAGTATATGATGCTGCCAACCAGCTCCCAGTTGTTGAGGATGAAGGTTTCTGCCTTTGCATGGAAGTGGCTGTGGGAGTGTGCTTGGTGAGGAGCCTGACGTTGTTGGTGTGAGTTGTCAGGGGTTTCTGTAGAAAATCAAGCCTTCATGGAAATTCAAAGAGGAATCAGGCACTAGGCTGATGAACTTGAGACTAGGAGGGCACAGATGGGTGTCAGATGTCTAGTGACCCACTGATCACTTTCCAAAAGTATAATCGTTTGAGTATAGACACCAGGCGAGTTTTATGACCAAACAAGAAGCTAGTAGTGAAGAGCAGAAGATGCTGTATAATTTCTGAATCTCTCTTAGCATCTGATTACATTAATTTCCATACTTACTTGCCTTAATCTTGCATATAATTGCTAAAATCTAGGTCCCACCAAGCGGCACACAGAATGATACTCATCAAATTAAACAGAATTCATACTCAATTGTTTCATTGGTATGACTGACATTTTATTGACTAACGACTTCAAGGACTTTTTTCTGATAAGTGTTTGCTTCAATCAAGTAAGACTAAGCTAAGCAAAAATCTGGAAAGTTCACTGTTAGCTTAATGCAGGACTTGGGTAAAACTCCCTAGTGCTGAAATACTGCCTATTATCCCACGCAAGGACAGCAGGACATGTAACCTCCTTAGGTAAGGATCCATAACAATGAAGACTTAGTATTATTTCTTTGACATTATGCAAATACATACATTGTACTAATGAAAGGTATGACTTTAAAATTAATTCTATAATACAGTTCAAGTATGTGGATCATAAAATAACTCCCATAGCATAGAGTCACCAATCAGAATGAATCTGTTAATTTCCACCCTTTTGTAAGTCGAGAACAAGATTTTTTTCTATTATTTTATCCTTTGATTATCCCTCTATTTCAACTTGTAGAGAAGGACAAAATTTAATATTTCTCCTTAGATTTTAATTTAAATACAGATATGGGGTATCTTAATTAATCATCAATGCATATGACTAAACTGTAGGATACCCACTGAACGAATTAAAAGATAGCTAGCACCATTAAAGCAACTTGGCAGTACATAATAGGTACAGTACAGGGAAAGAAGAAATGGTCATTGGCCCACAGGGAGATTGGAGAGTCAATGGTCACGAGATAAGATGCTCAGTGTCTTGTCCAGTCACTGCGTCCCGGGTTGCCAAACCTGTCCCCAGAGAAGATGAGAGTTGGAGGTTCTGTTTTTAAACTGAGTGCACTACATTCCTGTAAGTAATTTAATGTAATTTATGTTTAAAAAGGAATAGCTAGAAGCTACATATTTTTTCATTATAAAACTTTGTGAATTGAAATATCTGGATAGACCAAAGCCTACCACCTATGTCCAGATCCTGAGCTGTGTCACAACCTGTGTAAATCCAAACCATTTGTTGTTTCAATGCTGGAGCTAAAATCTCCCTATATTCCTGTGGGAGTTGGCAATAATCTTTTTAAAAGCTTTAAAAAGTTGGGAGACAGAGACAGTAAGAAGGGCAAAGGGATTAAATTCCCTGTGCACATTTTGTTTTTAAGTAAGAACTCTGCACTGCTCTGGTGTCCCTAGATGTAGTCAGTGAAAAAAGTGAAGTGACCTTCACATATTTGCACATGTTGCTCCTGTGTCACTTTAGCATGACAAGATTTACTGTAGCGCTGAAGGATAAAACTGAGCAGCATCTTCCATAGCTAATTAATGATAAGCATTTCCTCTGCAAATTCTCCCTGTTTTACAGAGGCAGGAAGGATTCTGTAGAAATCTACTTGCTATATAAATATCATAGAATCACAGAATGCTTAAGGTTGTGGCGCTTCCAGAAGACAGGCCGCGCACGGCCCGGGCCGGGCCTCCGCGCAGCAGCGCGTCGCCATTCGGGAAGAAACGAAATAAGGAAAGCGGGAGCACGGGCTCCTCGCCATGGCAACCAGCGGGGCCCTGCGTGGGAGCAGGAGCCAGCCGCAGCGCGGGAACGCGCGGGAGAGGCTCAGAAAATGTGTCCGCTGTCAGCCTTGGGCTCGCCGTAGCCCTTTTAGAGCTGCATGTTAAAATTCTGTTTCAATATGTTAGGTATCTTTTTTGTAGTTTGTGCCACCTGGAAGCAGGACATGGGGCTGATTAGGGCTGGAGGATGCAAGGCTGTGTCCGGCGGCAGCACCCAGGCTGGCCCTGCCTTGCTCTGCCTTGGCTCTTCCCAGTGCTGCCAACCAGCCCTTCATCCCAAAGGCCTCCGTGGCAGCTCTCAAAACCGAGCTAAAATAGCAGCTGGTACCACAAATGCCTGCACAGTGTTCAGCTCTGCGCCGGCCTTCAGGTTTACCCCTTTAGCTCTATGGCAGCAAATAAAGTGCGCCCTTCCCTCTCAGTACTGGAGCACAGATCTTGTCCAAAATAGAAAGGAGAAGGCTCTGAAACATGGCCACGTGTTGCCCGGTAAGGAGCTAGGTGGGAAGGTGCAGGCCCTTGGGAGCAAGCAGGCTTCAGCTAAACCCTGTGGAAGAAATTGGAACTATGGTTTTGCCCTTGCCCTGCTGCTCTTTCTTGGTAAGTGTCTAGAAAAAAAATCTTTGGGAGCAGGTTGACTCCATGGTGGCGTAAATATGGGCTATTCTTCATCTTCATCTTGCCCTCTTGTTAAAGAGCAGACCTTTCAGAATGAGCAGCTGGAAGGGGCCAGTTTGCCACGCTTGTGGTGCAGTGACTTGGGGAAGGACAGCTTGTAACCAAATGTACTACCAGCTATTTTTTCTTACTCTAGAGAAGTGCTTTTATAGAGTTTCTCGTATGTTTCTTTCTTAATAAAGTTCTTAGTGGGATTAAATGTATTCTGCTTCCTGCAGGAGAAGGGGCCAAATTTCACGGCCCATAGCTCCACTATATGCAGACATTTTGGCATCTAATGGGTCATTCTGCCTGCTAAAGAATACTAAGAATTCCTCTAGATTGTTTTTGCTACATTTTGGTACCGTATGAGAGTTAGAAACATTATATATGCTCTTTTCCATAGCCAATTTTCAAAATATATTGTAACTAGAATTTCGGAAGTAATTTTTTTAAAACTCCATTTTACAGTATTAGTGATATTTTCTGGTTTCTTCAATGATCTTTCCAGCATTTTTTTTCTTCTTCTCCTTTTCCTTTTTCTTCTCCTCTTTTTAATTGTATCAATGCACTATATAGAGTGCTTATGAACTTACCAGCACTGTGGCACGTCCTGACCGGTGCTGGATCAGGAGATAGGAAGCTGTTGAGAAAACTAATGCCAGGAGGAGAAGAAAAAATTTCTCTTGGTTATTAGGGATGAATTGGCTGTAAATGCCTTTGCAGAATGCTTTCTTATCAGATGAACAGGTCAGTTTGACAGATGAATGCCATAGCCACTAGATTAGAAAGACACACTTTTCACGGGTTGCTGGACACTTAATTATTTAAACAAGATGGAACTGTTCCAACTGGAGGGAAAATAACTTCAGCCTGGTGGTTATGGAACTCAGCTGTCACTGAGATATGTGGAGTCGAGTCCCTGCATCAAAGCAAGCAGAGTATGGACACTAAGTTGGGCACCCGATCATTTTCCTTTGGCTATTCTCTAATAACAGTGTTTCCATCTCATGTTCCTCATGACAAATTATGAAATATCTGGGTTTAGTTCCAATGAAGATTAAAATTATGGCCCAAAACACGTTTTCAAAATACTTTTATGAGAAAGCGGAGGCTAACTAACCAAACTCTCTGAAATAATACTGAGAAACAGTTCAGGGTGAGATTTTTTTCCCCACTGAATATACAAATTGTGGTGGATTGAATCCATTGAAATTTTAAGTGGAGTATGAGTGGAGTATGAGAGAGATGTGTGTGTGTGAAAGCAAAGAAAGATGTTGTGGAGAGACTAGTCAGAAACATCACTTTACTGATGTCGTTGTCAAAAAGTTGTTTGGGAATGTTTCTTTTTTTCTTTTTTTTTTTTTCTTTTTAATTTTAGAGATATGTCCTCATAGCTGAGAAACAACTATAGCACCTTTCCTCTTGGCATACATTGAATAGCTTTGCTGTTCTACCATTCCTGGTGTGGGAGGTGCTCTCTCTTAGATGATCTACTGCATTTGAATTCAGTTAAGGTCTTTTCTGCAATTCTGGGGCTCCTGTGGACTCCCAGGCATGATTACAGCCTGCTTGGGACAGCGGAAGCAGCACTCAGTGTGATCTGCCAGTACCACCAAGGAGTATTCAAACATGTAGCTTCACAGTTTCCTGTTACTTTTCTGCATGTGGCAAGATACATTCTTAATATAGCCATTTTATATTGCTGTGCCATTTCGGTCACATTTAGGCTATGTGTGTTACAGACTGGCTGTGACAGGTATGTGGCATAACATAACTTCTTGAAAGTATTTCTAATATTATTTATTGGGAAAAATATCTAGACAACATATAATCAGGGAGGAGCTTTAGAGATGTGCGCAATAGGAAGCTAGAGATGTGGAGTCTTTTCCTTCGCTTAGAGTGAGGACCACGTGCAACTCCATTGACTCAGCAAGATATTTTTGCGTTCTAACATGGATTTGAGCCTTCAAGACATAGTTTATGTGTGTTATCCCCATATGGTTCCTGGAAAAGGCTGTGATGGGTGCTTGGCAAAGATGTGTGCAAAGGCTTGAAACCGCTTCAAAGGATAGTTACTCTTTGAAGTAGTCAGCCAAGACTAATCGTCATATCGAAATTCAAGGTAATAAATTGAAGTCATCATTTGGATGCTGCATCCAGATAATAACTGTTCAGAACCAGACTTTCTCCATATGTCTACACTATTTTAATGTCTGTGAAAGTCACATCCTTACTGAACCTAATGTACACATTCTGAACCACTGTTACACTGTTTTTTGCAAGTACTGGTTGTAGAGCAGCCCTGGTAGACTGGATCTCCGTGTGGCTCTCTCAGTAGGCCTGTTTTGTTCCCTATGCTGAGTGGTTTACAACTGCAGCAATGCAGCTGGAAATACCTGCTGGTAGCTGGCTGCAATATAAACCAAACCTCTGCGTGAAGCTGACACTCAGTTGCAGGCTCTGGGTCTAAAAGAGTCTTTTCTAGGTAGACACAAGCTTGCTCTGTCCTACTCCAGGGCAATGAAAGCTGCATAAATGTGGCTAACACCATGTGGCTTACACCTCCTTCGCAATGGGCTTATTAGGTCAAGCTCATCACCATGCTAATTGCTTTTCCTGTTGTACAAACATAAGCCATGTAGGATGGCAAGTAAACACATGTCGGCTTATAAATAGCTACTCAGACACTGAATGAGCCCAGACAAGGAAACACTTGTGGTGCAAATGGGAGTAAGACACAGCAGCTTCTTGAGCTCAAGTGTTTCCTCTGCATTTCCTATAAAAGCCCAAATACTGTGTGTCTCAAATGGAATGTGAAAGGGATTTGGGATACTGAATTAGCTTAACTGAATTTTATTATGATTCTTTTTCATCTGAATGGTAAGCATCCCAAATCACAGGTTTCTATTTGATATAAAAGAACAAGAATAAATCCTTAAGCCTGAAAGAGAGAAATAACTAAAAACTATGAGTCTATGAAGAGCAACTGACCTAAAGGTTCAGTCATCAACAGTTCTTATGTGTTCATCACTTATTTCAGTAAACTGATAGGATGTGAACATTAACAAGACCTGGCTACTCAAGTAGCTTGTTATATGACTTCAAGCAAGACAGTTTCCCTACTGTTTCCTATTCATAAAATGTGAATAATGACCCTAAATTTCCTAGCGCTTTGAGATGTGGTGATGAAAAGAGAGAATATGAGAGTATTATTATATTCAACTTCTTGGTTATATTTACTATATTTATTATATTTACTTCTTGGTTCACAGAACCACTGTTGCATTGTTGCTGGATAATATTTGATGTATTACAAATATTAAGAAAGGAAAATTTATGGATATCTTAGTCTGGCAGCTCAGTGCAGAAACGTAAGAGTAGAGTTCAAGAGAATAGATTAAACAGGTGAAAGTGGCCGACTTTGTGCACAGGGAGAATCTACACCACTTCAGGATACAAAGTCAGGGACAAAATATTTGATGCTCAGGATACAGTAGAGCTTGTAATATTGATGCTGATGGGCAGCTGACTGAAGATCTGAAATCTGAATCTTTGGACTTCTGCCTATGTTAATAGGGTCAGCTGTAGGCATATATAGGTATATATTTATATATACACATATATGTAGGTACATACGAAAAAAATCAAACCAAATAGAGTATCTAGGTCCTTTTTTAAATCTAGACCTGAGGGGGACTCCTCTAAGTTTTTAACACAAAGTCTGCCAAAAGGAGTTCTTCAGTTGTAGTAGCTCACGTTTATACTAGTGCTCTAACAAGGACATGAACCATACATATTTCTGTTCAGGACGTTATAAATTATAAGCAAATATGAAGTACATAAGAGTCATACAAACGTATATGAAGTTGTGTACAGACATGAAGCAGAGGGTGCTTTACAGCTGTACAAAAGTAGACTATCACAAAGAAAGTTTTGGAGACTCTTTTACTCTTTCTGGCTTTCAGTTTTGTATTTTTATTAGCAAAGAAAATGCAAGAAGGAAAAGCAGGAAAGAAGTGGAAGATATTTTTAGAACACTATGTAATTTAGCACAGATTACCTTTATCTCATATTTTTCACAGGCCAAAGGATTAATTTTCTGTGAAAGGAATAAAAAAAAAATCTAATGCAGGTTGGGAGGGGAAAGGGAGAACTGCTTGGTTCCCTTAGTGATATTTTGGTAACAGCTGCAACACAGCTGAGTGCCTCTAAATGAAGTTGGGAAAAGTGACACCATTAATGGTAAAGTATTTATCTTATGTTGCTCTCCAGACTCGGAATATTATCTAAGTGCTTTGTGCCAAATGTAGTAAAATGGCCAGGATTCTCATTACAGGAAACATAAATTGCTGAAGGCAAGTATATTGTCAGAGAAACTGTCAACGTGGTAATCATGCACTCCTGTCACTAAATTGCATAAAAATACATGTATTTATGAACAGGCTAGCCCTCTAGAACATTAACTGGTGGGATAATTGGAAGGGTCTCCCCTTGGAGCCTTTTTTTTCTGGCCTTTTTTTTTTTTTTTTTTACTCCTCTGTAGCCCATAGAGATCAGATATTACCCTTTATTTGAAAAGGATTATGGATAGGTCAGGATGCCACTATTTGCCTGTTCACAGTCAGACACTTGTAATAGTATCATCTTATGAATTACAAAATCATTTGAGCAATAAGTTAATTTTCAGTTCAAGGGTAATGAAAATCAGTCAATATATGTTGAGTCTTTGTTAAAAAGTAAAGTTATCTGGTTCTACTCATGGCACATGTTTTTCTTATACATTAATCTTTTAAAACGCTTTGGGTGATAGTCATCAAAGAAGTACTGGCTAATAATGATTTAGCAGTTTAATAGTAACAAGTAGCTACTTTCACACATGTGGAACTTCAAAAGTAATTTATTATGAAAATCATTACATATCAGTATTTTATAAAGCAGCATTCATGCACTTCGAATAACTCATGGTTTCGTATCTCCAGCATCAATATTGCCTAACCAAAAGACAGACTCAACTCATCTGTTGATTAACATCATACCATTTGTGAATTTTAGGGCTGTCTGCAAAAGAGCATGATGCAATCATCAACTCTTAAAATGCATCAGATATAAATTTCCCCAGTGGAAAGTCTGGAAATGACAATGCTATAGATCCAAATGAAAACTCACCTGCATACAGGAGAACTGTTAGCCACCAGCGGGACAGCATGAGAAGTGGGTAGCCCGGAGAGAGCTCTTAACCACCCATGTCTTGGGTGGCTTCAGGACATGCTCAGCCTACGGCACGTGCTGCATGGCGCAGGTGACGCGGGGCTGTGCTGAGCTGTGCTGCAGCCTGCGCTCCTGGGCTTGCAGGGGGCACCTGCCCAGCTAGAAGCGGGTTGGCAGCGTCAGTGGGTTGGTGAGGGGCTGCGCCAGAGTGCAAGGTTCAGCACGGAGCTGGCATGGCCAGGGGCTTGTAACCTGCCAAAGCTACATGGGAGCTGAGGGGTATAAGCACTACCAGGTATCTGCACAGAAAAACACGTCTCAAACAGATACAAACTGTTCAATCTGTTGGAACTCTTCAAAATGTGAACAGCAGGAAGCTATTTAGCATAGAAGAAAAGATTATTAATTAAAGACTGTGATAAACGGAGAATCACAAGGAATGGGCAGGGTCCTTCTATAACCAGCCTCAGGGGTCTGCAGAGGATATGGATAGGATGGGAAGAGAAAAGAGGGAAGATTGAACAGGAAGGGGGAGAAATGCACATTCTTCTTGGCTATTGTCAGTGAGCAACTTCTGTGTTATTCCAAATGTGTTCCTGGGAGCCAGGAAGAAATTTAACATAGGAGTGGAAAAACAGTGTCCATCCTCACCAAGAGGAGAGAGGAGAGGGACATACATAGAGGGAACCTACATGAGAGAACTTTGAAGTACTTTCGAGTCCTCTGGATGTTCAGTCCATCTGCATCCTGGAGTGACCTACTTTCCCTCACACTCTTTTTTTCTGTGCATGGATGGGAGCCAAAATATTCTCCGTGCCTGGATGGCAGCTATTTAAGAGGCAGCCCAAGAGACTCGGTTGGGTCATGCAGCCAAAGTCAGCCAGGACGCTAGAGCTGAGAAGGAAGAATGAGATTTTGAATATCAATTGAAAATGCAGGTTCTTATTTTTTGATTCATCTTTCTCTTTTGTAGCTTGATGTGCAATTTTGAAATCAGGAACATAATGTTTTAGGTAGAACTCATTTCATGATTAAAACGTCAAATACAGGTGTCTACACAAAAGCTAGATGTCCAATTTCTGAATATAGTCAATTAAGGTCTCGTTAGTGAAACCTGGACGATTCAGTCTTCCATACAGCACAGTCTCCGTTGACGGTGTTGAATAAATGTCCTCTGAGTATATGGCAGCCCGGGTGCCCAGCACACAGATAGGCACCTACCTTAAGAGTGTAGTTGTCAATCAAATCTCACCCATAGTATCTTCCCAAAGAATAAAGAAGTATGGTCCAATATTGGCAGTTGTATGCCTTTAAATAACATGTTGGGTTGGGTGGCTTAGTGCTATTTCTTGCCTTAACATTCCTGCACCTATGCCTTAGCTACTTATACACTAGTAAAGTAAACCTGGCCCGGAATGGTGCTGGCATGGTCCTATCTTTGTTCTAGAAAATGGATGAAAGAAAATGGATGCATTCATGGATGGACGCTTGCCTGCAGTCTATATACCGAGAGTGGCAGGGAACTGCTCATGTCCTTGAAAGCATCTGGTTTCCATATCATTGCTGGGAATGTTTTAAGACAGTGCACAGACAAAAAGATGATACAGAGCAATCTAACAATTTAGCCATATAGGTGCCAGTGTAGACAATTTAACCATTATACGCCAGAGCCTGGGCACTGTTTAATTGGCTGATGTAGTTAGAGCTCATATCTAACTTACTTTGTGTGCAGTGTCATAGACATTTAGCCTAAATAATATTACAATGCTGGGGGTAAAATGTAGTGATTTGGTTCTTCCTGAAGAATAAGCACAGTCTAGAGCTCAGGAGACAAACACACAAAGTGCTGACCCAAGAAATCAGGGGATAACGTTTCATGTTGCTTTGTTTCCACTTTCCCATACCTTATGATGGCTCAGTGTTGGTACCAAGGTGCAGCATTTCTCAGGATTTTCTGCACACAGAACAAATGGCATCAGAAGGCAAATGGTGCCATGGAAACAGAGTTTATATATTGACTTGGGCAGCATGGTACCTTAGTGTAGGACTAACCAAAGCATATATAATAATTACAGAAATATATTCTAAGTGTGCCTGCTTCTGACCTGAAAATAGAAGCTAATTCAATAAATTTATGCGTGCCTATTCCTACCCTTCCCTTACCCCCAGCCAAAAGTCTATCTCACAGGACACTGAAAAGAGAGACTGTAATTCTATAGAGCTGTGCCTATAGCTTTTTAGTGGTAACACATGTGTTTCTGTGTACTGGAATACATTCCCAAGTCTGATTTCTTCCTATTTTCTTTACTGGTAGAATTATTCAGTCAGCTTTGAATGTGTTCAAAATCTCTCAAATCATCAACTCCAGTGAAAACTGAAATTGTGACAGCACATAAAAGCAAAAAAAACAAACTTCAAATGATCCTATAAAGATAGTCTTGTGAAAGGAAAACATTTAGCTTTTATAGTAGAATATGTTACTGGTGAATAGCAACATGTTTTTAATACTTTGTGTTATCACCTTCTCTTTAAATGACTTCTAATTTAAATGAAAAGCATATTGTTCCCCTTGCTTCATTCTTCTGTTTGCTTTGAACGTGACTTATTTTTCCAAGCATTGCTGAAGTGCTGTAACTACCAGTAGATTTTGCTGTGTGTTGAGTTTAGTCTTTAAATTGTGTTGGGCCTGGTCTTTAAATTGCAGAGTCTTTATTACTGGGAGCATCTCTGCTGATATGTTTGAAAATCTCCATATCACTCTTCCGATCTATAAATAGCAGCCTATGAGTGAAATAAAATCCTGTATCCAAGAGAATTCAACAGAATTTAAAATTCTGTCCCTACTGATTTTGAATGAGGTGTCACAGGATGCTAGGATCCTAGAATATATCTGTTTTTGTATCTAGGACAGAAAAGTGGAAAACACAGCGCATGACTAATACTTTCCTTATATTATATTTTCTAACCAATATATTTATAACAACTCTATTTATGAGTCTGTAAGTGCAAGAGGGGCAGCTGGAGCGTCGAGGCGGCCCGAGGGCGCCCGCTGCCGCGGCCTCCTCGCTGCAGGAAGCAGCAAACGCAGCCCACCCGCGAGCCGGCCCGTCCCGCTCTCCATCCCCACTGCACAACTGCTCCCCGTGGGCCCATTGCGGCCGCTTCAGCCGGGAAGGCCAAATAAACTCAAAAATAAGAACTCAGAAGTTGTCTTGGAAGAGTACAGCTGTATTTAACCTTGCGGAGATGGAGTAGCTGAGGCAGAAAGACTATGACTTGCCCAAGATTTTCACATCAAACCTGCAGCAAAGACGGTGCAGGATCCGTGAGTTCCTGGCTCACAGTCTTCCCTCACTTGCCCAGCTGCTGCAACTTCACCAGTCTTTCATTTATTTATTTATTTATTTATTTGCAAAAAAGTTAACTTCACTTGTGGATTTCAGCTCATCTCCCCTTGAAAGCTCAGGACATGTGCTGGAAAGCCAGTCCTGTGGTGCTCAACTGTCTCTTGAAAATTGAAAAGAGGACATTGAACTCAGTTTTGCATAGTAAAATGAAATATTTATCACAGGAAATTTAAGGAAAGGGATGCTGAAATGTCATTTTTTTCTATTATGGGCTAGGAACAGAAAGGACAGATCAGATCTTCAGAGAATAGCTGAGGCAAACCCCATACTTCAATACTTAACCTTGCAATGCAAAAACCCTTCATTTATTTCATCAGACTATGCCCCATTGCTATTCAACCCTTTGGCTCCACTGACCTTCATCTACAAGAACCATGCTTCAGGTTTCCTTTCTGTTGTTTTTCCTTTCATTATTTTTTCAGGATTGTAGGTGCACCTTTTTTTTTTTTCAGATTCAAAAGCAGTTCTTAGGAAGGAAGATCTTTGCAAAGCGAATTCTTATGTAGCTTTTTCCACACTATGATTCTGTCTCTACGGGTGATCTACATTAAAAATGAATATATACATATATATATATACAGAGAAATCTTCTCTCTATTACTAGCTGATAAAAGCTAAAACTTTCTGCAACTTCCAAGTGCACAGTTTGCAGCCCATGGTCTGCATAAAACTGCATATATGGGATATGTCGGGGGGTTTTTTCCCAGCTTTCTGGTTGCTCAAACTTACATAACTTAAGCCTTCATTTTTTAATCATTTCAAGTTTTCTATTAATGCTGTTCTCTTTCCTTTCTTTCCTTTCTTTCGGTCATTGCCATCATCTTGTTTTTGTTAGTTTGCTTGTTTGTTTCCTTTTTTTTTTTTTTAAGAGAGGTCTTTTATCATGAGTTGATCTTCTAGAACAACCTTCTCTCCTCTCCTGGATTACCCTTTATGAATTTCTATACCTTACAGAGCACCATTAACTTATTTTGTCTTGCCTTTAGGACTTTATAGTTTACCTTGCCCTTTTTTTCCCTGTCATCTGTAGTAAGGTAACATCCCAAGCCTTTTATCAAGGCACTTTTCCATTAAGCACCCTAGAAATGCCGAAAACCCTCTCCCTGTCACAACCATGTCACAGGCGGAATAGCCCGAGGGAGGCAGGATGCGAAGCCAGCAGAGCAGTGCTCAGAAAGTGAAAACCAAGTTCCAGATATTTCATTGGAGTGTGATCTGTGTGAATCATGAAGAGGAGTTATCAATAGGAATATCATAATAGGAGGGAGGAGGAGTACTAAAATGAAGATATGAAAAAAGGAGGTGAGTAAAAACAGTCTCTCAACTGACCCCATTTCCTCTTGCTTAGTTCGTTTTTAATGTGTGGTGATGGAAAGTTGCATGTAAATATTACTCCAAACCAGTAGTGACTCAGATTAAGGGATAGTCGGAAACATAATTTGAGATCAAAGAAAGCCTGACTAGAAAAGGGCTATTGTTTGTCTGGTGAGTCATTTCTAATGCAGAGTATTATCTCCACAGCCTGTTTTTCCATTGACTTAGCTACTTGGAAAACAAGTTCAGCAAAATTTTGAACTTTTGAAAAGTTGTCTTCTGTGTCTGTGTTTTTGTTTGTTTTCTCACAAAGTTGGCTTTGCATATAGAAAATAAGGCAGTTGGCATACCTGGAGACAGAGTCTCAGAACTTTGGCCATGCAGCAAACTCAATTCTATTTTTATTGCTCACGATTAAAAAAGCAGATGATAACATCACCTACTTTGTAACTCACACATAGCAATGCAAAAGCCACCAAAATCTAAATAAGGTCACATTCATTCAGTAAACAAGATTGTTGCCAATTGAAGAAAAGGCAAGTTCATTTTGGCCAAAAAGATTATTTTTTATGCCAAGTAGAAACTTAATAGAAACTTGAAACTTAATAATAAAAGTTTCTAATTTTTGTTAAGTCACATTTTTATCTTAAGCTTTTAAATCGATTACTGAGTTGGAAAGTCATGGCTGTTGTCTTCAGGAAGATTTTCAGCAAGAGGGAAGGGTAATAGGTAGTTTTTAAGTAGACAGCAAGACACATAAAACATGGCACACAAAGTAAGACCCTCTGCTCGTTAAGTCAGTCTGCATTCAGTTACATGTACTTCTACCCCCTGGATACCTGACTGTCCATTTGTCTTTTTCTTGACTGTGAAGAGAGATAGACATCACTGCACTCTGCTATGGTACACAGATATTTTTGTACACAGTAAAGAGATAAACTAGTATCTCACTTATGCAGTGAGTCATCAGGCATCAGATTCAGCTGATTAATGCCCAAAGAAGAATCATTTATAGCTTCTTTGGTTCTTAGACTTATCATTTTAAAAGACATCCTTACTGTATTCTGCATTCCTCTTTCTGTTTTCCTTCAGAAATCATCTTTTCCCCCCGCCCCCTGAGAAGAGGCATTTTCTTCCCTTTATTTTCCAAGGTACTACATTATTTAAAAGATACAAAACTATAACTTCAAGGATTAAAATTCATTTCAGGGAGGATTTTGACATCCTATTTAATTCCAAATCTGAAAAGCGACAAATTCAGAAGTCTTCAACCTTAACAGTTCTTCCATGATGTTGGGTAGTTTTGCTGGTCCCAAAGCTGCAGCTCCCACTTGGCTGGGTCACCGGATTGTGGCCACCGTCATAAGGAGCAGAGGGACATGGCCAATATGTTGGCCATAACATATGCCAAATAAATGTTTCCCCTGCTGAGTTCAGGTGAAGTTTTGTTGGGACCTGATGTCTACACAAAGTATTTCGACTCCAGTGTACTGGAACCATAAAATTTTGGATATTTTTCTGAGCAGTGTTAGTATTAGCAAGTTTCCTTTTTTGGTGCTGCCATGAAAAAGGCCTAACTCTATGTGTTTTTGATAGGTATGAACTATTTTTAGTGGCTCATGAACTAGCTTTTACCTTATACATACACTGTCCTTCTTAAATATTTTTCAAACAAATGTTGGCTTTTCACCCATTTCAACAATTCCAGTCAAAATAATATTTTGTTTTAATTTTCCTGATATTAACATTTTCTCACCAGCAGTATGTGCAAAACCAGCTACTGCAATAAACCTACCGACTTTCTGGGTACATTAGGATGTCATGTGTTGTACGGGATGCAGACTGATGAAACAAAAATGAGTATAAGTTCAATGAAGAGAAACAAAATAGAGGTTTGATAGCTGATGAGAATATCTGGTTTGTGTTTAGATAAATAAACACTGATATAAAAATGCAAAGAATGTTAATTACTTACAGGTTAATGAGGAAATTAATTAAGGCACAGCACAAGTACAAAGTAAGAATGCCTCTTGTTTTTCTCAGTAGATAATCCATAGCTTTAAAGTACTGAGAAAAGTCAAGCTTCAGACATGCAGGTCTTTTTATAAGACCTAAAGTAAAGGTGAGCTGTGAACTTATTGAGAAAAAAAGTTAACTTCAAAAAGGATCTACCAGGAATAATTTGGAACCACAGGAAAAATAATACATGTGTAAAAAAAATACATATATATTAAGGAAGTCAGTGAAGAAAGGAGCATCTGTGGTCCCAGGGATATAAATAGGCTTGATGTGTAATTAGGGTGATAAAAGACCCTTCCAATCTTATGACACGTTAGCTCCCTACTTTTTGACCTCCTGGCCAAGGAAGATGGATAAAACCAAACAAAATATATAATTTCTTGATGTGAATTATCAATAATAGAAGAAAAATAGTCTTGGCCTGAAATGTGGAGTCACAGTGCAAAAGACCATGACCCTAAGGATCAGGGAGACCATAACAGTGTCATGTATATACTCCACAGTTGGCTACTTTAGATATCCTACCTAGGAGGGGTTGTAGTTATCTATTCTAAATATGATGCTCCTCCTGGTATACTGTCTAGAGATTTTTCCAGTATCCATTTGGCAAACAACTGGTAATTTTCTACCATTATGACTCTGAAATTTATATATTATAGTCTGATCAGTCTTGGTATAAGGAAATTTTATTTTTCAGCCAAATACTTTCCTTTCCAGGGATGTATTGTATTCCTGTTAATTGTAGTCAAGTGGATGAAAGAAAAGCAGAGGGGGACAACCAAGGAAAGCATGAGTGGGTATCTGGGAAAGAGTCGCAGAGATTCTGTTCACGGTAACATTACGTTTCATACAATATAAACAGCAAAGTTCAATTCTACAAGACTTATTCACGGATTGTATTATTATGGACTGAAATGTGATATTTTTTATTCATGCTGCAACATGTTCTGTTTAGTCTTAGAAGCATCTTCAGGGCAATGCAGATTCATATAAATGGAAATAAATATATATGCAAATTAATCATGGCTCTTGGATTCAGTACAATTTGACAGTGCAGACATACATTGCCACTTAATTGGTAGACCACTTATAGAGTATCAACAGTAGGTTAGTGATTTCCAGAGGTCTTTTGTAGCTATCATCACAATGTTTATTTATCAGTTACATGAATAGAGTCATTATCTATGGAAGAGTTAATTTCTTGATCTTCCTGCTTGTTGCACTCAAATGTCTGTTTCTTTATTGTTTGTATTTTCTTTTTAATGTTTTTGCTCCTTCTTGATGTTATTATGTGTCACAAAAAAAAAAAAGAACAGGATGAAAAATTCTTTGTCTGTGGTGTTTCCAGATCAAGCTGCCCTAATTTTCATTTGGAGTTTCTTCTTGTCCTAGACTGTGCCCTTTCTTCATGCATTATTTTAAATGCTACCAATTTTACTACTAAGCAGTAGTAAATTGCTGTTGCTACTTGGTTGTAGAATAATTGTAATGCTAATTTTCCTATTACTTTCGTATTAAGTCTAGTATTGTATTTCAGGAGACCATGATCTGACTAATGCACAGATATAGAGGAGATGCTGTAAACTTGGAACATCCGAATTTACAGTCCAAAAGCCCAAGAGGAGCAAATGTCAGGAGAACTGACTGCAACAGGCAGCCTAAGCTCAGTTTCTCACAGATCATATTGGCTCCGTGTTGGCAGTTCTTAGTGATTCTTGTTCATTATTTATAACTTTCTATCAGAGTTTTGGGAAGAACTATATGCCCAAGTGAGAAAACTAAAGGAAAATAGCTGGCGAACTTACTTTAGAGGCTTCTGGGTCTGCCCAGGGCTGATTCCTTGGCCCAGAGCACCAAAGCAGATCGTGAAGCACCCTGCCACACTGTCCTGGACCATATCATCCTATCATCCCTGGGCATGCTTGCACTTCAGTCGAGGGTGATTTTAGTTGATTATTTCTGCAGATAAGTTGAGCTGTTTAGCTCCAGCATTCACAGCAACAAAGGTGCTGTGATCTTGGCTTCGTTGAAGGCCTTCCCCAGGACGCTGTGTGTGTTCTTAGTGGCTGAAACCCAAGTTGCTATTGCTTAGCAGCTGTCGCTTTCTAGCCAAATTAAGGCTATGTATGTTATGATCGTTCTTTAAGATATTCTTTTAATAGCGTCTCCAGCAGGTCGAGGGAGGTGATCCTGCCCCTCTACTCAGCCCTAGTGAGGCCGCATCTGGAGTATTGTGTCCAGTTCTGGGCTCCACAGTACAAGAGGGATGTGGAGGTGCTGGAGAGAGTCCAGCGCAGGGCTACAAGGATGATCAGGGGCCTGGAACATCTGCCCTATGAGGAGAGGCTGAGGGAGCTGGGCCTGTTCAGCCTGGAGAAGAGAAGGCTGGGAGGGGATCTAATCGGTGTCTATAAGTACCTCAAGGGAGGCAGTGAGGAGGATGGTGCTGGCCTCTTTTCACTGGTGGCCACCGACAGAACTAGAGGGAACGGCCACAAACTGAAGCACCAAAAGTTCCACAGGAACTTAAGGAAAATTTTCTTAACAGTGAGGGTGACAGAGCACTGGAACAGGCTGCCCAGAGAGGTTGTGGAGTCTCCTCTGGAGATTTTCAAAACCCATTTGGACGCAGTCCTGTGCCACGTGCTCTAGGTGACCCTGCGTGTGCAGGGGGGTTGGACTAGATGATCTCTAGAGGTCCCTTCCAACCTTAAGTGTTTTATGATTCTATGATTTGTGGAAAGACATATGATATGGAGCAAGTGTGGCTGTATGTGTGCCAGAGTGCAGGGCTTGGGGAGATGGACATAAGAAGCTAATGAACACATGGGAGAGCAGGAAATCTACAGAAATGAGCTTAACGACATAACATCCAGGAGTCCCTGCTTTCACTATTGTATTATGCAGTAAACCTTTGCCAATCAAATAATGTGAATTCTTGCATAATATTTAAAATCTGTCTACACAATTAAAGTATCCCACCTTTAGTATCTTCAGTTCCATTTTTTTCCAGAAGTGCCAAGCTTTAGTTGTTGATAATTCTCTAAAAACTTTAGAAAAAGGTCAATGGAGAGAAGACTCTCTTCTCCTATTTACATTTTATGAAACGAGCTGCAAAGCAATACTACAATTTATGCATTCAAGGCCTGCATGTGATGATAAGGCAGAATAAATGCAGAGGATATGCAGTTACTTGTCGTCTCTTGGGGGCTGAAAATTTGCTTGGTGTTAGACTGAAGAGAAAATAGTTTTTTACTATCACAGGAATTTTCAAGATTGCGATTTTTCAGAATTGCAACCATATCATAACAAATTTGAAAGTTCCTTTCTTATTTTTTTCCCTATGAGAAATAAGAGAGAGGCGTGGCAACTGGTGGCAGTATGGGAAACCTAAATACATTCTTCTGCTTTTTTATGATTTAAGTATGTCAGTTTACTAGACTTTTGAACAGCTGAATCAATCTCCCTAATGAATATTTACTCATTTAAACTAATTCGAACAACTGCAGGCAGGAAAAAAAAAATAAGTGCCAGAAGATCAAGATTCTTTTACTTCTGATAGCTCTACTTATTGATCCCTTAAGGAATAGGTCTCGTGAAAATTTCTCATGAAGTCCTAGAAGGTGGGATATGTAGCGTGAGGCAAGCCCAGGACATACGTTTTGAGTAAGGGATCGCTCTTGTGTGACAGTGCAGAGCACAGCCATTGGCACTGCAAGAGGTGATCGTACACACTGATGTCCTGGAGGAGATAATTTCACGCTTAAAACTACGGGAGCAGCACATAGCTTCAACCTGCTAAAAGCTTTTGGCACTAGAAAGTCGTTTCGATGCGGCTGATGTCATTTTGCTGTAATTAGTTTTAGCTGCTGCCACTTTCAGTCATGTTCTAACAATCATGTATAAAAATGTGGTGCATTTTCAGTCACTTTGGCATTTTTCTTTGCTCTTACTCAAAATAAAGTTTAACCAACTGAAGGTCCTGTGTGAACAGACTGCATAATTCTACTCAAATTAGCTTTTTGCTCCGAGTCCAGAGAATGAATCCGAAAAGTTGTATTACTGACAAAATAAAATCATTAGTAATCATTAAAGCAGCAGTCAAATGCAGGCGGCATTACAGCTGCATAAAAAATGGAACTGGAAGTCAAACATTACTACTAATCACTGCCATTGTCCTGAAAAAGCAGAAATTAAGCACTGATTTAAACCCATTTCAAAATCCATTACTGAGAGACCAAATTGCTAAAAGTGTGGAGGTCTTACTCATGGATTTCTATAGAACAAAAACAGCCTTGCATTTTGAAACACTCGCTAGTGTCCTTAAGAAATGCGAGACTGATAGGAACCAAGCGTAGGAACCATGTCCAATTACACAGGTGAGTAACGGTTGTGTGGAACAGGATTCCCAGTGCTGTCTTGCTGATGTGCCTTGATATGGTGACAAGCTGAGGAGCTGACAGGTCATTTTATTCCCCTTGCCCTTTCATTCGGAGACAACAAAGAGTAGGTGAAAGTTTTTTAGGGACGGGCACCTTTCCTCTGGGAATGGACAGACTTTGCTCATTCATTTTCAGCCAATGAGTTTTTCACCACCAGCCCAGGCTTGATTGAGCAATGGATCAGAAATGAAAATCTCAATATTCCATTTGCAGCTCCCTGACCTTTCTGCTGGCCCCATTCATGGCTTTGAATAAACAAAGAAGCCAGATGTGCCTAACAGCAATTACTTGTTTTTCTTTTGTAGTATGAGCTTCAAGACTCTTACATAACCCCTTTCTCTCCTTCCCCTGAAAAGGAATCCTTTAAAAGCAACCATAGCTAAGAAACTCCATGAATGTTTATAGCATCTTAGCAAATCGCAAATGTTTATGGATGTCCCAATTATTAAAGTAAGTTTGTGACAAGGACTGATGGCCATTGAAAGACATTGCACTGAAGGTAACACTGCTGTCCAAAAAGTAGTGGTAACGTTGACGATGGGTTAATGCTGTGTATGCTAAAGACCTGTGATTACCAGATCAAAGCAAAGGCCTTGCCCATCATTAACTTACTTTAGCTTAACAAGTTGCCATGTCTTCTGAGCCTTCATAACGGAACTTGCTTACGCTGTTATTTTATTAGCAAATACGAGCTAATCCCGGGTACGGTTACCCCTAGACTGTGGTTTGGCTAATCTGATTCACCTTAACAGGATAGTCCCACCAGAGTTGATACTCTGAAGCATGTCAAACCTTCAATATCTGATCAGGTGTCTAAGCCCATATCTTTAAACACATTTTTTTTCCTTGAATTTGCCAGCTGTGTGAGGTCCTACAAAGAGCAAGCTGGGTGTAATCCTGACCATGCATTGTCAGCAGGGCAGGAAAAGGCCAAGCTGACATCTGTCCAAAGTGCATCATATATTACAGATATGGGAATAGAAAGAGCCCAGGAAAATGTGTAACATCAGCGACTTTGGCTTTGCACGGGTATAGGGCTTTGCTCCTGTACAGATCTTAATAAGAAATTCAGCAGGCAAACACTGAAGAAGATCTCAAGATCTGAAACCTATCTATCTTCCTTATGTGACTCAGACAGGGCTAGCAATACCTAAATGTGGAAGAAATTTAGATTTGCCTCCAGTGTAGGTGCTACAAATGCAAATGCAGACAGGGAGGTAACCTGAAAAATAGCGTCTTTGCGGAGAGAGCAAAAACGTGCGTCCTCTTTCTCAATTTCTTTGAAGCTTATCACAACATTAAACCCGTCTTAATGTCATTTGGCTTTGAGCCCAGCGCTGAGGAAGGGGGAGCCCAGCCTGGCTGCCCAGCTCTCCGGGGCTCCTTGACGTGGGCTGTGCTTAAGCCACGGCTCCCTTTCTCTCCCCACTGGCGGTAGAAGACCAGGATGCCCCAGGCTCCCAGTTACCTCAGTGAAAAGCCCAGGAAACAAAACAAAAATTCATCTCTGTAAGTGAATTCATCTCTCTGAACCCAGCTAACTTGCGGATTAAGCCTCAATGCTGAGAAGTTGGCCAGGCATTTGTGTAAAATCCTCAGCTTTGCTTCTGCCCAGCTGCAATACGCAGCTCATCATTTTGTCTTCCAATTGCCCTGGCCATATGTGGAGCTGATTCTCCCTTGCCTTCAGTGCTGCCTGTGATGTAGGGAAAACCCAAGTAATCCCTCAGCTGTGCAGAGTGTAGTAACATGGCACAGCCAGCACACAGAAAGGTCTGCCTCAACCCCAGTAAAATTGGATTTAAAATATAAAGTGTCTGTGTATCCTAAATAATCACATAAATTCTTCCTGTATTACACAGTTTCTAAAGCAACCAGAGAGACCTGAGGAAGGTTGCATGCAGTGTGTAGTGTGCTGGAGGTGCACTAGTGAGAGCTCACTGCAAAGAGCCTGGTGTCTGTAAAGAGCAACCTTCCAAAAGCTGAAACTGTTTATGAGGAAAGAACAGTTCCAAACAAATTCCTGCTTTAAGGAAAAATAAAACAATGTTGGAGGACCCTGTTTTGACATTTTCAAAAGCTCTGTTTTCCAGCTTGAATTTCTGTTGCTTCACATTTCATGTAACTTGTTTTGAAAAAGATGATACTGAATGGAGTTATTAACCAGTGACATGTTACTTGCACCTCCTTTTTATTGTGGGTGAGGTTGGATATACAGGAGAGCGGGTAGGAAGAATAGAAAAATAATTAAATTTTGGGGGGAAGTGCTGAGAGGAAAAAATAACAGGGGAAAATAGTGATGGAAAAAAAGAGAGATATGGGAAAAGGGAATTATTTGCCTGAGAGAATGATGGAAGAAGTCAAATGAGAGATCAGGATTTGCATTACAACAGCACTGAGAGGTGGTGGAGGTCATGAGCAATCACTAGAGAAGAGAGTGAGTTCGAGGGATCAATTTGAAGCACTGATGATAACTATTGGGAAAACATAGGACAGTGAGGCACCCAAGTCCTTCAGCCCATTAGGATTGCTGCAGTGCCCTGACTCAGTCTGTGAAGAAGCCTTCTCTTGGATATTGCTATTTTTTCAGAAGGAAAAATAGCTCGTTTAAAAGATACCTTTCTTCCCCATCTGCTTAAATTGCCAAAGAAGCTGCACATTATATCTTATGTAATTGTCATATTTATCATATTTACCAAATTAAAACTGTTTTAATTTAAAATAAAATAAAATAAAATAAAATAAAATAAAATAAAATAAAATAAAATAAAAATAAAATAAAATAAAAACCAGTCACACTATCCCAGCATTTACATGTTCAGAGAAATCCTCACCAAAATTGGCTTGGATTTTACAAAATGTAAATGAACATATTTGAGCTCTCCTTCTGCTCCCATTTCCTCCGTCTGTGTTCAGGACAACCCATGCTCATCCCTTCTCTGGTAATACAGAGCTTCGTCATCCGGTGTCAAAGGGCCTCCCTAAGGGCTTACACAGCTGCAACTACTGATAGCTAATTTCAGTTTTCACTGGAACTGCAGACTGTGCCCTCATTCCCCAGCAGGGTCAAAGTTTTTTCGCACTATATTTCTCCTACTTTGGTAAACCAGTGATTACAGTGACTCATCATATATCCCAGATCATGCTGACAAATTCAGTGGTCCTCTAATGTTAAAAGATCCTATTTATTGAGCATCTGAAAAATAGAGATTGTACTCTAAGTAAATGAATATTCCTGTGGACCTTTAGCACTACTGTAAAACAAAGTTGTTAAAAACAGCATGCCATGACCTGCTAGTAATAACCATTGTAGTTTCTGTCTTTCTTACCAAACAGCACAGTAGGGACATATTGTTTCTCTAGTTTTAAGCTGAAAACTGAAAGGTGACAAAACGCATATTGTTCAGTCAAGCATAATTTAACATATTTTTTATTTAAGAAGAGCATCTTAAAGATATGCTTTTTTTTTCCTTCTAAGTATACTAAAAAGACTAATTACTTCTACATTTTCTTCTTAAAATATCTGTTCCTTTTTCCATGCTTATGCACAATATGGGAAGAAATGGATGAGATACCTACGTCTACTCAGTGAGACAATGATGCTGGATTCTCCCTTCACAGACCAGGGAGAGACAGGATATTTTATTACTAATAGTACTGGTACTTATTTACTAGTTGGTTTATTACCGGTAGTATTAGGAATGGTGCCATCTCAAGTTTTTGACTTTTTCCTTTCTCACTACTTTCCTTACTCACTCCTTTCTCACTACTGAACTATGCTTTATAATTTTACTGGAATTCATCCTCGTTTTAGTCTCTCGTAAGTACTTTTTTCATGTAATTTCTTCAGGTATTTTAATAGACTGTTTTACCACCCTGGCACCAAAATGAAGTCTCAACAGCTGTGCAAAATCATTCAGACTGAATTCCTGACCTGCATTTTCTATTTACTCTCTGGCAAGACCCAAGATTGACTTCTTGGAGCACCTCAGGTGTCCGCTGTGAAGGCAGCTGCCTGTTTGTCCAAGAATGTCACAGTGGATAGAAGATAAATGCATAGAAAAGGCTGCTGTCATCTTCTACCTAGGGGGAAAAAGAAGGACAGATGCTGAAAAACTGTCAGGGAGAGCAGATTTTGCTCAGATAGCCAGAAGTCTTTGGCTTACTGAGTAAGGGTCATTATTCACAAACATTAGCTAATATAGTCTTTAATTTTCCCAGTCTTTTTAATATAAAAGATTTGGGATTTCTCTCACAGATCCTGAAAAGCTATAAAAGGTATAAATGGCTCATTGAGAAGCTTGACTGAATCTTTCAGCTGTGAAAAATCAAGGAAGAAAGGGCTTTTAGGAATTTCCTTGGCTGTTTGAAGCGCACAATCCCACAGAGCCATGTCTGAATGCAGTGTGCTGTTGCAGGCTGTCTCTTTTTGCTGGCAGACTTTCGTTAAGTTTGATAAGGAAAGAAGCAGCTATTTCAGCAGGCTAGTCATTTGTATTCCAGAATGACTGCAAAATGAATCTACTCTAGCACTCTTCAACATTATTCAACACCTTTTACATTTATTGCTTGAAGGAGAACAAGTAAGGGGGAGAACTTGCAGGTGTCTGGGGTAAAATGGATGAGGAAGCTCAGAAGGGTTTCCAAGGAATGAGGCGATGCAGGAAAAGGCTGGAAAAGGCTGCTCTGGGAAACCAGAGCCCTTTAGGATGATCACCACAGCATTGCTAAGGCAACCCGGATTTTGTGGATGCCTTTCAGCTGCCAATAGCTGAGAGGGGAGAGCTGGTGCTGCCAAGACCAAGAGGACCCCCTGGCAGTATTGATGATCCCCCACAGTATATTTCGTTTTACACTTTTTTTTTTTTCAGAGATAGGACCCTAGGGACACAGCCAGCTTCCTCTGCATGATTTAAAATGCTATGTGCCTGGCCTTCTCCAAGAGCTGAGGCCTGGGTTCACAGACAAGGAACCATGTTATACAAAAGTGGACAGAGAGGATGAAAGCAGGAGACCAGAATTTCCTCAGTTCTGCTCTTCTGGAGGCAGTGTTGTTTGTCTGCTTTTAGCAGTCCTGGTGGTAACCTGAGTGAAGCAAAATCTTGGGTTTCTTCAATATTTATTAGAAAAATATATAAAAGAAATGTTCTGGTGTAAGAGGAAAGCTAAAGAAATTGTCTCTCTTGGGTGCAACTTAAAATGAATAATGAATACTCTGAGTTATAAAATGGGCGGGTGAAAATATTAAGGAAAAATAGAAAACAATGTAGGGAACAACACCATGCCACTGGGAAAAGCCCATGCACTGGAAAAACCCATATCACAAAGCTTTTTTCATTTCTGACTGCTGTATGTGGAAATGATGTAGCAGAACAGCAAACATGTACAGAGAAGGGTGCTGAGAGGTTTAGCATGGCCTCCCCATGATAAAAAACTGTATAGATTCTTCAGTTTGGAAAGGAGAAGACAGAGGCAGGGATATGATAGAGGTCTACATAGTTGAAAACAATTTAGACAAATCAACTAGGAATCAGTTATTTTTGACAACAGAAGAAATACGGGCACCTAATTACATTATCAGGCATCCTGATAAACAAAACAAAACAAAAGGAAATTCTTTTCAAATAATGTATAATTAAATTGTGAGGCACATCATTGGCACAGGATGCTGTAGAGGCCATCAGTATAAATGGGCTCAGGGAAGATTAGATGAATCCATAGAGGATTGATGCACTGGTGGCTGTTTAAAAAAAAAAAAGTCAAAATTAAACTTCCATCTCAGGAAGTCCCTTAAGTGCCATTTGCAGGGAGCTGGAAAGGTATGCCAGGCAGAGATGATTCAATCTGTGTATTTGTCCTGTACCCATCCATGTTCATCCCCACAACTTCCACTTCGGGCCAGTGCTAGAGCCAGCACACAGGGATAGATAGGTCTTTGTTGGAGCTATCAGGGACGTTTTTTCTGCATGTATAGAAGTAATTGTGAGAACAGAAAGGAGGTAGTAGCTGGAGAAATAAAAGAAGATTAATTAAATAATATCGTCTTAGCATTAATGCTTTACTGCTATGCTTTTCAGACAGGTCTCTTGCAAAGGAAACCTCAATAACCTTAAATCTTCTAATATCATCTTTAATTTCTACTTCAATCAGAATTTACCCACCCTTCTGTGCTTCTGTGTATTTATTGCTTATCATCATGCCATCAAAACACGGCACAAGAATATTCTACTATTCCACAGTACTGCCACCTAGACTACATTTGCAGTAGTAAATTACAGAGCCAAGAAAAAGGTTTAAGAAATTTGATTATTTATAATTTTTGTTACAGAGGTCCTCGGCTTAGGTTTGACCTTGGCCAACTAATCTTCACCCCCTCAAACAATTCCCATGCTTGATTTGGGAATTAGCATTATTGGGACCGTTCCCACTGACAGTTTGGCTGCAGCCAGCCTGTTCCAGAGGGCATGACAAGACCATGTTGGCCTCATGGCCAGAGTAGCCCCTCTCTGTGCCTAATTTACAGTGTGGATGTAGCAGTGCTGATCGGATGAGAACTCTTGCAGATCGGGTGAAAAGAAGAAAAAAAAAAAGAGTAGGTCACACAAGTGGCCTTGGCCTCCTGGGGCCACTGGCAGTTAGCTCTCCCCCAGGCAGGATGGGGGGCCGTGGTGGGGCCCAGGCCCGCATGTGTTTGGTGGTTGCTCCCAGATGAGGATCAGCACACTAGCTTTTCTCCGGGTTGCATGTCACACAGCAGATGGGGAGATCTTCAGGTAGGGCCAAAGATCACCTACAGGAGAACACTTTAATTGGAAAGCAGGCAAATGGACTTCAAGACAGAGAGACTGGATTTCAGGATCCCCACAGTTTCCTCCCTTTTTACCCACTATGATTTCTAGTCTCGAAGAGGCAGTTTGGTTTTCTCTGATCATGGAGTGATATGGTGAGAGCCTTGTATCCGTACTCTGGACACATTTTGTGCTTGGTAATTATGTGATCAAATAAAGTTGCACCTGCTGTTTAATCCAGACATTTTAGTGCCTGTGTTTTCTTTCATCTGTTGTCAGAGTTAATACGCCAGGTGCTATATAAGACACAAATAAAAGAACAACAGCTACCCTAGGGAGCTTACAGACTAAAAGAAAAACACACATATGGGCAAAATGCAGTGGGAGGTCCAGAAGAGGCTGCTCATAAATAAATTAAAATCCAATAAACTGAGAAGTTCAATATCGTTTTTAGTTCACTTTCACTCAGCTGTTGCAATGGAGCAGGCAGTTAGCTGATTATAACTCTTGCTGGTGTGAACCTTTTGAAGGATGAGAGCAACAGGTCCACTGAGATCAGGGGCTGTTTTGTGGATGGATGGGTCATTGAAGTGGGACTAGGAGATGGAAACAGTGTACCCGCCTATTATAGGCTGAACAAATGGGTAAGAAATGAGGGCCAGCATAAAGGCATATCTTGGTGCAAGACTTTGAAGGTGAGGGGAAAGCATTTAAACTGACATATCTAACTCAAAGAACAGATCAAGAGGTTAAAACTGAGGTGATAAAATCTGATGGATAGATGAGGTAGTTATCAAGCAGAGGAAAAGCAGCAATGCCAGATGGCTTCTGTGCAGTGACTGTCAAAATGCTCACTTAGACCACAGGAAAACAGTAGGGAGCAGGAAAGAAGAGAGTACCTCCATTAGCCTGTACAGGCATTTCACTTACCTGATCCAGAACATAAAGTTCATATCCCACTGATGCCTCAATCTAGTGCCAAGCCCAGCTCAGACAATGTGAAAATTGATCCCAAAGTTTAGCTCGCCTTTATCCAAGGTGTAATGCTGTGGCCATCCGTGGTTTTATTTTGGCCTTGCATTGGGCTCTAATCTATCCCCTGTGCAAGGAAAATCTGGGTAGAAGGCATCAGGCTACCTCTGTGCTTGTTAACACATTGAAACCCTATAGATGTAGTAGCCTCAGAGCTGGATGAGCACTCTGGATTTGTCATGCTGGTTCCAGCTCAGCAGCCTCTCCTGGTATTTTCAAGCTTAAGTCTGGACTTTAGCTGAAAAAGCTTCTTATCTGAGTCTGAATATGATCTGAGCATTCTTGCCCTGGAATACATAACAAATCTTTCAAATTTTAAAAAGGAAAGGGAGATATTAGATGCAAATGACAGTTTGCATAATTTGTCCATTATGAATATCAGAGCTTTATCATACTACATGTACAGCTTCCACAGAAGCAGACATCTGCATTTTTGAAGACCAGCATTTATTGTGACTAGTTTTGATGTTTATCTAGACTAGTGACAGAGTAGTTTGAGGGATTTTAGCTAGTAGTTTTTTGCCCGTTCCGCAGGCTGTGTGTTGTCTACATTATTTAGATCCTTAAATTGTAAATCATCCTGTTTTCACAATCTCACCTTTAATTGCACTTCATTGCCCATCAAAACATTGCATAATGAATCTACCATTTTCCTGTTACATCTACTGGTGGGAAACTTCCTACCAGTGGAGCCACCTTGGGCTATGGAAAAGCTGAAATACTATAGAGCTATGAGACAGAGGAGGTCAATGATGTAACGGTGCCAGTGCAAGTATTTTATGTCACTTTAATTTTAGCGTGCACGGAAATTCTGTGATGAGCTGCCTGGCTTAATTACCATGAGATATGAAGGTTATTGCTCTGCTCATGAATGAAAAATATGCTTTTCATTTCTGTGGTCAATACAAAAATGATAATTCCCAGGAAAATTGTAGGCTGAACAAACAAAGACCATGTATGCCTGTTGTTGTAGAAGAAATATGACTTTGAAGTACATCTCAACCTCAAACAAAGAGTCACTGAGACTCTGGATTAATTTATGCTTCATAAGTGGAGGATACAAAATTTGGATCGCTGAAAGGGCTGAAGGAAGTGACATGCCTTTTGAAAAGACTGTCTAAACAATGGACTAGTGATGTGAATAGACATAAAATATAAAGAAATAATAATTCTTTGTGCTTAGGAGGCAAGCTAATCACTAAGAGCTACTCATATCCCGCATTGCAGATTCATAAATCAAATCTATCACATGAGAATTTTAAATTACTCTGAAACACTTGCAATTGACCCTATTCAAAATAGACTATAGCTCTTTTGCAGAATGGTAATTCTAACTTTTTTACGCTCTTTCTAGATTTTTATAGACAACAGCCTCACTGACATTAACTAATGTGTTCATGTAGGGTAGCTATGAGAAAAAAAAAAGAATTGTAATTGTAATTTTACAACTGGATAATTGAGACAAGAAGAGATTACTGAATTGTCCAAGTTGACACGGGAATCTTATGGCAAAGTCAGAACCTGACTCATGAATCAAGTTACATGGCCTTTTTTTTTTCTATCTCAAACACACAAACACCTTAGAGATTTAGTGTATTTTAGTTTATCCCTAAAACCTTAGCCTATTTTGAGGAAGGATCTGTGAGAATAATGCCAGCTTCTTGCGAAGGAGAAATCATTTTATGCATTTTATTTTCTACAGATAATTTTATAAATGTTTTTGCGCACATGTACATTATGTAACTTTGGAATAACTTAATAGATTCCTTTTCAGAAATACAAGACTACTGTTTCAGTGTAAGGCCTTACGTTAAGAAGGTATCAGTAACATCTCCAAACTATTTACATGCATCTAAAGGCTGCTTCAGAACATTTTTTGCTGTGTCTTCCTCTTAATTCATTATTCCTATGCAGCAAAATTAGAGGCTCCACATATGAGTTATACAATATAGGCAGATCATGTGGGCAAAGTCTCCATGGAAACTGCCTAATTTGTGCTTTTACTTAGAGTTGTCCATTACCTCTCCAAATGAAATTTAATTTGAATTCATATGACAGTCATTTTTAAAATTGTGTATGACCACTTAACTAGATCTCTGGGAGGCTGTATTTTAGCAGAGTGAGTTTGCTTAACAAGTGAGTTGTTTATAAACAAGATGTTTACTTGGCAGCTCAGCTCAGCTTTTCTAGATATCTTTACATACTCAGGACTTGTTTTCTATGCAGTATCTGTGCTATACTATCCTTTGCTTTCAGTTCTTAACCTCAGGAAGTGTCAAACCAGGAATGATTGTTTGAGAGCATCTACACGAGTATATTCAATCATTTCACTTGCTGTGAGATAATTGGAAAGAAATCCTAGTACAATAAAAAGTGCAACCAAGACGAAGGAATATACAAAATGCATATATTTGTTAAATGGGGCATTCAAACAGGCAAAATGCTGTCTGTTGCAGGCTGAATTACAAAAAGCAGCTTCTCTGACACAGTGATCGAGTTACTCAAAAGAAGAATTTAGGTTCTTCAAATGTCTGAGAATGTCTGCCCTAGTTTAACTCCTCTAAGTTATTTGGAAGTCACTGGTCTTCAGTCACACACAGCAAGAACATGGTCTGCAATTCTTGATTTTGTCTTTCTCACATGCAGTGAGAGACTATGGATCTCTCCACTCTTTCACTCCTTCTGAGGGAGCTGCATGTGGTAAGCAAGTGTACAACATGAGGCTCTATATACTCAAACAACTTCCATTTGGCTGAGACACAAGGAGAAATGAAGATTAGGGCAAAAATATAGAAGACAAAGTAAAAAATTAGTTAATTAATTAATTAATTATAAAGCATCTTATCATGTACGTATATGAAACACTGTAATATTTTGTGTCCTTGTGTATGTATTGTCAAGCCATTCCATGTGACAAAGCAAGACTGAAAAAAATGATGTAAAATATGTTAAAAAAAAAGCATTTATGAGCATAAAGACACTAGCAAGATGAAAAAGAGTGGTAAAATTAAAAAAAAAATGTATTCACAAAAGGCTAGGAAGAAAAGAAATAACAAGTGGCAAAATATTGCAAATAACAGCACCTGCCCTACAGCATCACAGTATCAGGGATACTGAATGGTAAGAGGCATCACTGGGTGAATTTGAAAACTAGTGGGAAGCTTATGTCTGGGTATACATAAATAACAGAGTTATTAAATAGCTACTTTGTTTCTGTCTTTTCAGAAGAAGAGGGTGGCGATCTGCTCAAGTCGGGCTTCAGTTTCCCAGGCTCGCCAGAGGAGGAGCTAGGTACAGACACCGTCTCGCAGATACCTCGTACTGCTGCGCACGCAGGGGCTGGGTGCAGCGTGGTGGGATGAGGCAGGAGGCTCAGGGCTTCAGCCTTCCTCCACTTGCAAAGCCCAGACCAAGCAGGGCACCAGGCCGTGCTAAGGAGAGTGGCCAAAAAAGCCCCGAACCCTTCCAGCCCTTCCAAGAAACTCTTGCCTGCTGTATCAGCTTAGAGAATCTCAAGTGAAAGGCATCAGATACTGGTTTCACCTTGGCAACCCAGAATCTGAAAGAGGGGATTCAAGGAAATTACCAACTTTCCCTCTTTTGTCTTTTCCAGCGTAACAGTTTTGGAGGGAGTTTCCAATGCTGCCCTCTAACTTAAAGAAAAAAACAACAGAAGGGAAAAGAAACCAGAAATTCATATAGCCAATGAGTGAAATTTTAATACCTCTGTCTCCCAAAGCTATTAGTAAAAGGTCCCACTGGCTTCAGTTTAGCCAGATTTATACCTTTTAGACTGTACAAAATTGAATTTCTTTTCTTGGAATTTCATATTCAGATTGTCACTGTTTTATGTGAAATCCATCAAAATTTTGTTTTATGTGTGATTTCTTTTGTGTGTTCTTTTTTGGGGGGGGAAGAGAAATATGAAAAATGATTTATGTGTGTTTTCTAGTTCAAGCTGCCTTTATTCAAGGTAAGGTTATTTATAAATTAGCATCATTTTTTTTTGTTTTGTTTTGTTTTGTTTTTCTTATACAAATGCTCAAGTTAATAGATTGTAACAGTTTATTTTGTGTTATTATGGATATTTTTGTATTTTGGCAGGAATATTATAAACTTCTACATTGACCTTCAGGTTGCACATTGATAGGAAGATAAATCATAGTTGCTATATTAAGGGGAAAAAAAGGAAAACAAAACAGTTTGAACAAAGAGCATGAATTCAGGCAGGGGATGTCGTTGTATTTAAATCATATCTCAGAAAAGACTTTTCTAACGCAACCGGTGTGGCCATGACTCAATTACACTCAAGTCAGGAGATTCTCTAAACCCTAATTGTAAGGATACCTGTATCATGTTTGTCTAATGGATATTAAAAACTGAGAGGATGAAATCTAGGGGATAGGTTCAGAATATGAGACTGAAGGATGTGTTATGGAAGAGACTGGAGATCCTCTAGTAAGGATTACAAACTTTGCAGTTTCTGCCGTCATTCTGCTTCACTTTTAGCAATGTAGGAGGGATGATATAATCAGACATGAAGTTCCCTTGGGATCCCAGAAATAAATGCTATGGAGGGGTCAATGAATGAGCTGCTTCTTGGACATTTGTTAGTTTTTGCCTTGCTCCTCTGTAGTACAGAGTTCAGTTACCTTGGGCAAAATTCATCTCATCTTCTGCAGAAAAGTAGTTCAGATTTAGATGTCTACACTGTAGATGTCTAGATTTCCTGTAAAGTCAATGTAGAGTGATAGACATTTCTAGGACATAGGATCTGACCTACTTTAGAAGCCTAACTTAGGGTGAGATAAATTAAGTTCTAGAAATATGTCAAAGTTGTTTTACTTACATTTGGTTGAGAAGGAACCCCTGCAAGATTTTTGAGGACAGAGCAAATCATGTATAGGACAATGGCAGCATATATTGTGCTCCAGTAACTACAGGCATAATGGAGCTGCATATGAAATAGGCAATCGAGGATCAATGCAAACATATATGCTAAACTGATCAATCATCCAGCACCCTGATTGTGAAAAAGCTGCAGGATTTTTCAACAGAAATGAGGAACAGGGAAACCAATAACAAGAATAAAGTCTCAACAACAATACAAAGAAACTAAGCTGTTTAGTAAACATCACGTTTCTAGACAGAGGACAGAACAAAAGATAATATGCTAAAGGCAGGGAAAGATCTATTCTTCTTCTTAAATTTTGGGTGCCTATTGGAATCATCCAAAAACAAATACTAAACCTCCCTATATGATGAATGGAAATAATTTTCTTTTTTCCAGAAGAAAATCCTACCAACTTGTCTGTCAAACTTCAGATGGTCAAAGTAGGTGGACTAGATCCCATCCATTATGTCAAAACATATGACATCTGCTTTGTAGCATATAAAACATATTCTGCTTTATAGAGAATCATGGTAATAGAGTGATTACAATAGGGTGCACTATGGAAGAGGGAAATTGTGAAAATATCTTTGAAAGATTTGGGACAGTCAGATATTAGGTTCAGTGTAGACAAACTATAGTGACCACTGTACTAGTGATGCTAGTGATACCAGTAATCGGCTACTAGTGACTCTATGGATAGCTGCAACCTCTGTGTCCATCTGTCCGACTGTCCCATGATGTTGTGGGCCTTTACTTGAAGACTTGAGTTCAAATCCATGATCTGAACATGGATGTGAATGTCAATCTTCCATATCTTATGTTATTGCCCAAGATAAATGCTATTACATCTGTTTCAGTCTCCACTTTTTCCTGCTATAGTACATATATAAAGTTAGGTATTCATTGAAGAGAAACCTGAATCTGGATGGATGGTCTGGTCACTGCATTATAAAACTGGGCTCTATCTCCTTCTGTCCCAGACACTATTTAATTATTTTCTATGAGCCGCAATAGCAATCTGAGGAAGAAATACATGGTAGAGGTATATCTCTGGTAGAGATACCTGTTCTTGAAATCCCTCAGAAAGGGCTTTCCTTGAGACGTACAAGTTCTAATAATTGCCCCAAGTAAAGGCAGAGCAGAGATTACATTCTTTAAGGTAGCTGTAACTGCTGGCCCATTCATTATTTTAGTCTCTCATGCTTGCTCACCTTCCCAAGGCACTTCCAGCTGCAGTCTCTCTGGTATTGAAAGATCTCTGGCTCCAGGCCCCTATTTATAAAATGGGTTTAATATTTCCTGTTGAGGTTTCAGGGCTTAGATGGGAATTAATTAATGTTTGTGCAGTATTTCACCAGGGTAAAAGTGCTGAATAATCACTAAATAATATTATTAATACAATGATCCACTACCTTAATTGGGAAAAGGTATCAAGAGACAGGACTGATCTCAATTCTGTTGCATTATTGATTCTGTAAAAGTACTCAGTTAATAGAGGCAGAAATGCAATGGATTCTTTTAAAAAAGCTTACGCAAGCATGCACAATTAGTCTATGCTCAAGAACAATATTTCATAGTTTTTCCATTACGATTTGTTTAAGAGATCAGAGTGGTAAGTATTTTCACAGTTACAAGATTCACACTCTTCCCTTGATCTGCAACAACAAGTCCTGTTCTTTTCACTAGGAATGTATAAAATGAACACAAAGGTAGCAGGGCATGGTAATAAGAGCAAGAGGTCTGACATGCTGCACGATCTCAAGCAGCTCCCGCTAAGTCTCTGAACCTGGAAATTGGAGTTCTGAAAGTTTTCTTCCATCTAGTAGTTGCAATAATTGGACAATGTAACCTATTAGGGAATAAGCCTTCTGCACTGTACAGAGTGGAAACTCCTAACAAACAGCCCTTTTTCCTTTAGGCATGTGTGGGGCAGAGCAACAATTTGCTTTGCATGTCAAAAAAGAATAGTATAATCTTACCAAGAGACATATGGGAAATGTGCCATGCTTAAATGTTACTGGAATAAAAGAAGAGAAACATTTGAACAGGGATGAGTTGAACTTTTCCTTTAAGACTGATATTAATAAGTAATGCATACACAGAGCAAATACAGAAAAACAGATTGTTGACAAATTATTTTGATTCCTTTCTGTAGGTAAGAAAGGCATCAATTTCAAATGAGTTGAATACTTGACAACTTTTTGTGTGAGGCAGAGAGTGTCAGAGAACTTGCACTTAAAAGCTTTTCCTTTGATAAATAACTGTTTTTTTTCTTCAAGAAAGGGAAGGATATTGAGCTGTTGTGAGGGAAAGGGCTGCGGTTACTAATAATGTTATTAGCCTGCCCCAATTGCAAAGTAAACTGTGAGGGAGTTTAAGGGCACGTTACAAAATGTTTTTTTTTTTCTTCACAGTTATTGAAGGCATGCTTTTGATTAATTGGTACCGTTCAAGTGTCAGAGACTGGCTCATGGTTATTCAATCACTTTCGATTGCACGATCATGCTTTTATGACCTCAAGTGTTGGGAAGGAGAAAGGACATAGTCCTTCCTGAAATTAAAAAATAAATAAAGACCTGACTTTCCAGTTCATCTGCCTTTCTACCTAATCATCTAGCCTTTCTCAGTGCAGCCAGTATCTCAACACTTATTGCACTCAGCAACTCCATAGCATGGGCATGACTTCAAGAAATTTTCCCAAGCGCAGACAAGAGAGACCAAGCCTCGACCCACCTTCCCTCAGTGCATCCAGTGGTGGTGGGCTATTAACAGGCACAGTACCAAATATTTTATCTTAAAGATTTTTCTAAGCAGAATATAAGCCCAGAAGCTGAATGTTTCCCTGCTTTTCAACACTCAGAGATACAGAAGTTCTTTCATTCCTACAGTATGGAAAACTGAGGCAGGGATATCTTGTAAGAGATATTCAAAAGGCTAATTTGAACCTAGAGAAGCAAGGTTTTGTTTTTCCTAGACAGCAGAGGCAACCGAGCCTGTGAGAGCCCTTTGCCATCATTTCCCAGGGCCTTACGCTGGAATTCATGGCCGGTCAGGAGATCTTGAGTGACGGTATCCCAAGTTAGTGCCCTAGCTACTGGACTGTCCTTCTTCCATGCAATAAAAATACACAGACAGATGGTCCAGTACACAAAGAACTAATTTAAACTCACAAGTGGTTTTAAAAACTCAAAGAAGTCTCTTTATCATATTTGCTAATTGTGACTAGCTGGACAGTATTGGAGGGGGAAAAAAAAAAAAAGAAAAGGCTTTTTTTTTCTGCAAAGATTTAGCATACTTCTAAATAATTTCACTTGAAGTTCTTCCTTGTGCCTATATTGCAGTGTAGAAGTATACCGATAAAATGGTTGGGAGCACAGAAAATGTCAATGGAATAATGGACCATTTTTTCAGAAAACCAATTTGAAGTTAAAATTCCTTATAGTTATGCTTGAGAGCTGATTCTGTGAATTACTCATTCGATCATAGAGCAAAATTATGTCATGTGGACTGACCATCCTATATAAACATACTAAATGTCCAGCATTTTAATTATAAGCTATTGGTAACAAGGGCTTACTAACAATCTGTGGAGCTGAAGATATCTGTAAAAATTAAGCACCTCATAATGTCAGATAACTCTGCAAAAATCCCATTAGGCCCAAGGTCAATTCATAAACCGGGAAAGATATTTGTAGGATATAAGATTAATCAAATAGGTTATTTGTTATGAATTATTCATCTATTTCCACTACAGAATACAAAAGGGTTTATGCATTAATTTCTTTGGCAAGAAGCAAAATATTTTTGGTCCAAACCATTCATGCATTCTGATCTGACTGTGTAGCTGAGGAGGCTCCTAAGTTCAGGTGGACAGGAAATGTGTTTCTTCCAATTTGATAAACCTTGCCAGACCGTTAGACCATATCTTGAAATACTGACTTCACTGTCTGCACTAGAACCATTCCAAGGAAGAAAGAGAAGTGGGAAAAAGTTGAAAAAGCTTGAGCTGATTCACACTTGGGTTGCAGGATGCTAGCAAAGGAGAGACTTAGTTCTCTTTCTCTTTCTCCCATGTCCCAGTGATCTCCTCAGAGCCAGAGGGACCAACTTAGCTGACCCCACTCATCGGAGCTCACCTTCTTCACCAAGAGTTTTCAGTGTATTGTTTCCTCTGAAAGGGATAAAACGTGCAGCCTTTAAATTGTCATGATAGGCAGCTTAACTGATGTGCCTTAGGAAGCACGTTACTGTGCCCTGCCACCCATGTCCCCTGTCGACTGCTGAGCCCTATCTAGAGAAAGGCAGCTTGTAGGGCAGAGCTAGAGGGCTGCAGGTACGTACAGCATGGCAGTACATGACCAAGGCTGCCTCTCACAGTGTCAACAACAGTGCCTCACTTGTTCAGCTTATCTTCTGAGGGGATTTGCACCGGTTTAACTACAGCAGGATAAGTACCAGCAAATATTGCAAGTATGATCCAGACTTCTGAGTACAGCTGTAACCTTTCGTCATGACTTCACTTTGCAATTCTGTTTCTTCTCTTTTTACAAAGTTGTTCTCTTCATGCATAATCAGAGAGCAGTATAAGATGATGCCCTGTCTCAGGCTTGCCATGGGTGTGCAGTATTTGCACTTGCCTCACTTCCCGAGGGCAGGGTTCATAACCTGGCCCTTCGCTGCCACGCGGGAAATCTGGGAGCTGTTGGTTGCAGGAAAAGGCAATGAATATTTGCAGTGTTTCTCACTGAGGCAAAATTGAGCTGTCAGACAAGCAGAAAAGAGACAGCACCCTGATTTGAAAAATTCCCGGTCTGTAGGTTATGGAAAGAGGGAGGTTATCTGCCTGTTCCTATGGCAACAGGTTTGAAAGAGAACTTGTCACCAGACTGCCATTTCTTCCTGCACCCCCTGGAAAACCAGGAGGAGACCTCCTCCATCCCAGTGGGTTGAGCTGAGCAGCAAAGTTCACCAAACAACGACCAAGCAGCAAGAGGTGGCACCAAGGGCGCGCAGCCGAGCAGATAGCGATGAATTCCACAAAGCAGAGGAAATAATTGTTTTGAATCAGAGCAAGGCTGAAACTTTGAAATTTGGGGTGAATCAAAAGGCTCCAAAGAACTGAGGCTGAAGCAAACAAACATCAAACTGTTTTCTTCAATTTTCACAACAGCAGTATTGATTTTTTCTTTAAAGGAAAGAAAAGTGATTATGAAGTAGAATAGGATTTTAAGCAGAAGTCATTAGTTTTGTGTCTGTAATCAATGCTTTTGAAAGTTAATTTTCAAGATGCTTTTCCCCACAAAGAACACTTTACAAAATGAGCAAAATCTTTGAAATATCTTGGAGTAGCCATATACACAATTTTTAGGAATTAATAAAAGTGGTTTAGAAGAGTTACATGATATTTTTTTTTCTTTGGTTATAGTAATATTAGTTCTTGCAGTTCCTAAATTGGCACATGACTTGAAATAGTGAAAGAGATTCCCTCCCTTCCTAAACTGGTCCATTAAAACTGATATTGACAGTTGATACAGTTGACCTGTCATCTTCTCAATACCCTCTTTATTCCCCATAGTGGAATGCATTGATGAAAATTACTTTCAGTGTTACATCGGATGGTAAATCACTGATACACCATCATAAATAAAGGGGAAATCAAGAAGACTTTCAGAAGTAATGAGCAAAAAAATCGAAAAAGATGTTCAGAAATATCAACATTATTTCTTATGTTTTATTTTCAGTTAATAAAGTAGTTCTTATTAGGAAAGTCATTTCCAGGTGAGGGAGATTCAGTAGTTTCATTTAGTTATGAAACTAAATGTAAATGGTTTGTATCCTTGGGCTAACTGGTGAAATCAGTGGCAGTACTTTGGCAGGATTAGCTCCACCCCTTGGTTCCATCTTCTTCCTGATTTTGGGATATTTCCACTGATTTATCCAGGCTTTCAGCACATTTACTTCAGTCAGGCATGAAATGTTTTTTCATAATATACCCTATGGATTGGAGACTATCCCCTTCAAGTGACAACAGGACTTGTCAATAAAGTTACTAAGAAGATTTTGCAGAAACATTTAGGATTAACGGCAGCCCAAGTGAAGTTAATAAGAGATTTGTCATTGCCTTCAGTGTGAGTAGCATTCCTGAATGTGTAGATTCCTGAATACCTCTGAGCTTGACTGTCCCATTGCTTTGGCTCTCTCTAATTGCTGAGTTGCCTGGTAAACACATAGTCAGATTCTCTCCTGAGAAAAGGGTTGTACTTTTAATTATGCTGAGGGATACTGATTCTCTCCTGCATTTGACCTAATAACTGCAAGCTGCAAAATTTTCTCCTCTGGGAAAAATAATCTGTAAAAGCAGGTACAACAAGGGAAAAAAAAAAAAAAAGGTTTAGTAGCATTGGGATGTCTTTTCTAGCCTGCATTGGGAAGCGTTATAAGTTTCTTATATTTTTTTCAAAGATACTCACATAGTGAAGCCCTGGCTGACTTCATACACCTGCATTTCTTCAGAAGATTACAGGAAATAGCTTACGTGTTGGTTAGATTAGGTCAGTCGAGTTCTGATACTTTATATTTTTGTCAAAAGCTTCACTGATCACACGGATTCTGGGATAAAACGTTAGCCACAAATCAATCCGTGGACTTACCTCTGTCATCGCGCTGCTGCAAAGGTGCACAGTGGCGATGCACTTTGAACTTGGAAAGCAGCATGAAGGGCTGTGTGTTACATGCCAGGCAATACCAGGACATTGCCCACTTTGAGCTGCTGGAAACTAATCCCACCTCCCCCGATGACTCCCTGGCCACAGCTTTTCCTGACAGCCATACATTTGTGCTCCTTTTCTCTGAAGGCATCCTGATTTGTACCCTGAAAGTTGCCCCAGCTCCCTCGTAGCAAACCCCCTTCTCCCTGCTGAGCAAGGTTTCTGTCTGCACCACTATATGTCTGACCAGGCTTATTTATCTGGGAGATAAATCCGTTGGGATGGCGGGTTGACAATCTGCTATGCTCTATTTCAAAGACGGATGGAGCTGGCTAAAAGAAGCTCTTCTGCTGACAGATTGTCACGAGTAGAACAGTCTTGGCTTGAGGAATGTCACTTAATTTATTGTCTGTTAACACAAACTTTTAATCACCAACTCAGGTCTTAAGAAGCACAGAGGATATAAACAGTCAGACAGGCACCTGGGGAGACATCTTCCCTCCCCTTACCCTAGAGTAGCTTCACCTTGCACCTCTCCTCCTTCTTCCAAGTCTCCTCATCTTCCCTTCCCATGATGAGGTGAGGGGTGGCCAGCTGGGCTCAGGGCTCGGGGTTTCTGCCCATTGCTCCTGGCTTCTTTTTGATCATCTGCCCCAGCATGGGCCTCTCCCAGGGCCGCAGTCCCTCAAGGTGTTCCCATCCGACGTGGGTCCCTGCACCATGGCCACATTCCCTCAGGGTGCCCATGGCTGATGTGGGTCCACCACAGCCACAGTCCCTTGCTTGTGCATGCCCCACATGCATCTTAGCACCATGGCCACATTCCATCAGAATGTCTCTGCCCCTTATTCCTTCCTTTGAGTTTTCCAGCTTTCCTCCAAATTGGTGTGCTCTGGCCACCAATTCTGCTCCAGGAACAGAATTTACAGGTTCCTTTTTTTTTTTTTTTTTTTCTGACAAAGGAGCCACACAGGCTTTATCTTATCCTTGGACACTACTCTGGACTATGTGGTCCCACTGAATTAAACATTCGGCCAGGTTTAGCATTAGGTGTTTGTTTCATGTCTTCTCCCTGACTTCAGATATTTATGATGTAGCTTTCTGCATCTAAAGCTGTCATATCCAGCTTCCCCTGTTGTCAGCAGAGAAAAATAAGCTCTTGAAGGGTGGTATTCATCCGACATTTTTTAGACATACTTCAGCATAAGATGAATCACACGAGTTTCGCACACTCCAAAATAAAGCTGCATCCAGGCTGCCTATTGATAATTGTCATTGGCCTGTTTTTTTTCCCAAATTATGCAAGTGAATGGTTTGGAAGAGACTTGCTTTCACAGTATGAACCTACGATGCCAGCAGGCTTCCTGTCCGGACTCACCCCATCCTCTAACCCAGCTCAGCCTGCTGGTGTAACTCAGCCATAGGTGTCTACCCCAAGGATCCTGAGCAGGCAGAGGTATTTATTTGTGTTAGGTGCCTAAGTGTCAGAGCAAGCCTGGGATTCAAAAGTTTACTCTCTCACCATGGACATGTAGCTGCTGGGGTTTAGTTGCTCAGAACTGCCAGTGTTTCTCCTTTGACTGCACAGGGAGAAATTCCTGACCATAAATACCTTGTTGTGGTCGGCTCCAGAGAGCCAATTACATATTTCAGAAGGGTTGCTCCCCCTCATAGTTTAATATTTCAAGCAACCAGCTTGAGATTAGAGTGTAGTTGTTTAGTGTGATGCTTTTTCTGGGACATTGGGTAGGAAGAATTTGCAGACAGGCAGTGCTGTATGCAGTGCAACCACATTCAGTCCGTGTAACAGAAGGTACAAAGCATCTTCTACAACTGGACATTAAAATCAGGTAGTCACCAACTCCCTGGATTTTTATGTAAATTTTATATAAAGTGTTAAAATGATAAATAAACAAGTTGGAAATCTCGTGAAACCCGTTTAAGGCACTTCTAGAATTTCTTCCTTCCAGTTGGCAGGTTAGTAATTCTTCTCAATGTGTGAAAATGTTCTCTTTCAAAGTTAGAATTAAATAGAGAAAAAAAATAAAACAAATTAATGAAGAAAAAATGTTCATCTAATACTGGCTGCTGCAGTCCTTGGGCAAGTACAGCCCCAGCTAAAATATTCTATTTGTTTATTTTTAAAATTTAATATGCACTTATTTTGATTAATATCCTTGTTGTTATGATACTTAATGTTTAGAGGTGGGTTGTGAGCATATTTCTCCATGATGCACTGCAGTGCTAATTATACTGAAACAGCACAGTGCAAAAACCTGCTTTTCTGTACCACATCTTTTTCCAAGCTAGGTGTCTTTTTAGCACTGTATGGCATTGACAATCCAAAGAGTTCTTTCTTCTCCAGTGAAAACAGTGCAAATATTTCAGCTGTGTAAGCAATTAGTGTACTGCTTTGTTAGATGTGTAGCTGCCCTGCATCTCTTTGTCCTGTGACTGACTTCCTGGTTTTAGCTTATCTTCTCAGAAACATCCTGAAGGAAGTCCCCTGAACAATAACAACAAAGAAAAGTGCATTTAAAAACTGCTTATATACTAATTTTTCTTTTTTTTTGGTGCAAGCTCTGCCATGTACTGAAAAAAGGCACAGAAATATTAGAAGTGAATATCTACTAAATCTGTAGCCTGATTACAGAAATATTTACAAAGGACTTGTAATGTTAAAGCAATTTAAATTAATTTCTCAGTGAAAACAAAGGGTTTTGCAAAAGAAAAAAAAATGAGAAAAGATGCACAATTTAGTTGTTCCAGGAATTACTGTTATTTAATGCTCCTGAAGCTTGTTTTCAATACAAAGCACACAAAAAGATTTGTATAAAATATTTGAGGAGACATGCACCTGTTTTATATGATAGAGATATTTCCAGCATTTTTACATTGACTCCCGTTAGCAAAGAGCAGTGTTCCAGGAACTCAGAGATGCACAGCCCTGATTTTTCATTGCTTAAAGGTTTTTCAAGCCTTTTGTACATTAATATGAATGGATCTAATTCATCATTTCAAGCAGTGTTCATAGTCTTTGTACCTGTCTTTCTTCCCTTGATTGCTGACTTATACAAGAAAGAAGCTTGAATGCTCAAAAAATTATGACCAGTTCCTGAAAATAGGCAAACGAATGAAATAAGAGAGCAGCACTTTTCATATCGGAAAGTAAGGAGAAATAATCAGGGGAAAAATCAGAAAAGGGTATGACACAACAGGGAAAGAGACACACTAGATAGAAAGGGATGCAGAAATCCTTGTATCTGTCAAGGTTAAAGTTTGAGTTATATGTCTATGCAGTAGTCTCTGGAAAGAACAGCTTTAAGGAGTTTTCAGAAATTTGAAAGTACTAGATCCTGCCTGTCAAAGTGAAATACGACTCTGCCAGCATATCTCTGTGCCACTTCCTCCACAGTCTGCAGTATACTGACCTGGTAGCCATCAGAGTCAATGGAAACATTCCATTTTGCTCTGGTGGAACCTAAAAAGCCACTGATGTGCTCACATGTAACGTACTATTCCTCCGTTCCTGATTCCTTTGACTATTAGAGTTATGCTGATTTGTTCTTCTGACTCCCTTCATTTTTTTGTGTCTGACAGTGACACTTTCTTTAAGGGGCTACAGATTAGTGCTGTCATTTACTTTGATATTTTTAAAGAGTCATTATTCTAAGAGATTCCAATAGAATCTGCTCCTGTAAAAGAATGTTTTGTTTTATTCTGCATTTTATTATCTTCAAGGAATACACTAAAATTTCTGTCCAATCTAGCATCAGATCTTAACTAATCTAGAATCTTAAGTTCCTTTTTGTACAGGTTCAGAAATACTGTTAATGTTGGGGCCTGAGAAGTTTGTTGACCATCTTTTGGCCATTTTTTCAATATTTGACCACTTTTAGCCCCTTGCAAAGCATTGTGAATTTAATTTAGTTTTAAAGTAGCACATTTTGCTTTGTCTTTCTGGCAGGCTAAAAGCTAGCACATGGTCATTACTCTGTTCTGGTATTATACAGTAATTCATTCAGCCATGGCTTGATTGTTTCTTTGAGCCCTGAACAGGTATCCCAAATAGGATAGGAGGTGGATGAAGTATCAAACCTAGAGAACTTAGTAACTTTATATAATAATTTAAAAGTTTGAAGTTTTTGAGAGGATAGAGAAGAAGAAATAGCGGTGCCTAGGAGCTTAAGGCAGATTTTGTGTTCCAAGCAGGACCCATACCTAATTGCAGTGATAAATTTAGATGATGCACATATAAGTAATTTGGGACTTAGTATCAGTTACTCTCTGTGGCAGAGAAATCTGGAAATCACATCTGGAAATTGCCACTGTTTAAATTCAGTTTTAAATTATTTTGATTATGCTTGTTAAATGTCTATAGCAGTTTCTAACCACTACATTTCAAACAATAAATTCAGAAATGCCATTAGGCACATGAATACTCAAAGACTGTGAAAGGAACGTACAGAAAATTGTAATTGTTCTGGGCTAGAATGATAGAGAGGCATGAGAGATGGAAAGCTGTTGTGAAACTATCCACAGCAGTGTGATCAAATCATGCTCTCTCATGCTGCTAGGGATCTAACACGATGAAAATGTTTGAAGCCTTCTGGGCTGTTTGATACTATGCGAGGCCAAAATAAATGACCAGAGACTAGCAGTTCTGCTCCAGGGAGCTCATTTAAATGAACTTCTTGTTTGTGGCTAACTCTTTTCTTCCTTCTGGATCTCTGCCATGCCCTTTTTTGTTTTTTTTGGGAAATACCTTGATGGTTCATAATCCTAGTGCAGGAGTTATGTTCATTCATAGATGTGCAAGTTTGCGCTGAAAAGGTTCAGGAGGTGACTTTAATTGTGGGGTCAGATGGAGGAGCCTCCTTGGACCTCTGGAAAAAGTTGCCTGTATTCCAGAATGCCTTCCTCTAAAAGGAGAACAGAGCCTTCTATGCCTCACAGGATTGTTGTAAGAAATAATGCAATAATTTCTGTCAGATGCCTTGGAAACCCTTTATGGAAAGCACAGTCTAAGTTCAACACATGGGCTATTATTATTCCTCGGATAATGTTTGGTAATATGCTGGTTTAAATACCATTACTTAGAGTGCTATTTATGTGCCTGAACCACAATGCATTCTTATACTTTACTACTTCGTCTATATGTAGTTGTGCTTTTAATTGGATAATCAAAATAATTTTATTTCAAATAAACATTTATCTTTCCTTTCTGGAACAAGTTTTACATAGGGTATTATATGCTAAATAGCACAAAAGCCTGAGTAATGAACACTGATAAGTTGTCTTTTTTATGTGAAGATATCCAAGAATTAAATAAAAGAAACTGTTATATAGGCAAAGCAGAAGCAGAACACAGACATCAATTTTACACTATGATAAAGCCTAGAGGTGAAATTTGGATCCTTAAATTCATCTATGACTTTAGTGAGGCAGGTCTGCATCAAGGATGCCCCTACTGTTTATTAATTCAATGATACAGTTTCTTTCTTATAATATCATGTGGCTTTCAGATGTAATAAATTTTTCTAAGCACCTTACACACCACAGGTAATTTAGATTACAAGACTGCTGATGCTAAAGACTTTCCACAAATTTCATTCCGTATTCTTTAAAAATTTACTATTTTAATAAAGAAACCTAGATATTGTTTTGTTTCATGATCCTATATAAGTGTTGTGTTTTGATTAGTAGTGGAAATATGACTTAGGAGGGTTTTCACATATGCTTAGGAACTCTTCAAATTGCTCTTAACTACTGTGTTATTTCTAGAAGCCGATTTCCAGTATCATGTTATATTGTTATATATGAGTATATACTCTCTAGACTTTTTTTTTTTTTTCTGGCTGAGACAACCTGTTTTAATCTGTACTTTCAAATTACTTAGGATCCCAAGAGCAAGTCTGTAGAAAGACTTTGCTGAGTGTGTTGTAAGCACAAATACATATGCGTCTGTATGATCCTCTAAAGAATTGTATTTTATCCTATATCTGTGTCTGCTTTTGAAATGTTTGTGTAAATAAACAGAAATTTAAGAGGAAAAATGAAAGCCCAAATCAAACTTAAGTGTTTGTTATTTTTTTTTCATTTTTTGTTTGAAGCATTTGACAGCTGCAAGAAATTGCATAAGAGAAATAAAATCAAAGGTTTGACTGTCAAAATCTTGATTTATAAGCTACCTTTATTTCATAGTCACTACTTTTTAATAACCACAACTTGGCACACGCAATAAAAAGGAACTAATAACAGAGTATACAAAAACCTATAGGCTGTACATTGAGATACTAGTTTTATCAGGAATAACAGAGAGTGGTTAGATAAATATCTTTTGTTTGGAATAGAAGCATGAATGGAAAAAACTGCCTAATGGAAGTTTGGCAATGGCCACAATCCATCTGTAACAGAAGTTGAAGTAGCATGAAATGCTTTTTCATAAGCTGTTTAATATTACAAAAAATAGGCTTGATTTTCAGCATGTTTATTGTTTTATCTGTGTTGCATATTATTTATGTTTATAAACAATAAAATTGGGGTCTTGTAGCTGAAATTCCTTTAATTAAAAAAATATTCATTTTATAATAAGACAATGCCTTTTTCCGTGGAGAAAGGAGCCATGAAGTTTAAGATATCCAACCGAGAAACCACAGAAATAGAACTATAGCCATGTAACTGAAATGACTAACCACAAAGCTTGGCATGCTAATTTCAAATACCAATAATAAACAGAACACTTTAATGTAAGCATTAAATATATTTGAGCAAATTTGCATAATGAGTAACTTCATAAAATTGTAGAGCTGCTAGCAGACAATTTTGCAAACAAGGAGCCTCTTGCATTCACCTCATGAATTGCTCAAAGTGAGCAATTTGAACCAGTTTTAAACTGGCAAATCAAATCCCATAAATGATAAGCAACACTATTGAGTTTATAAGAAAAATACAGTTCAGTTTTGTGATATACTTGGATTTTGTAAGTCAGCCTTTTAATTAGACATAACATAGGTTTTGTGTGTTCTCCTGACAGACCAGCAGTACTCATGGTCGCCTTCTCAGCACTTCAATGAAGAAAGATACTCTCCTGCTTCGAGGAATATGAAAGGATTATCTGGTAGTCGCAACCAACCACAGTTATGTTCCGCTCATACCTGTGGCTTAGCATCCCCTGAAGATTGTGAACACTCCCACGACCATATCCACCATGGGCAGGAGCCGAGGCAATCCTATCTTCTCAGCCCCACGGAGAGCTGTCCGATGGACCACCATCGTTGTTCGCCACGCAGCTCCATCCATTCTGAGTGCATGATGATGCCCATGGTAATGGGCGATCACATGTCAAGTAGCACTTTCCCCAGAATGCACTACAGCTCACATTACGACACACGAGACGACTGCGCCATGTCTCACGGTAACCCCAAGATTAACCGCATTCCTGCAAATCTTTTGGACCAGTTTGAGAAACAGCTTCCTCTTCACCGGGATGGGTTTCACACTTTACAGTATCAGAGAACCTCAACCGCTGCAGAGCAACGCAGCGAGAGCCCAGGAAGAATACGCCATCTTGTTCATTCAGTCCAGAAACTTTTTACTAAGTCTCATTCTCTGGAAGGATCATCCAAGGGAAACGTTAATGGGACAAAGGGAGACAGTCGAGGGGATGATCATCATCACGGGCACCATTCCAAGCATAGCAAAAGGAGTAAAAGTAAGGAGCGAAAACCGGAGAGCAAGCATAAATCGGGAATGAGCAGCTGGTGGAGCTCTGACGACAATTTGGACAGTGATAGCACTTACCGAACCCCCAGCGTGGTAAATAGGCACCACGCGGATCATATATCCCATTGCTACCCGGAAGCACTCCAGGGCCATTTTGGGGATCTCTCATTGAAGACTTCCAAAAGTAACAATGATGTGAAATGTTCGGCTTGTGAAGGGCTAGCAATGACCCCTGACGGTAAATATATGAAAAGGAGTTCTTGGTCCACACTTACAGTAAGTCAGGCTAAAGAAGCTTATCGCAAATCATCACTTAACTTAGATAAGCCTCTGGTTCATCAGGAAATCAAACCTTCTTTGAGGCCGTGCCATTACCTACAGGTAAGAAGAAGATTTTCATAATATTTTAAGTGGAAAACGCTTAATAATTTACACTATGAAGTCATAGTAAAAAATAGAAGGGTCATCCACATATCTCCCTTAAAGAAAAACAGAACTGTTCACACAATGTACCTATTCCATGAAAATTTATCTGTTGTTTATGGGGCACATGTTAAAAATCAAATGAAACTGGTGTACAGTAGTTTAAGGTCAGTGAATGTTTTTCATCTTTGGTGTTTCCACTAAAAATCTTGATAAAATCCATACCTCAGATTACAAAGGAGTAGTTCTCCAATATGGAGTTAGAATAAATGTGTCAAATGCAGCTGTAAGTGAAAAATTTTAAAAACAGACAGTCTGGAATCCCATTTTTGTGTTTTTTTATTCCTTGTCTCCAGGTTCTTTTAAGTAACAGGAAACTACTATACTCAGTTGGTTTGACTTCATGATAATTACTCATAAACTTCATTTTAGTCAGTGCATCACCTAAAATCATATTGAACTGAGCCTCTTTGGCGGCTCTCTCAGCTCACTGAGCTTTTATTGTGAAAAGTTACCATGTAATTTTTCACAAGGAGATAAATATTTCAGGTCTAATGCTATTTAGGGTGTTCCGTGACCATGTTTTCTTTTTTCTTTCTTTGTTTTCTTTGTTAATCACTGCAACCAGTTCTAAAGATGATCCCATCCTCACCTATATTTAAATTCTTATAGTTGCTGCCACTTACCACACCACTATCATGCTGGTATACCCAATTATGATGCTGGACTTATGTGCTCTGGATCTTGAAGTGATATGAATTTAAAAAATAACTTCCAAAGTAATTTTTAGACATTTACATCATGTAAGCTATCTACTTGCAGCACAGCCCTGTGATAAGTTGCATCCACACATCAGGGTGCACAGCGAGCTGCCGTGTAAGCAGAGCAGAAAGGAATCTGGGAAGGTAGCTCCTCCAGTTGGCATTGCCACCAATTGCCACTAGGAAGAACATATTATAGAAGCATTCCCTTAGGAATCGCCATAAAGCACAACCTACAAAGTCCATTGTTCTCAGCACCTTCTCTTCATTTTATATTTTCTTTTTTTTTAAGTAATGAACTTAACCTTCTGTAAAGCTTCCTTCTCCCTCACATTAACACATGCAAATCTCCACTTCAGATTTACATATTTAGAGATCTTCAGTTCCTGTGGGCTCTGCCGAAGCCAACAGACACAGAGTAACAACCATTCTACTTCTGTGCAGAGCCCTCTTGCTCTCTGAGCGATAGGGGAGCAGTAGTAATGAGCTACAGGTGAAGAGCTGAATCTTTCCAAATGCAAGTATAGCCATCCAGGATCAATCTTCCCTACTGTAATATGGGAAAATTCATCATTTCTGAGAAGGAAAAACAAAGAAGTTGCAACACTTCTCTCATTACCATACAAACTGATTCCAATTTTAGGCTGACAGCTACAGCATTTTATCATATTAAGTACCATTCATATATATGTAAAGCAACCTGCACTCTTCTGGAGGTATTTGCTCCAGCTCAGTGATCCAGAGCTGGAAGCACTTCCAGGGCAGAGCTCCAACCAAACTTGTGTTCTGGAATCTGGGCTACTGCTCTTGCAGTAAGGCGAAATTAAGTTATTGTTAGCTTTTCCCTTACCATGACACACTTGTGTACAGAGGCCACTGGGTCCTTTGCATCTCTGTTCAGTTTTGCGCTTTCCTCCCTGTCACACTTTCTTGTTTCTTCTTCTCCCATCTTTATGTCTCTTTTTGCTTTGCAGAAACAATCAGTTTTTACTTTTCCTGGCCCTCTCTTTACTCCCCAGTTATATGAGTGTGCCCAAGTGGATGTGAAACACTGAGTTCACAAACGGACCTGGCTGTCAGTCAGTAAGCTCCAGGCTAAGAGCCCAGCAGGAGTCCAAGGCCTAGGAACAGGAAAGCACATTTCTTTCAGAAATCTTTGTTTTAGTCATTTGGTGAATTTGGGATGTCTGAATGGAAGTTTCTTCCAGTGACTAATGTTCCAGCATAAAACCTAGGAGGTTATATAAACCTCATAAAACCTAGGAGGTGCAAATATATATATAAACCACATATATAAACCGCATAAAACCTAGGAGGTGCAAATATAAGCTTCTATACCAGAGACTTCCTCTGCGATCTTCCTTTTTAAGCCTTTTTGCAAATGGCATAGTCGCAGTTCCCTAATTCACAGAGATGCTACAATGTGAATATGTTAAGTTTTAAGTACTCTGCTTTTACTGTACTTTTACTACAGTAAAGAATGTATAGCAGTGTCTGAAGTACCTGCAATGCTGTGTTATGAACATTCTTATTACAAAGGTTTTAAATTAAATGTAGGTTCTGTAGAGTGTGAACGTACTATTCAGAGCATGGGTATCCTTCAGATGGAGAGGATCACTTATTCGTCAGCCCAGGATCAGCAAACAAAGGAGGGATCCCATTCTGCCAATGTCAGAACTAAACACATAGTTTCGAAACATCTACTTTGACTGATGCTGTGCTGTGACCCTGTAATCACTGAAACCAGAGATGTGAGACCTGTTATTATCTCTGCCATGAACTTCCTCTCTGACCCAGCAAATGTAATTTGTTAATCACTGCACACTTCAATTACTCTATCAGCAAAACTGAGGAAGGATATTTTTTTACAGCAATAAAAGAGGCATCAGTAAATAATGATTGGATGAAAATAATCTCTAAAACCAGAAAGCGAAAAAGATAGAGAAAGGATCCCTAGCCAGGAGGAATAGATATTCCAGAATGGGTGGAAATTGAAGTGTTCAAGGGATTATGAAGTTGATTATGCAGCAGCATATTTCCCTAAGGTGCACAAATGAACAGATTAGCATAAAACCCCCAGGCGCTTTGTAGAATCGCTGTTTTTATAACATTAAAACACATTATATTAAAAGGCATTTCTCCTGAGTGGTATTTCCATATCAGCTGTTTTCTTAAATCCTTTTTAAAGCAAAACTTTGAAATTACAGTCCTTCAAAGATTTTATATATGTGCATATACCCCATCACAATAAAAAGCACTGTTTTTAATGCTTTATACATTAGTATCATAAATTAATATTTATTATTCCTATTATGCTACCTATATATTTAAAGACTCATTGGACCTAAATCTGTGTTCTATCCACTGGTCTTCCTCTTGTTATTTTTCTCTTAACATCTGCAAAAGTTACTACTGTTCCTGTTTTCCACTGGAGAACTGTGGTGTACAGTGTCTGAAACTGCAGGTGCATCTCAGTGCCTTGGGCCTGTGCTTGAAACCAAGTTTTCTGTATCTGTCTTGCTTATAGAGTTCCATTTTGGCTTGCACAGTGATTCCTGAGCTACTTTTTGCTTAGAACTGAAACTTTGAAGAATACACAAAGAAAAGAGCTAGTTAAAAAAAAAGAGTTTTTCCAAAATTTATGGAGGACTCAAGAGACCTTGTTCTAGCATTGATGGTGATCTGGCCTAAAGGGGACAATTTTGGAGAAGAACTGAATTCATAAATAAATAAAACTTTATAATACATTATTTGCTTTTCTGATCCAAAGCGATCAGTTTTCACTCTCAGATTAGATTTGCATCACTCCTGCTACAGTGGTGGTGATGGGAACATGCGGAGGGGAAGAGTGGGACGGGCCCTTTGGGATCCGGCTAGTCATGAAATTAGCTTAGCTATAATGTGAACCTATACGACTCTGCTATCACTACACTTTGCAACATTTGCAACAATCTGTGGTTCTTTAAATTCTATTTTTGAAGGCAAACAAATTGATCTCCAAATGCACCTCTGGACACCAAACACTTCTGTCACCTAGCTCAGCAGGCAGATGTAGGTCACACATGCAGAATAAGCATACATTTGTATAGCTTTCACTACAGTGCCATGGTTTCCATGTCATTTTACTTTTACATGTAAGATATGTTAAGAAAAAGGCTAATAAGTTGTGAGGTCTGCTTTATCACCTTCATCAGTTATTTTGGGTAATCACGTTTAACGCATATACAATGCAATGACTGTTCGACTAATTTTACTGATTATATGAGTCCTTTTGAGGAGCAAAGTTTTTCAAGAGGAAAAATGCATATGAACTCGGTAGCTGTACTATACTTATGACTATGAAAGCATCACTTACAGCTTCCAGTACTGAAATATCTGTGAATGCAATGAGAGAAGAATGATTCAGACAATAAACCAGAAGGCAGGTGAGAACAGAGCACTCACCATCACTGAAGTTCTGGAGCACAGTGCTATGTGTCACTGATTAATATTCCTCCCTCAACCATTCAACAGCCTGCGAAGCAGCAAGCAATCGAGATAAACATACCACAAGGTACAGTGAATGAATCAGCACTAAAAAAGAAAAGAGCATGTTGTTCTAAAAATGGCTTCAGCTCCCTCCTGTCTTCCTAGTGCATTTAAGTACTAGCGTCATCCATTACAGCACTGGCAGTGCTAAGCATGTAGGTAATAATGTCAGCTGTGTACTCTGCTGAATGAAAGGGAAGTACAAGAGCTGGTTTCTTAAAAAAGAAAAATAGAAAAGCAGTAGCATCAACAAGAGTCTATGCTGGTTTAAGTTATGCCAACATGGAGAAGAGCTTTGAGGACAAGCTAATGGAGTAATTAATTGTTGCTTGCGCGTTTTGAAGAACTCCCTGGGGCCGTGACAGCACCAAGGCTGTTGGGCTAGGGACACGTACTGCTGCTTTGCAAGGGTGGTTTTCACCACCAGGCACCTTCTCCAGCACTTTATCTTTGTGAAACTGGGTTATACCTGTTGGTTGACAAAATAAACGTGTGAACTACAGAAACTACGTCCAGTGCTCTATCAGCCGACATACACTCCTGAGTTAGGTGTTGGCAGCAGAGTTGCACTGCTGTCAACTGTGGTTCTTAGGTCCCCACTACATACAGAAACTCTGTGGCTTTGGAGCTACTGTGTGTTGTAAGGAGGCAGGGACCACCTCTAATTTCCTTCCTGTAAGAGCATTTTTGTCTTACACTCTCCAATTCTGTGAGGAATGGTCTGGAGGGCCTTGACCCAACTCATGTGAGCAGTGCTAAGGTGACAACTCAGAATTTCCTTAATATCTAAATGAGTAAAGACAACGGTATTTCCTGAGGATAGTTGGCAGCCCTCCTCCCCCCGCAGGTTGCCCAGCACGAGCCCGGGCAGCCAGACTGGCGCCGAGCGAGCCCTGTGCCCAGCAGCACCCACGCAACATGGCGCCTGCCCGGGGGACGCCCCGCCTGGAGGCAGCGAGGCCCAGCGGTGCTCGGGCCCATAGCCGGTGCACGCAGAGCAATGTGTCCCGAGGGCTCCGGGAGTCTGGTGCGCTTTCCACAACTTAATATGTGCTTCACCATATAAAAAATCACTTCGGTTCTCTATGATCAAGGCCAGATCCCTTAAATTATTCAGAAGGTCGTGTGCTCAGGGGTGTTTTCTATCAGGTGAGACAGTCTCAGAGGCTGCAAAGAAAAGCAGATGAGCCTTCTGCTACACAGAGCAGCAATCTAGAATTTTCTCTATTGGCTGCCTCAAACCTTAATACATTTTTTTTTCACTTTTTCTGCAATTTGCTTCATCTTCTGGGGTTTGCGTGTAGGACGCATAGAACAGGTCTCCCAGTAGGATCCACAGAATTGGCTGACTTCAAGTGTTTTAACATGGTGTAAGTGTCTGGAGATGAATAAATACAGGAGCAAAATTCATCTGTGGTATAATTACAGTAGCTTTGATAGGGAGAGGCTTGGGCACAGCTGACAAACTGACCTTTAAATGATCTGAGAAGCAAAGTTCTTTTCTTTTTCCATTATTACTTTATTAAATCACTGAATGTATTTGTATTACAAAATTCATATTATCCTAAACTTTTGCAAGCTCTTCACTCTATATGAGCTAATGAGCTCCAGCAGATTCCAGTTTCAGTTTTTAAGTTGCAGTTCTTAATTTGGACATAAAACTAGGCTATACACAGCAAATGCAATTAGGCAAATTAGATTTTTCTAGAGTGAATGTTCTTCATGAAGAGATTCGCTCTGTTGCTCCTTAAGGCCCCTCTTGTTTCACATCAAGGCTTGTGCAGTCGAGTCTAATGCATGGGTTTCCAGGATAGCAGAAAATAAAGCCTATCTCTTTTCCCAGAGCTCCTTAACAGTAGCAGATGTGCTTTATGGTTGTGTCTGAGGGCCTTGACATGTTTTCTCTGTTTGAACCAGTAGCTAACAGATAACCAAGAAGTGAACTTCTGCTTGCCTCACTTGTCTCCCATTATTAGGGAATATGCAGCAGAACTCCCACAAATTAAACTTTATGGCAGACACTTGTATCCTGCATGTACTTTTTTCTGGATGCATATCAACACCGATTGTGTATCGCACAGTCCAGAAAAAGGGAAGTGACAGAAGAAATGCAGATTTGCAGCCCTGCACCTCTTCAGGGAGTGTTAGTTTCCAGTGAGTTTTCACTCAGTCCTGCATAATAATCTGACAAAACAGGAGCAACAAAATCAAAAAGCTTTCCCTTTTTGTTCCTAGAACCAATGTTTTTCAAAGCACATGGAAAACAGATAATACATAACCAGCCATAAATTCTGCAGAAACATAATTTTGTCTGTTGAAATAGCTTTTATTCCTAGCCCCTCCCAAATATTCATGAACATGTTGTGCAGCTTACAGTATTAATTGTCATAAATTCAGCTTAGACCTTTTGCCGTTTCTGTAAATTTTCTTTAGTGTGCTGTGCAGATACTAGGCTCTATCCACTCTGCAAATGTTTTCCAGGCTATTCAGGCTGCCTTTCCCAAAAATATCTGCCAAGGAAACTTGTAGCCAGCCTCAGTTGCTGATATGGTGGTCCCCAGGGCCTTGTCTGCTGCCCTGTCATTCAGGCAGCCCAGCTGGCAGGTATCTTCCTGGCTCCCCTTTGCCTATAGTGACAAGCTGGACTGCTGTCTAGCTCTTTGGCCCTTTGATGCTTGGCCTTAACAAAACTCACACTGTAATTCAATTCATTCCACTTATAGAGAAAGATGTGGAGTAAAGGCAGCTACAGGCAGGCCCACTGGCACTGGGAAAAAGAACATAATTTCTGGTTGTTTGACTATGGCAGATTAACTGGCACTAATGCTGCATTTTGTGGCAAGTGTGAGAAGCTCCAAGTTTTGGTTTTTAATAGCTATGCAGATCTCCATCATCAAAAAACTTACTACCTTAATCTACATCTATATTAGAAAGCCTCGTAATGTCAGTAAAGGTGCCTTGGCAAAGGATCAATATCCTCTATATTGTTATGTTGCTTGACTTGTTTATGGGATTGTTTTAATCCAAGCCAACTAGCACTTCCCTAAGCAATTCCAGCGTATGGTTCAGGATTTACCACAGCCCAGGGACCATTCCAGCAGTCACTGTTCTGGGAGCAGAGAGCTCAGCAGCTCTCTGGATGCAGGGTGTTGCAGGCGAGGTGGTCCCCAGGCAAGGCAAAGGGTTCTTGTTTGCTAACGTGTACGTAGCCTTAGAGTAATTATCATACCGTTTTTATCTTTGCAATACCCTCACGAGCTAGAGAAGCACAGTCAGCCTTATTCCACACACGGGAATTACGGCACAAGGAGGCCGAGTGTGCCATTTCGGTGGAGTGGGGCTGCCCTCTCTGGCCTTGTGCTGCCCTTCCCTCTCTTTTGCTGGCATGGACGATTGCACAGAGGCAAGGTGAGCTGGGGCAGGAACACACATGGAAAAATTAACCGCACTGTGTGTTGGGCCCCGAGCATTGGAACGGTGGGCCTGTGCATGTCCTTGTGCACAACAGTGCACGCGCTGCTTCGTCCACATTCCTCCAGAGGATATAAACGTGGCTCCAGTGTCCTCACAGCTCTTCAGCTCACACTCACAACTCACACTACTTGGCCATCCTTGTATTATTATTTGCAGAGAATCAGAGAATTTGCAGAGAATTTCTGGAGAATCAGTTAGGAGATGCAGTGATGATTCATGTTTTTGAGTTCGCCACTGCTCATGTAGGGACTAGAAAGTATTACTTCAATAAAAAGAACATTGTTATGGAGAAAATACAAAAGTGGTTACTAAGCAGTCCTGAGCATATTGGATGTAAGTCTTCTTTGCATCAGGAGTCAGTGAGTGCAACTTTGCTTGGGGCTGTGCATGAAAAACATCTAATAAAATCAGCTAGTAAAGAATGCTGCTACTGGTTTGCCTCGCCAGACATCTTCCGGATGGAATATGTTTGTACTTTATGTGTCTTCATGGATGTACGATCCATTTGTTTCCAACCTGGTGTAAAGCATAAAGTATTTGGGATCTATCCCTTTCTTCCTCTTCTTCTTATACTAGAGCTGTTCAGATCAAAGCCTAGAGAGAATCACTGGCAATACAAAGGTGTCTCTTCCTTTCTCGGTTTAATTCCTGGCTTGGTGGGTGGTGTCGGCTGACTTTCAGGGAATGTTGCAAGAATCTCTGTACTTTTGAGCTGTCAAGGAATTCAGAGAGAGGGGGTGGTATATGAAAATTAAAGCCAATTAAATGATATGCCATAATTAGTGCTGAGGAGGAGTCCCTGACGTATTTTGTAGAGATTTTTGAATGGCTTTCATTGTATAATTCATATTCTTTGAACAGTGAATCAGCACATTAAAAAAAAATCATTAAAAATGCATTAAAATGTACATTGAGAATGGGGTTGAGAAGGGCACAAGATTAGCTACAGAGGAAACAAGGATTTTATTTATAGATGGTGCACTGTTCCCTTCTGCAAAAAGCTAGACCAATAGGGTCTAGAATAATTGAACTAGAGTCTTCAACAACTAAATGGTGGAATGCTATTAGAGGGCCTGATTCTGAAATCTGTGTGGCGATGAAATTTTTTACTTGGATTCGGAAAAGAGGAAAAATTGTATTTCCTTCATATCTAGAGGCAAGAAAAATTCAAGTGCAAAGTATCAAAGGATAGTGCAAATTTGAGACCTTTCTGTTTTGTGGTAAATATTTCATACACTAGGGACATCTCACAACAGTCTTAAACATACTGTCCACTCAAGGGAAAGGGTAGATAAGCAAATGTGTTCTAATGTAGCATAGATACAGCTTTTTTTTTTTTTTTTAAGGGCAGAAAAGGAATATTGTTTAGAGACCTACTAAAGTTGTGACTGAGGATTCCCCAGACAAACCAAAACCAGAGAGTCTTTAGGACACCAAAAACAAACAAAAAGAATAAACTAGTATTTGGAAAAGAAATAACCAGCAAAAACAAGGTGATGAGATTTAGTTATGGAAGAACCATCAGCTGGCCTCTTGGTACCCTTACACTCTACATTTAATTTGATAGTCTGTAACTTACATGTTTTTTTTGGGTTTGGGTAAGGCTACTACCACTCCAGAAGAAACTCTGAGAGAAAGATTGCCATGTAGTCCTCTTTAACTTCAGGTGAAAATTCTATTATCAGGTCAGTGTTCCACTCTCACCCCTCACTAACAAAATTTTTGAAAACACAAGATATCCAGCTTCCACTTCCAAGTAAAATACAGAAATCCACCCTGCTAAAAATTGTTTTTGCTTTCCGTGGAAGATTGTCATTATTTTCATCTAATTATTGCTGTACACAAGAGCTTTTCTTCTGAGGGTCCTTGAAGAAGACCTATTTTAAGGGACAATCTCTTACATACATGTGAGGTTCTGTCCTCCATTGTCATCTTCTGTCTGTTATATTCTTTTCCAGTCTGAGAAAACGTAAAATTATCTATCTACTACATGGTGTTTTATACCTTGTCCTTCATATCAGTAGTCTAATTTCAAGCACAGACAGCTTTGGCTTCTGGTAAAATGTGAAATTTATATTAATAAAATAAGATGTAGGTGATAATGAATATTTCAGTGCATTTACATCTGCCTGCTAATTAAATTTCACAGCACTCCTGTGAGGTAGGTAATACTCATTTTAACCTTTGAGAATGAGAAATATGAAGAAGTGATAGAAATATGAAGAAGTGATAGTCAGCTAAAGCCATATATTTAGAAGTATTTCAATTTAGCCTGTGAAGTGAGATGCCAGATTTTGAGCAGATCAGCACTTCAGTGGTAGAACACCTTTGAAACTCTGGGAGTTTAGAGCAAATGCCTTAGAAGCAGGTGCAACAACTGGAGCAGACCTGTTTTGAAGTGCCAGTAGCAGTTTCTGAATTGAGTTCTTTGGTTAAATGCTAAATTGAGATATAAAAACTTGAATTATCAGTAGTACAAGACCAGAGAAATGAAAAATTCATTGATTCTGGTTTTGACATGAGCATTTTTTAGCTAAGCTGCATACTTATACCACTGAACTTTAAATATCTAACACTAGTGCCTGAATGGGAGCCTAGATTCAATCTGATCAGATATAATGAAAAACTGTTTTACCTTTAGTGTTTACCTGAAATAGGTTGCCCACAGAACAGTCTCCATCCTTGGAGACATTCAAAACCCAGCCAGATGTGGCCCTTGGCAACCTGGGAAAGCTGGACTAAAGACCTCCCTGCTGGAGTAGAAAGTTCTAGTCCAACCTCTGGGTCTCTGGGTGAGATTCCGGGTTTGTTCCTCAGGTTTGCTCCTCAGCATTAATTCATGTGAATTTATCCCCCTTCTCCACAACAATATGCTTTTGCTTATGCACAGAATCTGTGCAACGTGAAAAGCTGGAGACAGACCAACTGATAAAGTCCAGTCAAGGGTGAGAAATGAGGTATTTTTCTGCCCTTTTCACCTGACAGGTCTGATCTGAGCACAGCCAAGACCCATCAGCATCAAGGGCTATGAGGGTGGTTACCTTTCTTTCTAGAAGGGCTTCTGGATAACCATAAAACGTCTCAAATACTCACTATGAAGGTTCAAATTCAATTTCTTCCTTGGCCTGCATGAGTTCACACCTTCATCTTGTCAGTTCCCTGAAGAGAATCCTGAGCATCAGGTTATAAGGCATTAGAGTGAGGGCACTTCCTAGGATCCTATTCTGAAGGAGCTAGCTCTTGGTAATGCTTTTTTATAGGGAATTTAGGTTTCCAGGACTCTGGAGATCACTCTGGGGATCAGCTATGTAAAAGTTAGTAAGGTAAGTTTTAGGTGCTTGGTGGTGTCTTTAATCTTTCTCCTAAGTAGCTTAATCTAAATACGATAGTGAATGCGCACCAGGACAATTTTAAAAAGGACCAGAACCATTGAGAGATCTCAAATTTCCTGAACCTGCTGGTGCCTCACAGCAATAATGCATTAAATTTGTGAAAGAGACTCATCATTTTGGTAGTAGTTATAACCAAATCAGCAAAACCAAATGAAAAAAATCTAAACCTTGTCAGCTCATTGTTCTTACAAAAGGAAATTCATATGGTAATACGCTTTCTAACTCCTCTGTGGATAGCAACTGCATGTACAAGGATTCATGTTAACATGTAGAACAGGAGGAAGGCTTTTTAGAAATTATAAATATCAGCACTCACTATATGCAAGTAGGTAATTAGGATAATTATTCCCAATTAGCAGCTGCAAACCCTGCAGATGGAAATTTCAGGGACTGGTAACTATTGTAAGAAAGCTCTTCTGCAATCTCTGAAGCCCTTTTCATGTTTTGGGGTATATATGTGTATATATATGTATATATAATGACCCTCACACTTCCTGAAAAATATTTGTGTTAATATTTCAAAATAAATAATAATCCTTTTCTGTAGTCTTATACCCATTTGCTTTTCTTTAAGGCTATATTGGGATCAGAGATAGCCTGGTTTTGAAAGATTTTTTCTAAGCATTTAACCTCGTAGCTAGAGTAAATGATGAGCCAGTGCTGACTGAATGGGGACTCAAATTTTGCTGTTATTCTTAATCCATGAGAGGAAAAAAAAGAAAGGCCAGGGTCTTTTGAAGACAGTAGAGACTCCAAGATTTTTTGTAAGCCCTGCATAAAATTTTTTGAGAGAAAATGTTGTGAAACATAACTGTTAGGCTCCAGGGCCATTTACCCTGTGTTTGTTGTGTTCAGCTACTTGGAGTGGCTCAAGGATAACTCTATATATGTGTGTGTAGATACACTTTTTTTTTTTTTATGTAAATATTCTTTTTCAACCACAAAGGCTTTTATGATTGTCAACAACTCAGAATGATTAGAAAGGATAAAAGGATTCTTGGAGCAGTTGTTTGATCTGGGACTTAATTATTTTTTAACTTTCTTCAGAATTCATTTAACTAATGAACTGAGGAAGTGAAAGAAATTCAATCAACAGAAACAGTGAGGTATATGGCTGGAAGATTTATTCTCATAAACTTATTCAGTACAATTTAAAAAAAACCAAAACTTTATTTTTTAGATATCTGAATGTGAAAGTCAGCCATTTCTATCTTTAAAAATAAGATTTCAAGCTCAAGTTACAACTAACCCTGTGTTTACTTACCTAGGTCCAAATCACTATTCAGCTGCTGGATTATGGAATTTTAGACAAAAGAAAGTTGAGAAACTAAGTTTTTTTTTGCATTTCAGTAGATATAAAGTTATTGATCAATATTTTTTCAAATTTCCTAAGCAGTATCTTTGGACTAAAATGAGAGAAAATTCAAGGCAAAATAATCTTTCTCTGAAAAATCTATAGATTTTTGAAATAAAATATTAAGAAAAAATGTAATAATTCATTTTTAATACAGAAAATTGAGCCATATAGCCTGCACCTGTATGCCAATAAACGCTTTTTCAGTATTTGGTTCGTGTTGCAAGCTATGTTCCCATCCAAATAATAAAGAATATTTAAAAGTGAGAGCAGATTTGTATGGTATCGATTAAGCTTTCTTAATATAGCACTCTAATTCAGATTTTCACAGTTATTGCCAGTTGTGGCATAAAGCTTAAGAAAATATGTTTGTTTTGTATATTACAGGAGCCTGATTGTTACGACTTTTGTTACACATAGATATATTTTAGTTCTTCCAGAATCTCAGAAATCCTTCCTCTGATGTAAATGTCATAAATAGTGAGTTTGGGAAAGAAATGGGGATGATACACCCCATTTAGAGGCTTCAAGTTTGGAAAAATGATTCAGCTTCCCTTTCCAATCACTGTCCAAATTAGAATAATATTAACAGTTTATTTCTGTGATCTAAGGCATATTTTGTTTAAATTCTTACTCAGACCTCTTACTTTACATATGAATATAATACATAATTTTTCTCCGAGGTACTTCTTTCCAGCATTTTTCTAATCTTCTTTTATATCTTCTTTTCCGACTTCATCTTCAGTCTATGCTGAGTTTGTTCCTTTAATTCAATATCTCTATCTTTACTTATTCCCCCCTTTCAAAATTTCCTTTCAACCTGGATCTTTTCTTGAAACTCAAAGCACCTGGTGCATGGCTAGTCCCTGGATCTTGTAAGGGCAGTAGAGTTGCAGGGAGAGTTAAATAGATGATGAAATCTATCATCTGATGAAATCAATGGGAGCATTTCCTAAGTGAGCCCTGTTTGTAGAAAGTCTCAGATATGCCTGATTTAAAGTCTTGATCTGATATCCTACTTTGCAGAATCTATTGCTTAACCTGAAGCCCTGATCTATACTGTATTGGTAAATAATGTCATCATTCTATATAATATATTTTATATATATATTGCTGCCAAAAGCATCAACCCTGGTCCACCAAAGTATTTAATCACATCCTTCTTTTTAACCACAAGCCATTATAATGGATTGAAATGAGTTGCCTATATACACTTTAAGAAAAGACTTAAGTGTGTTTCTGGATTAGGACCACAGCATTTAGCACCTTGGAAGATTAAACAAAAAGCAAAAAATCTGTAACACTAACAGAGACCGGCTTTCTGACACCTTCCCCTGGAGTCTGAAAATGAGGTGAATTTTGCTGTGGATTGGAAATTCTGCTCCTACTGAGTTCTCTGCCAATTTGTGGTATAGACAGATATCCACCAGCTGTGGATTGTCTGGTCACCAGACTTTGTATTTGAAAAAGAACATAAATTATATGAAATAAGCCATGACTATAGAATATTAATCAGTAACTGACTACTTTCCTAATGTGTTACAACTCTATGAAGTATTTTGCTGTTCGAAAATACTATTTTTTTAAAAGACAAATTGCCACAATTGTTCTTTTTTTTTTTTTTTTTACAAAAGTTTGCCCTTTGTGGGAATTCAATCTATTTATGTCAAAAACACAGATTAATTTAATTAAATACTTCATTCCTCTTTCTGAAAAAAAAATGCCAAATCCCATGTAAGGGGAGTGGGAGGAATACTCAAAAGTGTTCAGCTTTCAATAGGTTTTGGGTCTGAGGTACATGATCACTTTAATGTTCATTAGTTAAAATCTGTGTAGGAGGTTTTAGCAGTGGTTAAGCTAAATGATTTAGTGCAATTTAAAGCATGTGTCCAGATAGCTACTGCAGCTCAACAGGCAAGCGATGATTTTTTTTGTTCTTTAGGTGCTAACATTTATAAACTGCTCCTGAAACTGGGATTAAAATTTCCAGATCATTTGGAGACTTTAGAAATGTGTTCCTGTGCTTTTCTTCTGATTTACAAAACATTCACATGACTTGTCATTTTACAATAACAAATTGAAGGAAGTATTTCAGTATAATATAATAACACGTTTTACATGTGTGCTTGATGCTGTCCATTAGGTGCCTCAGGATGAGTGGGGAGGATACCCTGCTGGTGGGAAAGACGAAGAAATCCCCTGCAGAAGAATGAGGAGTGGGAGCTATATTAAGGCCATGGGAGATGAAGAAAGTGGAGATTCTGATACGAGCCCCAAGACATCACCAAAAGTAGCAGTTCGGCCAGAGTCATTATTAAAATCCATTGGACAGAGACCATTGGGAGATCATCAAAAGTAAGCCTCCTTATACAATGCCATATGTCATTGCCTGCTGCAATGACTTATATCATTTTTGTGTGTGTTTTATTGGTAGTGATCAGCATCCACAAGAAAATATGATACCGTCGTTAAAAAGCCAACTTACCTGAATCATCATTTCATTTTAAATTAGCTTGATTACCAGATGAAAAATGTCCTTCTTTTTTCTATCCTTCTAGCAAACCTGCTACTAAGAAAGTTTGTTATGTTTATTCAAGGAAATATATCCATCTTTGTATCAAAACTTTAGCATTCTGAATATTACTTCTCTGGAAGGACTATTTGGTATTGTAATTCTTTGTTATTTTGTATCTTCCTCTGAAATAGAAAAAAAAAGGTTTTTTTTACAGTTGATGTAATACAATTATATATTTGTTATCATATATGTGATATCTTACACTACATTTATCCGCATACTTGCCCTGTGTACTCATGTGAAGACACTGTGGAGAGTTGTATTCAATTGATTTTTGTTTATTCTTAACATCTACAATATGGTAACCAGGACACATATTTTAAAATTATAGGAAAGTATGTAGTTACGTATGTTTTCCAAAATATCTTTGTTTCTTTCTCCTTTTTATCTTTTCAATATACAACTTTATAACAAAACTGTAAGTGTATTTCTGAAGACAACTTCAATGTTGCAGCCTGGTTTCAAATCTGAGCTTCTATTAATGTGATTGGGTGTTTCTCGCAGCTTAGAAAATTGTTCTTTTTGCCTGGGAGAAATACATAAAATGAAAAAAATAAGAATGAGAGTTTTGAGCAAAGGTTGTTTATTGTTCTGTAGATAATACCATGCATAGTGTACCACAGTGACTCACCTTTCATAAAACAAAACAAAGCAAATCAGAAACTTTAGGCAAAAAGCCCTCTGACTTAATTAAATTGAACTATTTTGCTTGCAAAATGGAAGAAAAGCTTTCACTATTACTGAAGAGAATGGTTAATTACATTGCCTTGTGTAGCTTGCTCATTCAACTCTGTAGACACAAGCTCATATAGACAATATTCATATTTGTGGTATCTTAAGTTGTTGTATGTGGGCTGCATTTTAGGTTTCAGACATATCCAGCTACATCAACTGATTCAGAAAGAATATTTGAAAGTATCAGGGAAACAAAGAGAGAGATGAATTTTCAGGTTCTGTTTGTCAGTGGGAGTGTAAAGGTCCCTCAGGATGAGGAGTACATAACTTTTTCAACAATGGCAAAGCTTTATTTTGTGAATTCTTCAGTCCTGAATTTTCTTGCAAATGACTGTAAAAGCTTTTAGATATCAGGGAAAATGCTATTGCTTTATAAGAGGAACTCAATGAAATATTTAGTGCAGCTCTTTCCCACCAATTATTTGCTGGGGAGTCAGTGCCACCTTTGCTGTTGTCCTGCCTGGTCTTGCAGAAGGGCATAAAGCATGCTTGCTTGCGGGATAAGGCATGTTCGTGTAGAGTGATCTAAGGTCTGTGGCCTGTGGCCCCTCTGAGAGGCATAGGAAAAGCAGAGTAACCAGTTCCCTTGGTACTTCACACATCAACCATTTAGTAAATTAAGTATTGTCAGGGCACAGCTCTGAAACGTGGCCATGTACCCTGTCAAACTTGTGGAATGGTCCCTGGCAAGTTTGTCTGGGTCAACTAGCAATGTCCGAAGAGTGTCTGGGCATGTTCTGGGCATTGGTACAGGCTACAGGGCAGTTTGGATGCAATCCCTCTGTTTCAGATGGTAAAGAGTTTAACAGTGGGGATATGGCCATACAGTGCTAGTTGGCTTTGGTCCTGGCAGTGGTTAATGTACTTATATAGATAAAGCCACTAAGTCCAAGGAGAGTAGCAAGCGCAGTTAGATCTTGAAGTACCAGGGGACACCAACATTAATTAATGACTATTTGAGTATGTCCCTGCAGTTTAAATCTTACTAAAAGCTCTGCACCTTTTTCACAAAAATATTCCTATGTTGTCCTAAAGCTGGCACTCCTGTGTCAGGAAAACTGCATAGTGCTGTTGGTTGCTCTTTCAGCTGATATAAGGTATGCCTTATACAAGATACGAGATGTGCATTTTACAGGTGAAAAGGCAAAGAAAGGATCTGCTGGATCTAAAGGCAGGTAGATGGTTTCTCAGGCAGTAGTTGAATTATGGGATCCATCCATAGACAAAATGTAGACACAGGAAGGCTGTCAGGGATGGACGTACCTAGGAAAAACCAAGACGGTAAGAGTTATCACTAAATCAATGATCTTTTTCAGTAGCAACTTTGTTCAGAAATAGTTTAACTGTGCAAGTACTTAGGCCAAATAAAATATGTTTTATTATTTGTCCTAGGTCACAGCAGGGTCCTCCATCAGGCTAAGATGGGCAAAGTCTACCTTAAGTATAAATAAATCCCATAAGTGTGATTGAGTGGTAGGTCTCAACACCCACCGTAGACATGCACAACCCCATGAACTGATCTATTCAGGATATAGAGATGTGCATATTTTACGAAGAATATAGTCCAAAATAAAGTTATTCTAAACTGCTAAAATATGAACACAGCTTAGTAGTAGGTAAATATTAAATGATGTGTCTTCTGTCAGTTTTCCATGTATTGCAAATATGCTGTTCAAAGCATATTTGTTAAGAACACCAGTGCAATGCTAATGCAATATAGTAGGGTTGACAGCTGTGCCTGTTCATAGTCCCAAAGGATTCCCCAGCATAGCCACCACTTACTGCAGTCAGAACAGGAGGAAGTTTGTTATAATACTGCAAAATATTATTAAGGACTCTGTTGAGGATTTGTCGTAAACACTGCATGAGATAATTGAGTGGCTGGACAGTTGCTGACATGTACCTTCAAAAACCCTGTTTCTTCTTTTAATTCAGGGACAGTACCTTGAATTTGTCAGCTAGGCATAAACACTGTTCCCGGTGAACTTTAGACAGAAATATGTCAAATATTCTGGTTCTTATATATCCTTTCTACAAAAATCTGCAAATTCTAGCAGTCCTTGTCATTATGTTTCACTTTGGGCAAGAAGACAGAAAATTGCTTGTTTTACAAAAATTCAAAGTGCTGATCCCAAACCTGGGTTTCCACCACAAGCCATCTTGTCCCAGTATCTCCCTGTGCTGTGTCACTGTGGTTACCTTTTTGTGTCTGGCAGATTTGGATGAAGGATATAGCAAAGGATTCTGGTTATGGAGTTTTCTGTCCTGCACAGGTCGATAATTCCTGTTACATGCTGAGCACCCTTTATCCTGCGGAGCCAGAAGCTGAAGTTTTGAACAGCATTCCTGTGTACACAGCAGAACTGAATAGCATTTCTGGCATGTATTATGAGAAATTATGTAATTCAAGATGTCAGCTGCATCAACTGGCTTTTTAGCTTGTTTATCAGGGTGGAGAGAGCTAATACCCAGAATTAAAATGGTGCTTAGTCCTCTGCTTGAATGGACAGTACAGCTCAGAGCTGAGTTTTGAAAGAAAACCTGTGATACAAATACTGTTTTTTTTTTCCAATGGTATAAAAAATGCACAGACTGCAATACATAAACACACGGGCTTCATGAAACTAAGCAGGGTTTTCTATCACAATCTTGAACAAGACAGAATTTCAAAAGGCTTCATTTAACATTCAGCAAACCTTTGATATGCCTCTTCTCTGAGTTTTATCAGGCACCTTTGCAAAGTTGTTTTTTTCAATTTAAACTGTTTCTTTTATTTGAAGAAAAAAAAGTGGCCTCTTTTTTGCTTCGTGTTGTTCAAAAATGTTTCCTTAGCAAATTGAATATTACAATTTCATAAACAATAAAAGTGCATATTCATATTTGAATAAATAATTGTGTTAAACAACATACAAATAGGTAAATGTAACTGATTTAGCAGAACCATTAAAATTCTGAATTTGTTCCTTATAAGTAATTCGTGGAAAGGAGTGTCACACAGACAGGGTGATCAGTACCATATAGCCAAGGTCAGATGGTGTCCAGCGGGAGTATGCTAGTGGGGAGGTGAGGATAGGAAATGATCACAGAGGGTCCTCTTTCACCCTTCCTGGGGAACCTGCAGGCTTGGTTACTTCCCTGAAATGCCTGTACACCAATGCGCAAAGCATGGGGAATAAGCAGGACAAACTGGAGATCTGTGTGCGGTCCCAGCATCATGATCTCATTGGAATCACAGAGACATGGTGGGATAGCTCGCACGACTGGAGCGCTGCCATGGAAGGCTATGTGCTCTTTAGGAAGGACAGGCTGGGAAGGCGAGGTGATGGAGTTGCTCTTTATGTGAGAGAGCAACTGGAATGCATGGAGCTCAACCTGGGAGTGGAGGATGAGCGAGTTGAGAGCTTGTGGGTAAGGGTTAAAGGGCAGACTAATGGGGGAGACACTGTGGTGGGTGTCTGCTACAGGCCACCTGACCAGGATGAGAAAGCTGATGAGGCCTTCTATGGTCAGCTGGATGTTGCCTCATGGTCACAGGCCCAGGTTCTCATGGGGGACTTCAACTACCCTGACATCAGCTGGAAGGACAACACAGGAAGGCACAAACAGTCCTGGAGATTCCTGCAGTGTGTTGATAACTTTTTGATGCAGGAGCATCAAAATTGTGGAGGAGCTGACGAGGAGAGGTGGGCTACTGGACCTTGTGCTATCAAATAGAGGGGGACTAGTAGGAGATGTGAAGGTGGGGGGGTAGCCTCAGCTGCAGTGACCATGAGTTGGTGGAGGTCAGGATTCAACGAGGAGGAGGCAGGGCTGTAAGTAGCGTTGCGACGATGGACTTCAGGAGGGCCAACTTTGGCCTCTTCAGAGACTTCCTTGGAAGAATCCCGTGGGCTAGAGCTCTAGAAGGCAGGGGGGCCCAAGATTGCTGGTTAGTTTTCAAGCGGCACTTCCTCCACAACCAGCAACCCTGTGTGTAAGAAGTTAGGCAGAGGGGGCAGGAGACCTGCGTGGACGAGCAAGGAGCTTGTGGCAATGCTCAAGCAGAAGGCGGCAGTATACAGAATGTGGAAAAAAAGACAGGCCCCCTGGGAGAAATACAGGAATGTAATCAGGGAATGCAGAGATGCAACAAGGAAAGCTAAGGCGCGGTTGGAACGCAATCTGGCGTTAAAAATAACAAGAAAAACTTCTTCAAATATATTAACAGCAAAAGGAAGATCAGGGAAAACACGGGTCCGCTGGTGAACATGGTGGGCACTGTGGTTACGAATAACACAGAAAAAGCAAAGTTGCTGAATGCCTTCTTTGCTTCGGTGTTTACCAAGGGCAGCCCTTTAGAGCTCCAGGCCCTAGGGACGAGAAGAAGCCTGGAGAGAGGAAGACTTGCCCTGGGTAGAGGAAGATTGGGTCAGAGAGCACCTAAGGAACCTCGATACCCACAAATCCATGGGCCCTGATGGGATGCACCCCAGAGTGCTGCATGAGCTGGCAGAGGTCATAGCTAAGCCTCTCTCCATCATCTTTGAAAGATCCTGGAGAACTGGGGAGATGCCGGAGGACTGGAAGAAAGCCAGTGTCATGCCAGTCTTCAAAAAAGGCAAGAAGGAGGATGCAGGCAACTCCAGGCCAGTGAGTCTCACCTCCGTCCCCGGAAAAGTGGTAGAACGGCTCATACTGGCTGTTGTCTCCAGGCACATGGAGGACAAGAAGGTGCTCAAGAGTAGTCACCAAGATTCACCAAGGGGAAATCGTGCTTGACTAACCTGATAGCCTTCTATGATGGAATGACCAGCTGGATAGATGAGGGGAGAGTGGTGGATGTCGTCTATCTCGACTTCACCAAGGCTTTTGACACCGTCCCTCACAACATCCTCCTGGGCAAGCTCCAGAAGTGTGGGATAAATGAGTGGACAGTGAGGTGGATTAGGAACTGGCTGGATGGCAGAGCTCAGAAGGTGGTGATCAGCGGTGCAGAGTCTAGTTGGAGGCCTGTAGCTAGTGGTGTTCCTCAGGGCTCAGTCCTCGGTCCAGTCCTGTTCAATTTATTCATCAATGACCTGGATGAAGGCATAGAGTGCTCCCTCAGCAAGTTTGCTGATGATACCAAACTGGGAGGAGTAGCCGATACCCCAGAGGGCTGCGCTGCCATCCAGAGGGACCTGAACAGACTGGACAACTGGGCGGTGAAAAACCTCATGCAATTCAACAAGGCCAAGTGCAAGGTTCTGCACCTGGGGAGGAATAACCCCAGACACCAGTACAGGCTGGGGACTGACCTTCTGCAGGGCAGCCCTGCAGAGAAAGACCTGGGTGTCATGGTGGATGACAAGTTGACCATGAGGCAGCAGTGTGCCCTCGTGGCCAAGAAGGCCAATGGGATCCTGGGGTGCATTAGGAAGAGCATCTCTAGCAGGTTGAGGGAGGTGATCCTGCCCCTCTACTCAGCCCTGGCCACATCTGGAGTATTGTCTCCAGTTCTGGGCTCCACAGTACAAGAGGGATGTGGAGCTGCTGGAGAGAGTCCAGCGCAGGGCCACGAGGATGATCAAGGGCCTGGAACATCTGCCCTATGAGGAGAGGCTGAGGGAGCTGGGCCTGTTCAGCCTGGAGAAGAGAAGGCTGAGAGGGACCCTGATCAGTGTATATAAGTACCTCAAGGGAGGGAGTGAAGAAGGTGGCACTGGCCTCTTTTCAGTGGTGGCCACTGATAGGACTAGAGGTAATGGCCACAAACTGAAGCACCAAAAGTTCCACATGAACTTAAGGAAAAATTTTTTAGCAGTGAGGGTGACAGAGCACTGGAACAGGCTGTCCCGAGAGGTTGCGGAGTCTCCTTCTCTGGAGATATTCAAAACCCGTTTGGACGCAGTCCTGTGCCATGTGATCTAGGTGACCCTGTGTGTGCAGGGGGGTTGGACTAGATGACCTCTAGAGGCTCCTTCCAACCTTAAGCATTCTATGATTCTATGCTTTAGAGAAAGTGAGAATAAAAAAAAAGAAGCGCTGGGTCTGACCACTGCTGTTTTTTGCAAGTGGTGGCAAGAGGGCATGGACCCAACTCTGACATCTGATCTTCCCATCTGTGGAGCCAGCAGCACAGCTGATGTGATCCCTGCTCTGCTTTCAGGGTAGGCCAGCTGGCTCGCTGCTATCTAGCGCCCTGATGTATTTCAGGGATTAGCCTGTTGAGTTGCAGCCACCTTTTCCATAGGTTAAGAAAGTAGTAATGTAAAGGTCAGTCAGCCAAATGGTCAGAGAATGGACCTGGGTTATTTCTGAGTACAGAAATACAGTCAAAGTGTCTCGAATTTTGGTGTTCTTTTTTTTTTTTTTTCAAAAACGAAAGGCGTTTCCAGATATCTACATTTTACTCCCTGAAGATAAACATATTCTAGCTCTTTCTCTGTGAGTGCTGTTTCAAAAGGATAAGAAGTAGGATGTTGCACTACTTACTGTTATAACATCAGGTGTAAGCCAAATGTAATCTATTATTATAAAATTGCATTTGAGTGAAATATAATACAATAAAGCTTGCTGTTGAGGAAACAGGACAGATGCTTGAATCAGCTTCCAATCCAACTTTTTTGCTTTCTTGGGATAGTGCCAGTACTCCCATTTATTGTGGAAATTATCTTGACTCTCACTTGTCAGGGGATAAAAGAAAATATAAAACGTTTTTCTCAGAATCACAGAATGGTTGAAGTTGGGAGCAGCCTCTGGAGATCATCTAGGCCAATCTCCCTGCACAGGCAGGGTCACCTAGAGTTTGTATGTTTTATTATTAGACACACAAAACCTTTTGGATGTCAGATGTGGGGATCCTATAGACAGATATAGGTCTTACCAAGGTGAAATGAAAACCTTTTCAATTGTCCTTTGTTTTCTGCTGCTGGGGATGCATTTGAAATGTGCTGGAGCTGGTTGGTGCTTTCATCAGCAGTGAAGGTCAAAACGGCCTGGAAGAGAGACTGACCCACATGGTCTGTAAGGGTACCAGTAACCTGGTAAAGTTATGTGCAAGGTGCTGTCTCTATCAAATACAAGCAGCTAAAAGCTGGGTGAAACTACAGATACGCTGGGATCCTGAAAAGCAAGCTGAAAATAAAAAGGAGAATTTGGAGCTAGGTGATGGAACAAAATTTCTAACTATTCCTGAAGACTATATTTCAGTTATTTCATATTTCAGTTATTTCATATTTCAGTTATTTGGTGCTTTCCATGTTCAGAAGTTTATAATATAGAGTTTATATAAATGAATAGGAGAGTACTATAGAAAGAGCAAGTTGCATTATTAGAATCTCCTTTTTGAAATGTCATGAGAGACTCCGAAAACTGCCTAACTATTGAATCAAAAGGAGTAACGGTGGCATTTAGACAGAGTTAAAACATTCTGTTTGAAACTATGCTGATTTCCTTCATGCACGTGAATAACCATGCTGGCCTGGAGTTTTCCATTAAACTCTGAAGTGACTCATGAGAAACTAGATGCTGAAAACATGAAGATGAAATAGGTTAAGCTACAATAAAATAAAAACAGCGCTGGCACTGCGTACTTGTGTTTCCTGATCCTCTAATGGCAGACTTCACCGAGGCAGCTGGTACTCCAGATGCCTTAAGTTGAGCAGGCAGAAAAGCATGTCAGCTGATAGACAGCATCAAAATATAGTATTACAAATTGGAGAGAAAACTGTCATAATACAACTTATTTGGTGGAATAACACAGTACATTACCAGTACAGATTATAGGTTGACCTGCTGCAAAACAGCTCTGCGGAGAGGGATTTGGGAATCCTGGTTGACAAGTTAAGCATGAGGCAGCAATGTGCTCTCAAGAAGGCCAATGGGATCCTGGCCTGCATCAGGAGGAGCACTGCCAGCAGGTCGAGGGAGGGGATCCTGCCCCTCTACTCAGCTCTGCTGCGGCCGCATCTGGAGTATTGTGTCCAGTTCTGGGCTCCCCAATACAAGAGGGATGTGGAGCTGCTGGAGAGAGTCCAGCGTAGAGCCACAAGGATGATTAAGGGGCTGGAGCATCTATCGTATGAGGAAAGACTAAACAAGCTGGGCCTGTTTAGCCTAGATAGGGGAACACTGAGAGGAGATCTGATCAGTATGTACAAGTACCTGAGGGGAGAATGTAGGGAGGATGGGGCCAAACTCTTCTCCGTGGTGGCCAGTAATGGGTACAAGCTGAAACACAGGAAGTGCCACCTGCATGTGAGGAAGAACTGCTTTCCTGTGAGGGTGACAGAGCCCTGGAAAAGGCTGCCCAAAGAGGTTGTGGAGTCTCCTTTTCTGGAGATCTTCAAAACCTGCTTGGATGCCACCCTGTGCCACGTGCTCTAGGTGACCGTGCTGAAGCAGCAGGGTTGGACTAGATGATCTATAGAGGTCCCTTCCAACCTTAACCGTTCTGTGATTCTATGTTGCTTTGATTTGTCTTGACGATATCCTCCGTTTAAGTCCCTGGCAGGCTTTTGGCCTCTGTGTGGAAATGAGTGTCTTGAACTCTAAGTCATGTTCACTATACCAACAGTTGTATTCCCCTCAAATGTTTGTAACCTCCTCTGCATTGGATATTTTCAAAGCCCATAACACCTATGGGCTTTGTATGCCTGAATTTCAGCTACTTAGTTACGCAGTCTGATATCTCAATGCAAAACCTCTCCAATCTGTACTTTAAGCTAATATGCTTGAGCATGGCTTGAAATAGTTGAGTCGCGAATGTATCTTGGGCCTATGGTGAAATAAATGAATGCATTGATTTGAGTTAAAAATAACCTTCCCCCACTTTCTCCTTTTCAGAATAAATCACATTTCTCTGTGGCTGTACTAACTTATTCTGACTTTAAAAATATGTGGACTATGGTCTAATGCATATCCCTGTGTTCTGTTCAACACTCTGTAATAGCAGTGGAAATGTTGCCAAGGGGCCAAAGCACACAACAAGGGGATTAAAATGGTACACTGTCTGCCAGAGCAAGTCTGGGACAGCTTAGGATCCTCTGTGTGAGACATCTCCATTTACAAAAATTCTTACCATCTGTAACTCCTAATAACATAGCTACCCGAGAAGTGAAAACGAAATGAGAAGTCTGGAAATATTACACGAGGCCAAACTTCTGTGTTTTCATCCATAATTGCCCTGATAGTGCCAACATTGCATACTTTAGTAATGCGCAAGTATGTGGGCTTTTCTTCTACTGAAATGCTGAAATACCAAGAAAGCAAACTTGATATTCCAGGCTGGAGTGTATGTGTGTGTGTGTGTGTGTGTGTAGGAACAGGAGGTGCTCCAAAACCTTCACAGACTGAGATTTAAATACAGGTTCCTTGCTAGAGAAATTAACACAATATTTCAATGGTGCCCATCGCTGCACATCAATGATGCAAGCCTATTTTTTATTATTTTTTAACAGTAAACTTCAGTTTATTCTTAAATCTCCATCTGTCTTTTAAACTGGGAATAATTTAGAAACTGCACCTGAGGAATACTGCCAATAGAGGCGATGGGAAAATTCACTAGAAAAGTAAACCTCATCTTTTATATGCTTTTTATTTATCTTTGCTTTTTTTTCCCTCTCAATCTTCCGACTCTAAAAAGCCTCATTACACACTTCATTAGCAGTTTTCTGAGGCCCTATAGCATAGTAGTATCTGCTCAAAGCCTCTGAGGGGTGAAATTGGAGATTTACTGGAGAGAGTTTGAGGGCTAATTACAAAGCCTTATCAACTAATAAGGCAATCAGTGGGCCACTGGCACAGTGATAGTGTTCCCTGCCACAGTCAATAAGATCTGGGTTAGATTAGCCCACAGGGTTAAGAGAAAATGCTGATGAAGGGCAACTAGTCATCTGGCTACCTAGGAAGCATCTTTTATGGGGTCAGAAGAAGGTTCCCATTCCTACCTCCTTTGCAGAATAATGAGAATTGCTCTTAAGCAATATAAGGCACGGTGTTCTTCCAGAAGCAGCAGTTGCCTTTCACCAGTGTCCCTTTGAAACCTTGTGAGTGATTGAACCCATATCTCCTGCCTTAGAGAATACCAGCTTTATATTATAGGGCTGAATTGCATTTGTCTGGATTGGGTACAGAAAGGGGACTCAAAGGGTCTGACCAAAGCACAGAGACTTCTCAGGAATAAAACAGCCTTTTGTCAGAAAGATGCAATTATGTGATGGAGTGCAGTGAAAATGCAGTAAGATTCGGGCCAGTGGCACAAGCACAGGCACTGAGATCTGAGAGTAAATGTGTTTCTGGTTTTATAGTAAATTGCCTAGTCACTCCTGCTTTCCTCAAATATTTTGCCTTCACTTTTCATGTGAAAGGCTGAATCAAGAGCCATTTTACTCATTTGTTTTGATTTTTTTTAATGAAAAAAAAAACAAAAAATGTATGTGCATAAAATCACTTCTTCGGGCAAGGATTTGAAAAATAATACATTTTTGGTTAAAAAGCAGAAAATAAATATATTTCCATTTCTCACACTTAGTCTTTTTTTTTTTTTTTTTTTTTTTACAAATTAGATAGATAGTCTCATCTATGTGTTCACTGCAGTGTGAGAAGATCCCTTACTTGCTTAAGATCTACTGACTTTAATGGAATTGCACACATTTTTAAATGAAGCTCGTGCTCAGATGCTTTCCTGAACCCGAATGGTCTATAGTGTACATTTCTTTCACCTAGCTGTGGTTTTATGCATACACATAAATGTGCGTATGTAGCAAGTAAAAGGAGGGGGAAAGTAAAATAGCTCCCCAGAGAATATCATGAATGCCCCAGTTTGAAAAAGGATTTAGGCATATGATTTTAAATCCAATATTTAAGTTCTGCTTAGATCCTGAGATCCATTAACTGAACTGCTACAGGATGCTTTAAACCCACCTAAGTTTCTGCAGTGACATCTGCCAAAGTTTTGTTGTTGCTGACCAGCTCACTGTCTAATCCCCAAGGCAAGCTCAAAATAGCAGGCTGGGAAAAGACTTTTAGCATTAGCTGTGTGTGCACATCTGTCACCTCTTAGAAACAGTAGCTGTGGGCTCAGATTTCCCAAATGAGACCTTGTTTATTACATCCCCATTCTGCATGATTTGGAGTACAGGCTTGACTGAGCCAGCTTCCTCTGTATCTTCGCAAAGAGTGACTAAGCCATCAGACTGCTGATGCATTCTGGATGGCTTCCTCTCACTCACTTCTGTTTCATGCTGTACATGAAATAGTTAACATCGAGAAAGGTTCTGTCTTCATTCTAGTAGATGTGGCACTAACTTAGCAAGTTATGCAGTCAGATCAGGTTCTTCTAAAGTGCAAAAGGGAACAGAAGGTGGTTTGAGAATAGATCTCCAATCTGCTAGATGAGATCTTTATCCCTAGAGACCTCATGTTCCTCTTTCTGAGAAAGGAATGCTTTCACGTTGGCATGTAGCTAGAGGATGGGTTACCAGAATGCAATAGCAAAATAAAAGAGTGAGATAGATGTAGTTAGGTATTTAATGCTTTGAACTGATGTGCTTTACACCCTAAATTCTGGTTTCACAAAGGCATTTAGGAGATTAAGTCCTGCTGAAGCCATAGTCCTGATGATTGTAACAGTGTTTTGTCTCCTCAATGCCTTTTTGGATTTAGCCTTAAGGAATTTAAGAATGTTTTAGCAGAATAAGCTTCAAGCTAAGAGTTACAGAAAATTGGAGTCTTAATCCTAGCAAAAATCAGTAGAAGTAATTTTATAAGTTGCTTATAAATTCTGGAAATGCCATACTTATAATAAGCAAAGATGACTTCTAAGGGTAAATTACATGAGAAGTGAAGTAATGGTGTCACTAGTGTCTAAGAATTTAGGTAAAACAAAATAAAACAAAGTTATTATTTAAAAATTATATGACTAAAGCCCTGGCTGTAAGTATCCACCATTAAATTATATTGGATATATTCCTTGAGAGAATGCCACAGAGTTAAGAAAGCATCTATTTTTGCTGAAATTTAAAAAAAATACTCATTTTCAATCCAGTGGTTCGCAGACATTTCACAGGGAAGAAAGCAACAGTCTGTAATAAATCAAATATTCAATCTCTCAGATATTTTTTAAAAAGAGATGATAGGTCAATGACAAATCAAATAGGCTTTTTAGAAATTTAATTTGGCCCAAATTCTGATATCTATCCCTGATCAAAGAGAAACTGCAGTCTGACAAATATTAGAAGAGAAACTCGTCGCTACAGATTCATTCACCAGCAGATTTACGTGTACTTGCAGTATTTCAAAGAACCAGACTCACTGTACTGTTCCTAAGGGAGCATCAAACTTAATGTCTACACTCTGAGCTCTCCAATAGACTACACACAACACCTCTGTGTCCCTACGCAGAGCTCTATTAACTTCAGCAGGGATCCAAAGAGACACACAATATGACTCCAAGCTGCTATACAGTGACACAGATAGCTAAGTTTAATCATTAGATTCTGGTCAATGAGTTATTTTATGTACCTACAAAGACATAGTTAAGATAGGTCCAGATAGAGAAATGAATATCCATTGAAATGCAAATATTTCATTAAAATAGGTTTTGATAACTTGCACTAGCTGGCTAAGATTACTAATACACTTGTCTTTTAGATGCCTAAGATGAATTCTTTTACAAATTTTATCTTTTTTTTTTGTCCCAGAATGACACATCCGAATTGCGTATACTGATTTAAGCAGAGGTGATTGTACTTGCTTTAATGCTCCCATTCATTTTTAGATTTTCCTTTTGACAAATGCAGGGATGATGAGGAAAATAAAAAGGTACTATTTTAGAATATTACAATTCTGAAAATTAATTTGATGGAAAATGGACTTCCTTTATATTTTATGCTTCCTTAATAAACCTGATAGATCCATTCAAAATCAGGAGGTGACTTTCTTGCTGTAACTTTTAGAGGCAAGGGATTAGGATTGGGAAAAAAAAAATCACTTTTGGTACCTTCTTGACCGGGGTGCACTGGTGGCTGAACATTTTGACAGAGAACAGATACTCTGGGGAGTAATCACTATTTTGACTATGTGTAAATAGTTCAGGGAATGATCTTGGCAAGTGAATCATGCTGTTGTCATCATGTTTTTTGGATGGTATTAGCTCTGTGTGAAAGTGTGTGGTGCCAGTCACTTATTAGAAAATATAAGCAGTCAAAAGCAAAATATGTGTTATAGACATTTCCTTCTCAGGACTCATGCACTGCATGTTCTTGCTAGAGTCAGGACGTTTTAGTTTTGTTTTGACCTTGGATTAGCTGTAAACCCATATCAGCTCTTTTCCCTAAATCTGGCACTTCAGCCTGTCCTGAAAGTGATCTCCCATTGCTGCACTATCATACATACCCTTTCACCAAATGTCAGAAAGATTGATCTTCTGCAGAACATCCAGTGGTTCTACAATCTTGCGTGTTGTAATTCTAGCTTACAGTAGTACCAGTCGTAGAGTGATGACACAGACTTCAGAAAACGAGACACACACAATCCTGGATGTTCATCAGCACTTGAACACAGTGATGACTAAGCATGGGCTCAGCGCTACACGGAGTGCATTACTTTCAATTGAGGGGTGCAAGCTACCAAGGTACAATCCACAGCAGGACTGCTTCTTGCTCCTTTTAAAGATATATGGTTGACAGCAGAGAAAATAGATGGGTAAAGATAAGAACTAAGAGGTTGTTTTGTTTTGTTTTGTTTTTTTGTTTCCCCTAGCATTACTTATTGCTTTATCACAGTTTCCTAGCTTGACTTGCATAGTTATTCTATTCATTAAAACACAATCTTAATAGCTCTGGTTGAAAACATCTTCTTTCTCTCTCATCAAAATGGGATAAGTAGGGTAGAAAAAAATGGCATGTAAACATGCTCTTCCATCTCCTGAAATCTCTTGGCAAATACCATCTAATGTTTTTGACTGCAATATAAGTAAAGCTAAACTTTCTCTTGCATTTTTGCTCTTCTTGGTCCTGTGCAAGATGTCTACATGAGATGGAAGACACAACAGATGTCTTCTGGAGTCAAAAAAAAAATTGTTTGTTATTTCTCTTTTCCTGCATCTTGCTGCTTTCTAGCAGAGCTATTTTCTTGCTTCCCATCTCCCCACTTTTTACTCTCAAAAGTTCAATCCTGGTGAGGTGTGAGCAAGTGCACAGTGTTTCTTCAAGCAGAAGGTGAGATTTTGTTTTTGTGGAAGGAAATGATGAATTAATGTCTCCCAGTGAGACAGCAAAATTAGCTGGCTGTAGCAGCCCAGGAGAGTGTGAGGTGGGCTCTGCTGAAGAGATGGGAGCATTAGGGGTACTTTCGAAATCTACCCAGAACAAATAAAGGACAAATACTGGCTTCTGTGTGGAAGCTCTGGAGTAGAATGGACTGAAAGGGGTCTAGAGAGGAGGAAGGCTTGGGAACCGGGTTACTCAAGAATGAAGGTGAGCTAGACTCAGGAGGACTGGTTTAGGTGAGCTCTGAGATTGGTGGAAGCTCTCAGAGAGGAATGGTTGGGCACTTCTGGTCTGGATACAATGGTCAGAGGCTTTACAAAAAGAAGAGTAGAGGACTGCAGTAAAAAGAAGCTTGTCATGCAAGATCCCCAGAAACTGCTAAGCAGAACCCCGGTTTGAACTGCTATCCCTTCCCTTATTCTTTTTGTTTGTTTGTTCTTTTTAGGGTAGACATTTTTTAGGTCTGCAAGGTCATAGGGCTATTGAACCCTATGGAAGTATAGGAAGTATAGGACTGCCTTATTCCCAAAAACTTCTCTGAACTTTGAGCTTTACCTGTTCACAAGACATCTCATCAAGTTTAAGTACCTCCTATCTGCCTTGGATTTCCTCTGAAGCCAGTGGAAAAGGGAAAGCAACCCTAGACAGCAAATAAACTGTCATGTGTGAATCCACTCTGAAGAACTTGGCTGTTTAGAAAAGCAAATGTGAAGAAGACTGACATACCAATTTATTTTTTCCTATTAGTCTCATTCTCCTCTTCAGTAGCACCAGACACCAGACCTTGGAGTCACATCCTTTTTTTTTTTTTTTTTTTTGGTGCTGGTACTGGAGATGAACCGTGCTCATGCTTGTCTTGCCCTTCGTCAGTGTTCAGATGTAAGATCATTTATTACAGAACATAGAATAAAATTATTTTCTTTTATCAAAGGGATAGAGCTTTTTTTTTTTCAAAAGGAAAGTCAAGAGTTTTGTTCCTGGGCTTACGGATAGAGTGGCTGACATTAAAAAGCTAGCATTTACCACTGTCACATGGAGTGTCACATTTTGTTGACAAGCATGACAATTTCCTGAGCAGATAAAAATATTTGAAAGCAATTTCCTTATGTAACTGTTGTGCCTATACTGTTTTAGTTCTGGATCATGGTAGTAGCAAGATCATCATTTTTTGCCTGCCCTGAGACATTTATCCTAGAGGATTAATTTGAGTGTGTATTGTAGAAATGAAAACCAATCATTTCTTTTTATCAGAAAGAAAGTTCAAAGTATTAATTGAATGGATGTGAAATTGCTTTTACAGTGTAATATATGTAGCATTTCTTTTATTCTGCTACAGTTCTTTGAATAAATTGCTCTCCTCTGATAAGTGAAAAATTATTTAACTACCAGGTAATGTCCAAACTCATCCATCAAAACTCAGCTGCTTAGTAGTGCCATGGTATACTGGGTTTCTTTCCCTAATATATTATTGCTGTACAAATTGTTGATTATAGTTAATGATAGCAATACCTCACAAGGAACCAAGATTGTGAGAGTATTATTTAGCAAAGAAGCCAGTTATTAGGATCCAATCCTAATTAATTCTAACATAACGATTTATTTCTGTTACCTCTTACTTTTCCTTAGATGGCCTCTGGAAATCCCATATTTAATAAAGAAATCCCGAGTATCTATTTCACAGACTGTTTCAGCACTGAGAATCTAAGACAGCAGAGGATCCAAAAGAGGACCTAACTGTTTCAAAACAAAAATAAATTAACAGTACTGGGCAAATTTAATGCAGTGTATGCAGAGAGTCAGTACTCATCAAAGCAGATGACAGTCATCAGTCTCCTGCTTATAGAGGAAAGGAGTTTTACTCACATCTGACACCTAAGTATAGATATGCTCTATGCCGCTTTGGCTAATCTGTTATATTTGTCCTCACACCTATGGCAGCAAAAAAAGAATATTGCTACAGTTCGCGTTTTCATCATCCAAAACCAAATTAGACCAACTGTCAGAGAGCTATCTTAATCTGCAAATCACTCTGACTTTGTAATGACTTAATTAACCTGTGTTAACATGCTTACATCAATCTCATACATTTTGATTCTGTTTTTAGTAGTTAGAGCAGAATTTCTGCATATTTTAGTGCAAACTCTTTGTCTTGAGGTGGCAAAGGTAATCCACAGAGGGAACTGAGAATAGTAAAGAAAAATAAAAAAAGTTTGTCCTTCAGGGAAATTTCTCAAAAATTCAGGGGAAAAAAAAGTCTGTCTTCAATCAAAATTAAAACAAAACAAAATTTATCCTTATATTTTTAGGGGATGCAGAAGGTGGGGATGGGGAGAGCAAAAGCCTATCTTAAAGAAGCTAGTACCCCAGCCACTAGCAGATTCACTGAGAAAGTAAGGCATGTCTATGGAGAGATCCTGTGATGGCCAACTCAGGAAAATGTATTGAAGTCTTTGAGGAGAGATCTCCCAGGCCAAAGGTTGGAGGGTCTGTAAATTCCATCTGCTCATGGAGCTGGTAGTGAGAGGGATGCGGGTTGTCTCCCCTGTTCAGCCTCACAGGACATGGACACACAGGGTGGTAGAGCTCAGCTTTCTCTAACTGATCCATGCTAAAGACCCTCAGATTCCTCTCTCTGGGCACTTCAAAGTTTGCTTCAAGTTCAACTCAAACTCAGGTTTCAAGGTTCTGGTTTGCACCTCACTCTGATCTTTCTCAACTGCTCAATGCCCTGGCCATCCTAGAGAAGAAACTTCCTCTTTCCCGAGGAAATTACTGCTGGTTTTGGCACAAGTCACAGCTACAGCTGCACTGAGTAACTCGGCCAGCTCAGCCTGAAATGGCAGCATTAGCAATTCAACTGGTCCAAATCAATTTGTAGTAAAAACTATGTTTTTGTTAAACATATCCTTAAGAAATAGGAAATGCCTATTTACCACGTTAAATCCAGCATTTTTTGAGGCATTCACCAATTTGTCCACCACTATATGGGGAGGAGTAGTACCTTCCTTTTAAATCCTGATTTTCAGAGGTAATCACAGCTGAATCACATCCTTTTTTTAAAAAGTTAAATTCTGTGTTCAAAAAAAAATACATCCTTTTCTTCATTCCCTCCCTAAAGTGTCAGATAATTCATATACTTATAAAGCAATAAGACTAACATACCTTGTCAGTGAAAGCGTACTGAAGAGGAGCTGGGTGTGGGGTTAGGGTTCCAGCCTGATTGACTGGAAGGCACATCACAAGAAGAGCATTTCTCGAGCTTGGTGCAGTTGCTCTGAATACCTTATTAATCAAACTTTTTACCCGAAGTACAGAGTATTTTGATCTTTTGTAAATATATATCAGTCTTTTGAAGATAAAAAGTTTCTTGGTGTATAACACCTTGATGAAAAATGGATGACAAATAACATTTTATCTATTAAGAAGCATGTTAAGTTACTTTGGTTATGCTTTAGCTCTAGTTCTTTTTTCCTATTGACCTAGACGTTCTCTTTTATTCAAGTTTAACATTAATAACCAGGAGGTTTAATGATGTTTAAATACAGTAAAGGTGTCTAAAACTTCATATCCTCTATGCAGCAGAATTGCGCACAAAGTGTCTGCATGTGTAAAGGCCTTTGACTACAGGAGATCTATGGTGCTTTATACAGGGACAGATTTTGACCCTGGGGAGTGGATTTGTGAGTCTCATATAAATTATTGTCTTTAGTGTCCTAATTGATTCCATGTGTAATTTTACACTCTTTTCTTTTTTCTTCTCTTTCCTTTGTAGTCAGAGCTACCTTCAAACTGCAAGCGACGTGCCTGGGGGTCACAACCTGGATCCCTCTGCAAACTACAATTCCCCAAAGTTTCGCTCAAGGAATCAGAGCTACATGAGAGCAGTGAGCACACTCAGTCAGGCCAGCTGCGTTAGTCAGGTGGGAAATTCTTGTTATAACTTTTCTTGTAGGTTAATCACAGAAACAAGAGCTGTTATTAGTGGATGCTGTTAGAGTTTTCTTTTAACTTAATATCAAACTGAGGATGTGAATTGTCAAAGCAATTCAGTTCTAAGGAATGTAAGCCTTGTTAAAAATTTCAAGAATAACACTGAATGTTAGAAGTGAAGAGACACCACCAGAGATAATTTCTTTTTTTTTTTCTCAAATAAATATTGGTATTTTCATTTTATTGAAATTTTTAGAAAACAGATTGTGCATAAAGTACACACTCCTAAAATAAACATTAAGATGCTTATGCATCTACAAAGCAGAGATTCATCTCTGAGCTCAGCCTCTTACTGTTTTTGCATGAAAGAGTAAGTCCCATCAAATACTTTACATATGAGGACTTCTGAAGAGACATTTTCCTTCCTGCTGGTTTTATAAGGTTAGTTAGTACTAATTCATGCTGAATGAGTTCTGAAGTAGGCCTGAAGTGCAAGCAGCTGTATGAGCCCTATGGATGTTCTGATCAGCAGAGGACTTTACACAATATTTCCAATATTTCTAATGTGCATTTGCCATGACATTCCTTCTCTGTATTGCTCCATGACACCTGGACCTGCCCTCTTCCCAGGCATTTGTACTTCATTTTTCTTTGTGCATTTAGTGAAGCACCTAAAGGTATAATAGCTAATTATGTACAATGCCTGTGTTGAAATGCCTATGTTTTTATCTTCATGCACATTCAGTTTGTTTTGCATTGCTATTCAGGCCTGGATTCAGCTCATCTAACTTGAGGCTTTTAAATGAGGCAAATGAGCAGAGAGGAAATCAGTTGCCTAAAGTCTCCTCTGTAGTTACTGGAGGGAAGTGGTTTCTTCCAGGGCAGTGGGCATTGCAAGTGGGTTGTAGAGCCCTCTGGAATTGCATGTCCATCACCACTGTCATTTGAGAGCTAGAAGGACCTAGTTTCCTAGTAAAGGCTGTTTAGTCAAGTTCCTTAATTTATGTGGCATAAAACTAACTATAATCTTGCATAGCTTGTGTCAGAATTGGAAACAGTCATTTTCCAAAGCTTTTGTTATTTTACATAGCTCCCTTGTGAGACCTTTTCCTCACAGCATTTTCTTGCCTATATTTTGTTTACATCTGTATCACCCTCCAATTTGGTGAAAGTTTGACAAGAATTAGATCCTGCATTCAAAGCAAGTATTGTTGTCGTCACCTTATATAATGCTACCCCATAGAATCACTCTTAACATCTTTTCTGACCATCTCTATGTGTGAAGATGTCCACTGAGCCTGACTGGTTTCAGCAGTGGTTCAGATTTTTCACTGCAGTGTGCATCACTCGGAAAGATGTCCGCAATGGGTTTCATTTGCAGTTATAATGCTGAGTTGGCCAGTGTAATTAAGTCCTACTGAATATAGTTCCTTACTTTATTTTTCATTCTTGTATTATCTACATGATTTTGTGTCAACCACATATTTCCTACCTCACTGTTCAGTTATTTCAAAATCAGTAATAAAAATATTAAATAGTAGTCAATGTAAATGCATTAAAATAATAAGTTCTGAACCCTTGCTGTTTTCTGGTCTTTTTCCATGGCACCATCATCCACTCTTCCCATTTCTATAACAACCATTTGAGTGAGTTTGGTTGTTTTTAAATGCTTTTTAACATTAGTTCCTTCCCATTTCCTTTGACTTGGGGTACAGTTGAAAGCGATCCTGGATGCCATAGTTTGCATTTCTAAATGAAGTTTAAATATCTTTTTTTTTTTCCTGCTGTTGATGAGCACAGTTTGAAGGAATTGCTTAGGACATACAGTGTTTATGGACCACATTACCATGAATTTCTTGATCAATGATATATGCAAAATATTACAGAGTAAGACTTTTTAAAATCTTTTTGAGATTGCATTAGTCTACTTAACTTTGTTAGAAGTACATTTTATGAAGGATAATGTAATTCCTTTCAAAGTAGATTTAGTAGCCAAAACGTCTTACATAAAATTAAAATAACAGTTATTCATTATCATCAGAAGTTCTGTATGAAATTTCCATTAACTTAATCAAAACCCTGAAACATCTGAAACATTTGCAGTCATTCTGTTTCCATAATGAATAATGTACTAGGAACAGTAATAATGAATAATGTAGTTAGCAGCAATGTGTAAAAAGTAATATCAACTAGATGTGCCATTTAGTGATTTTAAGAATTTAACTAGATATTTTTACCAAATCTGAATTCTTAGCACTCTCCTTTTAAAAATTACTATCAGGAGGACATATCGGAAGGTCTTGTACTTGTCTTTGCAACATGTAGCTTCCCATCTGGCTTTGGATAAACATTATTTTGAGTTATTCGGGCACATTGCAGAGACAGTTAGGGACAGTTTCAGAGGAGCAGTTAAAAAGAATGGTTTAGGTAGAGAATTTTATTGCAGAGCAACTGCAATACAGTTTCCCCTCGAGAGGTTCCCTACACAGAGAAACCTGCTTAAATCCTGTTGAGCATGAAAGCTGCCTAAGTGTTTGCAGGTTGGTGTCATGCAAGCGCAGCAGGTAGGTGCTGCAGTCCGAGCCCTCTGGAGAGACAGAGACTCATGCTGAGATCCCCCAAGGGTCCCAGCCCGGTGCAGGTGCCCGGGGTGCTTCCAGCACGCTCCGAGAGAGAGGCTTCCTCAGCCAACACAGGGGGAGAAGTTCCATAGTTAAATAATGCTGTTGGGGGCATGGCAGCAGTGGTGGCTGCGTCCAGTGTTTGCCCAGTAGCTGAATGGTTTTCCAGGAAGCAGAAGTCTGGTTTAGGGCCCTTTGCAGCTGAATATGGTTCAAGCATTGCTTTCTCCTCTGGCCACTTCTGAAAAAGAAAAAAATAAAAATAATAAAAAGCAGTGTTATCTGCACAGTTTTTCACTCTTTTCACCTCTATTACAAAGAATACTTGTTTCGCTTTACCTGTGAAAGAGGCTATGGGCAACGTACGATGAGAATTGCAGCTATCTGCCTTCAGCCTAAATTCAGGGACACGACTGCACAGAGTTGGAGGGGCATCAGGAAATTGACCATGCTTTGCATTTGCTGTTGGCTAGCCTTGCGTCCAAAACACCTTTTCTGAGTAGTTTGCCTCAGGCAAGTAACCCTTTCTCAAACATTACATATGAAGTACCCAGCTCCTCTTCCAGTAAGCGAATGTCAAAGGCTGTCCATCCAGTGCTTCACCAGACAGAGCTAGAAGCAACATTTCTCAGGCTTCTCAGAAGAACAACAGACTGGGAACTCACACATCCTCAAGAAAGAAATGCTTTGGGGAGCTCCCTTTTCGTGAGAGGAAGAGAGCGACCTGCAGCACAGCCTAAATGCCCATATGGCTCCTAACCTTGCTGATGAGTGAGGGCTCCAGGCAACCTGCTGGAGCTCTCAGTTTTTGACAGCTAACATTAGCTTAGCTGATGTCTGTTCTCCAGGCAGAGTACAGATTTCTGTCAGTGCAGAGTGATCTCAGATTTGTTCATTACCCATTAAATTATGTATTTAATGACTGAATATGCCAAAAGATATTAAATGTAAAATTAATTTCATGGCATGCGTGATGTGCTATCTATTGACATATAAACAGCTGATGTAAATTAAGAAATGTGAATGTGATCAGAAGGGATTACTAAATCTTAACTTTTTGCTAAAACAGTTCTTCATCAATGTACAGGTGTCCATTTGAGATGTTGAGGCCGTGATGATCACAAAAAGCAAGTCAAAAATCAAATGCATTGTTGTTGTTTATTCAGATGAGTGAAGCAGAGGTTAATGGGCAATTTGAATCGGTGTGTGAATCAGTGTTTAGTGAAGTTGAAGCTCAGGCAATGGATGCCCTTGACCTCCCTGGATGTTTCCGAACAAGAAGCCACAGTTACTTGCGTGCCATTCAGGCAGGTTATTCCCAAGATGATGAATGTATTCCTGCGATGGCATCTTCCAACATCACCTCAACTATCAGGTCAACCACAGGTAAGAAACTCTATACTGACCTTTCCACTATCATGCATGTAAAAATATATACTCTTGTTTTGTAAAAAGATATATGACACTTGAAAAAACGTCTCTCTGTAGATCACCAATATTCTTAGGTCTTTGATACTGTATGGTTGTGGCTACAGCTTGGAATAAGTTTTTTTTTCTGGAGCTAGTCATGTAAGCATAAGTAATTGACTAGGATTTTGCCATGGCTTTGATCTGACCCTATTTTTTTTTAAACAGGTGCCAAAAAAAAAAAAGGCAAGTACAGCTGATATAATTTAGATATATGATTGTTGGACATTTAGATATTATTATTTATTTGGAAAATAAGGAAGCAATATTTAAATATTCGGTCTAAATACTTACAGAGAATTCACTTAGCAGAATTAATTTCTTATTTTTAACTGATTGTATTGATACACTGAATCATAAAAATTGTGATAACTTTCACATATGTTCGTTTTTACTTATCAGTAATTGTTAAGATTTGTTTTTATATCGTTCATTCATTCTTTTGACATTCTCATAGCCATTTTCTCTTATTGCTTGTGTAATAAAGATGCTAATTTTATTAATGTTTGAATGTTTGCATTTAGTATTGGTAGAGAAAGATTGTGCAGAGAGCAATTAAAAGTGAAATCTATGACAAAAACATATTCTTTACTAAGTGATTCAAATATGCCTTTATATTTCCAAATATATCATGTCATTTCTTGAACATGATATTGTCCTTGCCGCAATACAAGTCGTCCACATACAGAATGTAAAAAATAGCTCAAAGTATAACAAGCAGAAATGCTATTAAAAATACTTGCTTGAGATATCTTTCGTGTAACAGAACAGTGGAAGCCTGGAAAGTAAGCTGACATTGAATAATAGAAATATATGCTTCTAGAAATATAGCATAAAATGCTATTTTATCTATCTTAAGCATAATATTTTAATTGCTACAGATAATTTTAGAGTAAAACTAGGAATTGTAGCTTCTGTTAACACCTCTGTCCTTTGTTTAACAGATGTGTTATCATGACATAAAATGGGACTTTACTGCTATCTCAGAGACTAACTTTTCCTGTTTGTTATGTAATGTATAATTATTAGGAAGAAACCTTCCACAGTCAAAGAAAGTGTTAAATATCTTTCTATTTTTGTACCTGCCACCGGATACTGAATGGGAACACTTTCATAACTAATTTGGTATTCAACTTGATTGATTTTCACCTAAGTTGTTATAAGTTTATGTGCCAGGTAAGACCAAACATCTCATCTGAAAGGAAATCACTTCATTTTCTTTGGAGTCACAAAGTTGAATAAAATATGGTATGTTTTGGGAAATAAATAGATTGGTCAGTAAATAGGTTTGCATCTCAGTGTTCTCATGCTTACGAAAAATATTTGGGATTGATTAGCAGTCCGCTGGTTAAATAATTTAGTTTTGAAAACTCAAACCTTCATTTCACACATGGCTTCTTTCTCATCTCTAAAATGATTTATCAGATATAGGTTTTATTGCCTAAGTATGTAATCCTTCTCTTTTTTTGTGGTTAGGTGATATTGACATTGTGGAGAAAAAAAGATCTTAGAAAAAAAGATGATGAGAGGTTCTGTCCTGAGTCAAGACTGTGATTCCAAGCCTGTAGGCTCTATTTGGTTCTGCATGTGGTTCTGTATTCAAATTCAAGTTATTATCCCTGTGAACAAGTTCGTCCTCAGCTTCAATGGAAATCAAATATTCAAAATAGGGATATCTGTCTAATTTACAAGAAGAAAAAGAATTATGTGCTTCATTATTAATTGAAATTTTCATTTGACAAATAAGGTATTGTTTATAAAACCACAGAGTAGCTCTCTCTCTTCCATATTTCTGTCTTCAGCATTTGTCAAATTGATGGGAGATGCTTCATTTCCTATTAGTACTGTAGTTCAAAAAATCTCTTACTCCTTTGACCCTGTCTGAAAAATTGTAAAAGAAGCAGTTGCCTGAAATATGGAAATGGTATTGGCAGATATTTGACATGTATACAGGCTTCATCCAAATAAATGTCACAAAAGTCAAAGTTTCACATCAGCCTTCAGTTCCAATTCAGTCTTTGGAATTGCCAAGAACATTACTTTAGATTAATTCTTTTTTTCCTTCTGATGCTACCGACTCTTTTGGCAAGGAAACTAAAGCAATTTTGTAGAAAATTAATAGGCATTGCAATTCAATTATTACTTGAAATTTCAGTGATACAGGTCACGAGTGCCTCTTATCAGTGTTGTAAAGCAATTAAATCACAGCACAAGACTCAGCTAAAAATTCAATCACGTAGCTAAAAAATGTAAACTCAAAACAGAAAATGTAGTATTTGGTCTATGAATTCAATTATGAAAGTATAGAATATATATTTACAACATGCAGTTTCCTAGTACATTCCAAGGCTCATAAGCACGTTTCAGCAGGCTGAAAGTTTACAACTGTAATGGATATTATGTGGAAACTTATTAATGGACTTTATTAGAAAGATTTTTCTAAAAGATGGAAAATAATGATGAATAGCTAGCTTTTCTAAAGCCATGTTTTCTTCATAGTTTCTGTGGTACTATCGAACACATAACTTCTGTACAGACCAAAATAACTTAATTACTTGTGGAATAGGAATTGTCCATCTCTCTTAGAGACTGTGCCAAGACACAGCAACTACCTGTTGCTCCGGGTGTAAGTGGATGAGACAAGTGACAAGGTGCCAGAGGCAGCCCACACAGCTGGCGCACAGAAAGCTGGACACAGGCTCCGTGTGGCCCCTGCTAAGGCTGACAATATTTCACACTGATTAGGTCGTTTCTATCCATCCTGTTCCATTTTATGAAGAAATGAGGAACTCAGTAAAAATACTGCTATATAAGGAACCCAGTAAGAATACTAAAAGCTACAGCCCTGAATGACAGAGCAGTCCAGCTGCTCTGCAGAGTCCTTTTGGTCTCTGCCCTGCATCCAGTTCCAGCTGTCAGATGCAAAGCTGAGGAAATACAGCTGCAGCTGCTGCTGCCTCCCACCTTGTCCCTCCATCACAGACAACATGTAATTTCCTGAGTGCGAAGTCACAAAGTGCAGCAGTCACTAACTACCACTTCCTTGCACGTTTGTTATTCTTGTAAGCAATGCTTCACTTGCCAGGAAGAGTTCTGACTTATTTTTCCAACTTGATTTCCTATTGCAGAAAGATATATGTGTGTATATACACTACAGTGTCAGCTTTCAAGGCTTCTGGTAATCTCTCAGGGATTTAGTGGAGTGGCAGAGTGCTGTGGGGAAGGTGCATGAGCTACCTGGGGCACCAGGTAGTGCCAGCTGAGTGCATCACACCGGGCTGTCAATAACGTCACCTACCATGTCACATATCATCCCACTTGCAATACCTGGAATGTCCTGCTAACAGTTAGTGGAAATATTCTCATGCAACACTGGATTGTACCATAAAAACAGACAAGGAGGTCAGAAGAATCTGTACCACTCTGTTTTTTGGGGTATTTTTGTCTGTTTGTTTGGGGGCGGGGGGTACGTGTGTGTGTCTTTTCCTGCAAATGGCAGCTGAAAGCAAAAGGGCTCTGTAAAACTAACCAGGCCATTGCTTTTAGGACAAAACCAGAAAAAAAAAAAGGGGGGGGGGGGCAAAAATATGGCTCAGTCAGAGCTACACCAATTTTTTTCATTATCAGTTAGCAAAGGGAGAATCTGAGTAAGAAAAACATTTTGTTCCTATTTGCGGCATTTGGTGAGAACAGACAAATCCCATGGTTAATGTGAGGATGGCCGCTCACAGTTATATTAGAGGAATGGGAAGCTCCAGCTTGGTGTTCCCTTTTCTTGAGAAGGTCAGCTGAGTTTTGTTATATGCCCTGTATGTGGACAGAGCACTATATGTAAAATATTCCATATGTTGTGGAACATATTGGAATGTTTCCTATTTTTTTCTGTTGACATTTGTTTGATCTTTACTTTGATTTCTGGAATACTTATGGAACTGGAATGAGACAGGAGCTGGCAGTTACGATGATCTCTTGTGAAGCAGAAGAACTTGTTATAATCCCTGTTTGAAGTGAGACAGAGAGTAACGGGAATTTAAATCTTTGACCATCCAGCTGAATATCCCAAATACCATGTTACTGCATATTTAGATGTGGAAGAGTGCTCAGATTCTCCTGATAGCATTATAGTTTGGATAAAAGACTTTCAACTGCATTGAGAGGGATATTGCTGCTTTAGCCCAGGACAGTCAGCTGGCAGGTGAGGTACCTGCTCAGTGAACGTTGCTTTCATGTTCAAAGTGAAACAGCTTCAACAGAAGGAACTATAAGGCAGTAACTGAAGCACTCTGCTGAGAGGTAGAAAATCCTTCTCCTGACAAAGAGAAATGAATGCCTGACCTAAGTAATTTCTCTGGCTTTTACACTAATGAATAGAAACACTAGTTTTTTGAAACTAGCTAACATTTTTCTATAACTCGAATTATTTGGCTGCGACAAAGCCTGTACTTTCTAACAAATTGGTTACTGACAAAAATAAATATCTGTGGATTTCAGCGTAATGGTAATTGGGTTATGGTACATAAAAGCATCCTGGATTTCTTCTCCTAATCTTAAATAGTCAGTCCAAGATCACATGGATTCCGCTTTAGGGATTTCCAGCTAATGCTGAGAAAACCAATGTCTGCATCACTGCTGATTTCAGAGGATATAGTTACTAGCCATATGTGGCCAATACACTCCTGACTTGCTTCTTTTTTTTTCTAGAAGATGTAATGCAATGAAAACCTTTAATACCAGTTACATGCAACCCCTTTCAGATAATTCATACTAGTATATTAGTAATTCATACTCTAGTGTATTAGTGCATACAGAAGAGATGACATTGAAAAAGATGAGACATATGGAATTGTCTTTTTTTTACTTTTGCCTTTCTCAGCCAGACTCTGCTTGGCAAAGAGTAAACTTAAGAGAATTCCACATTTACTGAACTATTGAGCAGTAATTCCAAAACCAATTAATTCAAGCAAGGTCACATTGCATGAGGGAGTTTTCAATTACAGCTCAGAATGCCTGAGGAATTGCAGGTTTCCCCTCTCCTGATTCAGAGCCATTTTCAGCTTTCCATTTTTGAAGTAAGTGGCTATGTAGGGTGGAATTTTAGAATGCAGATTTGATATTTATCCACAAAACTGTCATTGACAGTAAAGGGACTACATGGTCATGTACCTTCAGATTTAATGACATGAAAAGATCTATTTCATCTCTTAACCTCACAGTAGTTGCTAGTACTGCTGTCCATAGTCCTGCTGCATAGCACAGCACTGCAGAATGAGAATCAGGGACTGATTTCCTGGTTGTTGTTTGAGCACTGACAGCATTTGTTATACTTCTTTTTCAAAGATATGAGGACACTAAGCATACATGAAAGTATAAGCTGTGGGTTGTCATAGGGATTCTGACTGTGCAGGACAAACTTGTTGGGGTGCTGTTGCGGTAGTAATACTCTGCCCTTGAGCACTATCCATATATATTCAAAAAAAACACTCCAAACTCTTAAAAGAAAAAGGGATTATGATCAATAATGATTTCCTTTCAGTTTTTTCAAAAATAAGATATAGTACTTATACAGTCAGCTGCTTGGATCTTTTTAACCTGGTGGAATATGGCTAGGAAAATTCAGCCAAAGCGGGGAAAAGAATGCATGAGGTAACATCTCCAAAATTTATATTCTCTCTATACAAAAAGTGTAGGTAAATGCAGAGTCTTAGAGGTTATTGTTGGTATCCACTGCTAAATAATAGTTTGCAGCAGTGTCCACTATAGGCATATTTAAACTCCCACAAAAACTTAATTCCAAATAAGATATAGAAGGCTATTTTCACTATTATAGTTTTCCCATTTACTTTTTTAATTACTGCTGGGGCCCCATGGAATTATCTGGCACTTTAATTCTCTGCAGGAAACATAACATATATCTGTGGGAGCACTTGGGGATCCTGAGTTATTACTTTGATGCTGTGCCAACTCCTGTGCATATAGTGTGAGAATAAATTTTATCGTAACAAACGATGGGCCCAGTCTTACACTTGGATATGCACACATCATTGTCATTGCTCTGAGTGCATCTGGGGGGAATAATTAGTCTCTAATTCTTTTAAATATACTATTCTCCTCCTTTGCTGACACTGCTGTTATGCAGCAATTCTGCATTATGGAAGTGGTCCAGGGAGTCACTGGGATGAAGGTGACAGAGGTCCTTTGGTTTGAGGAGTTCAACAGAGGATGGCCAAGGGGCTGCTGTAATTCTTCCTAAGTCTGGGATTCCCCGAGACCGGAGGAGGCCTGTGCTGACCGGGGCTGCCTGCCCGCCTGGCCTCTTCAGGCTGATGAGGCCTGCAGAACAGTTGGAGCAGTAGCCAGAAACCTTTAACAATTTTCATTCTCCTTGATATAGATTACCTGCAGATGCAAAGATAAAAACTGAAGTCCTTGCCTTGCATCTATGGATAATTTTAGAAATGTGCAATGGCTGCCTTTCCTTTGCTCCTGCTGTTCTGTGCTTGACATAATTCTTCTGTAACCTATTAGATGTGCTTGACAGCTGGCTCTTTTTTTTTATCAAAAAGTACACACATGCTCCTTTCTCTGGAAGAATTTGACTTTAAAGCTGCTCTATCAAATCAGGTTTCAAAGTTTTCTCAGTTTTGTTTTCTGAATGACACTATGAAAAAAAGAAGATGTAAGAAAGAAAGAAAAAATTATACAAAGAAGGTGATTCACTGTTCAGGTGTGTGAAGCTTTCCTGGAAAGATCGAAATTAATAGCAGCAAAGATAAGTTTCAGCCCAGCTATTTACCTAGGGTCTGCCAGAGGGTTTTGTCCATAGGTGGGTCGGCACAGCAGTGGGAAGCTCACAGGTCAGCCTTGTCTAGCTGAAAATCTCCTACTGCTTCATTTTCCATTGCCTGGACCCTCTCCTGTCAATGCTTCTCCTTTCCATTCCTCGGGGAATGAAAAAGCCTCTTAAGGAGTCTTCTCAGAAGCTCTGCAATTATCCAATCCTGTCTTTTTAGAGAAGTGCATGTCAGGAGCCATAACACTGACGTGCCCTGGAACTCAATGCTTTCTGTGCTGGGTATAGAGAGCTTGCTTTGACTCTGTTTTGGCAAGACTTTGTACTAGTTCACATAAAATATTTCATCCATCAGGAGCTCAGTTCATCAGTTAATGTAAATAAGCACAGCATTCTTGAAGTTGATGAAAGTTATGGCCTCAGCTCTGTGAAGCTTTCAGTACAACAAGGGTGAGATCTCTATTCTGCTTTAGCTTCTTGGAACACTGGAACACTTTATATAAACTCTGTGCCCAGCCAGGGAGATATTCTCTATGTATGGGTCTTAGGGAGGTGCTGTGGCATATGGAGGGTATGTTGGAAGAGATCAAGGTGCACTTTGAAATACCCTCCCTGGCAGGGCAGATCTTGCTTCAGCAGAGTCCCTTAACCTTCTAGAATAGCCGTCAGTAAAACTTTTTCCAAGAATATGTTGTCAGATATGTAGAGAGACAACTTATGTGCTTTCCCTAGCGTTCCACCTCATGGACGGGACATTTTGATTAATGCTTGCTCCTTATGAATATGCTTCTCCTGAGGGACATTATTTATTTCTAACTTTCAAAATTGCCATTTCCAGGAGAATGAGATCCTCGTGGGCGGCTGCTACCCAAGTCTTTCATAATAATACAGAGATCTGAAGGTAGAAACAAAACAACTTTAATACTCTTTAAATAAAGTAGTCTCTATATTTAAATGGAGAGGCTCAGAAGTCAGTCTTTTCTCAGGGAAAAAAAAAAAAAAAAGACTTTTATAGGTAGTTTTAGGTTTAATTCCAATGAATTCTTCCTCTGTTTTGTTGAGCCAAAAACCGTACTGGGATGCGTAGGTATGTCTGCCAGGCAGATTCCAACACTTCAGCAAGTGCTTCGGCAAATTCCCTGAAATGGAGTCCAGACAAAGGTCAAGCTTAAGTTTCCATTTGTCCTTAAGTTTCCATTTCTGCCCTGGGGGTTTTGTTGGGGATCAGGTTTATTCTAGAAGGGCAATTGTAAACTTCACAGTTTTTTTTTTTTTTTTCTTTTTTTCCAGAGAATCACTGAAAATAAGGATCCTAAAATTAGTGGCATTCCAAGGGCATAACTAGACAAAATTAGCGCTAGGCTAATTAGGTTAGATAAGTGGGATGGGATTTGGAGCCAGGTGAAGTCACTTAAAAACATGTGCTTACATGGGAGCTGGTTGTCTAACTTCCCACGACAGTAACTTCAGATCAGCTGAATCATTAACGGCTGGTATCACTTGAGACATCTGAGACACCCACATGAGACCTGTAGGAGAAATGTGTCCTTCTAGACAAACAGCTGTAGGCTAGGCAGAATACCCAGCACATGTCATAAAGCATTAGACAGCTATGTTGAGGTGAATTTGACCCAGAATGAATACAGTGTTTGGATCCTATTGTACACTGACAGACAACAAACATACACACTGAGATATCTTAACTAATGACTCACTCATCTAATGACACACTGTTCCTTGACAACAAGCTCCATACATACTATATAAAAAAATGCGTGCTGAAAGTGGAAGGTTTAGTCTTAGTTATGAAGCCAATTAAAATATGTACACTGAAAATCTTAGCTTACACAAATATCAGAGCAATCCAAACATTACTGCTCCTCAGATGGAATTAGAGGATATTTTAATATCCTCTGTATCGCTTGGGTTTCCGAGATTGGGAACATAATATCAAGGACATATCAGTGAGTCATAACATTTTTTATGCATTCAGGTTTGGTTATGTTAAATACAAGCGAACCCTTTGGGATAGTTCCGTGTCCAGCGAATACATAAATTTTCATTCTTGGACTTTTTCCACTCCTAGTTTCCACTCCTTCCCAACAGTGAAAACCCACAAAATTTCAGTCATAAAAATTCTTCTCACCTAATACAAATACCTAAAATGTAGCTGTCAAAGGCAGTCACATTAATGTTCTATTATAGTCAATGAGATGTGATTTATCTCTTTTAGGATTGGTGTGTGTTATGAGATTAGTTGTCCTCCTGAGGTCTCTATTTCTCTCAGTTGCCTATGAAAATAGTCTAAAATGATGGCTTAGGTAGAGCTAGCTAACTTTCAGAGGTCTGAGTTAGAAGTCAGTCATTTTCAACTTTCATTATAGGATGAAACTAGAGGTTAAATTCTGGTCCCACAGAAAACAGGGATAAAGTGCCTGCCTGATAGATCCGTGCTCTGACTTTATGGGATTGACAGCTCAAAATAAGCAGAATCATTTGTTACACTTAAATGCAGGGCTGATAATGTTGAAGTAGACTTCCAAGCACCATTTTGACACCATTCCTGACTCCATTTGTACCTTGGGTTAAAGGATCTCTTGATCTGACTTTCACCTCTACTGTTAAAATCTCAGAACTGTATTCTGAGATTTTATCCAGAGCTGTAGCTTTCTGCAGATTAAAAGAATGATTTATAGGTAAGCGTTACATTTTCTCTAAGTAAAATAGCACATAAACTGTTAAACTGTTTAATGTAGAACAGTTATCATAATGCACCATTGAAATTATTCTACTGCACAACACTTCCTTAGGATTAACTGAGCAAAGTCTTTTGTGTTCCTTAGTACTTTGGAATTTCTTATTGGAAATTAAAGAAAACCACAAGGTACACATAGTTACTATGAGACTAGAAAATACACAAACAAAAGTCTGAGTAATAAGCCTGCCTAGTATGTCTGTGGATGTACTTCAAGAGGTTGACAGAAAATATTTCACTAGAATAATAATGCTGCATGGAAAGTAAAAAAAAAAAAAAAAAAAAAAAAAGATTTCTTTAAGTGCAGAATTACACCAATATTGACTTGATTCTTTTCTACTGAAAAAAAAAAAAGATTTCAAAATTTTTATTCCTTTTAATATGAAGAGAATCTCCAAGTAATAGTGGCTCTTAGCTTTTTGAGTACTTCTTTTCTCTTTACTTCTCACTGTTTTGGCAATGTGATAAATACAGTCCATATTCCTTTAAACCACATATACATCTGTAAATGAACCATAGAATAGGCAAAGGTACCTTCTACCTCCTTGTCACTGAAAAGCTGAAATGATGTTTTGTAATGCAACTTCAGTATTTTAGAGGCACACAGGAACTGTCTTGAAGAGCAAAGCAGCTGTCAGCACTTTGCATTGATGTCTACAGGATGCTAACTGCTAGTTAGGCTATAATTTCTTGCAAATTAACTGTTCTAAAATAGAACCCTTTGTAACCAGTCCATCAGCAATCCATGAGGCTTATGTTGCCCACATCTCTTTTAACTTTGGCAAAGGCTTACAGTTTCTGACCTTGATGTCTTGTTTGATTTGCATTTCTGTTTTGAGACTAACATTAATTACACTGTCAAAACAGATTTTATCGTTTACGTAACACGGGCTGCCTACAGAGCTTAGTTGCCTCAATATGGAGGCAAGCATTTACGCACTGAATGACTTGATTACAGTAATTCCTTTTATACTGTTCTCCTTCAAGTTCTAATTGGGAGATTGTAGTATGTTCAGATGCTGCTCTTAGGCATCAGATTTCCCCATATTTAGTAGTCACATTTCCACTTAATTGTTAGTTTCCTATACAAAATCAGATAGATGTACAGAGCTTTAGCCTAAAAGGGCCTACTGTAATTACTGAGTCTAACCTAACACACACACTGATAAAACATATCTCGTCCAGTAACTTTGAGTCTCTCCTGCTGTAAATTCTGATTGAGGTTAGGTAGCATACTAATGATTTTAGCCTCTTATCTCAAATGCTATGATGTAGACTCTGCTCAGCAGAGAGATGTCAAGAACAGATGCTGCTTAAAAAAATAACATTTTGTAGGGGGTTTATCTGGCAGCAGTGTCTCAGTGACATGTTATTTTGAAAAGCTCTTTAAAAATAATTATATATAATAGACACAAATCTTGCCTATGTGGCTAAAAATGTTATGATAATGTTCCAGATCCTGAGTTTATGTGAATTGTTCTAACTATGCTGACCTCAGTGTCAACAGCTTTAGTGGAGCTAAACAGCATGGTCTTGCTCAGTGCCTAAAACTGCACAAAAATTAAAAAGAACTTGCTCTTAATGCTTCTATAGTGCAGCAAAGGGACCTTGGGCCAAACTAATACTAGCTGTTGTGTAGTAGGTCCACCAGAAGGGATCAAGGAGCATTCTTGCAGGAAATTAGATGTCAATCAGATCCTTAATGCAAGCAAATGCTGCACAGGCTTTCTTTACTAGCCAGCTCTCAGGGGCTGTGGAGCATATGAGATGAAGCTTCCACCTTTCTCATAAAGTCATGTAACAGAAGTTAGTTTTTTTCATGACAGAGCTTTAAGAGGTTGGAATTTGTCCTGCCCGTTTAGGTACCTTAAAATTAAATGTCTAGATCTGAGCTGGTTATCCTTTATTCCCTTTCTAGTTAATAGAGAGAAGTAGGTAATTCCATAAGGGTCATGAATCATCATTCATTTCCAGTAAAATAGGCATCTAAGAATTTGAGAAGAATTGCCTTCCAGAACTTTTATTTTACGCAATATTTCTAAAAGAGTGCAGAAATACTAACATAGTCTTGGATGTTTTAAAAGACTATTATCAGGTGAGATGGATTCCACTGCATGGTTCTCAAATAAGAACGGTGTCTTGAAGGTTACTAAAAGACCTAACTCAAAAAATCTGGTGCAGAATAACTATAGCATTTTGCTCTCATAGACTGTGGCAAGATGAGACCATCAATTAACATCTAACTGTAGTATGTGGCAAATACACAGATTTACCTGAATATAATCCATCTAAAATGACCTATCAAGAGAAGAGTTTTGGAACTCTTCTTAGGAACTCCAGGCAATGCTCATCATATGGACAGATAACTGTGTTGATATAGCTCAGCTCAGGGTAAGTAGTTGTCTCAGGAAAATACCTCACAAAAATACCATTGCAGATACAACAGCTCTTTCTTACTGTTTAGCAAGAAAAAGAGATTCTGTAAAGGAAGAAAAAAGATTCTTTTTGCAGGGAAAGAGATCGTACTATGTCCTAACACAAAGATCCTCTCTACTGAGGAACAGAGATTACTGGTATATTTATCAGACAGGATACACTGTAGAGGGCTGAATGGGAAAAGGGTAGAAGCAGGAAGATATGATAGTAACTAAAGTAGCCCTCTGATTAGGTTTAATGGAAAATAATTAGATTTGATTAAAAGAATGCATTTATTTAAAAGCAACATTCTCTCTTGTATATCAAGCACCGTATGACAGTGGTAAGCTGCAAAGACTGTTTGCAACATTTGAATTCCAATTTTAAAAAAATGCTCTTCTAATCTTAAAAATAGTGAAGCTCTTAAATCTGGAGAGCCCTCAGAAGTGACAGAACAGGAAGCAGAAGTGAGCGCCTATCCCAGGAGCGGCAAGCAAAAGAGGGCAAGAGCCAGGATTGTGTGAGAATGTAGATGTGAGGGGTCCCCTCACCTGCCTTACATTCAAATATAGCCATTATTTCAGTTTAAGTGTATATTAGCTATGTCTGAGTAGTACTCTGAATACCATGCATTTAAATTCAGTTAGCGCTGCTCAAGGTCAGGTAAAGGCAAAGAAAAATGAAGCAAGGCTAAACATTTTCCTTTGTAGAGACTGAGCGCATAATACTCCAAGTTCAAGAAGTAAACCCAATATCAGGTGTAGGTCTTTGAAGTGGTCACTGATAGCACACAATTAAAATAAGCAGGCTGGATCCAAGCAGACTAATTTACCTTAAGCTTTACCTCTTCTTCTAGCTGATCACTCTTTCTTAATCACATGGCCAGAGGCTACACATGTCAAAACTAAGCATTTCTAAATCATCTCATTATGAATAAACATTAAAGGTATTACTGATGCAAGAAAGAAACCACTTTCTAACATTTCACAATATGACTTTAGGAAAAGCTAAATTTGCTTTGCAAAAATTAAACAACAGACCTGTCTGATATTGCACTTTCCTTTTAATTATGTTTGGCAGTGGAAACCAGTGTATGAGAGAAGTTGATAACTTACTCTCATATACTCATGTCCCAGCATCCTCTCTTTTAAATAGGAACTTCCTAAAAGGTGTTTTTTTTGTTGCCATTGTTGTTTTTGTTGATCATTCTTTGCTTGGAGAAGTTATTCTTATGCACCCACAAACACCTTTTAATATTTAAGGATATTATGGTCCTAATAAAAATGATGCAGTGTAATGAGGAACCTTCAGGGCATTTCAAGGATGACTATGTTATCTGGGGATGTAAAGCTTCTGAATGGAAAAATGTTCACAGTGGTCAAAGGATGACAGTAAGAACTGAGTAATCTTTTCATACAAGGTTAGATTTAGTTGTTCCCTTTCTATTGCAAGGTTTCTTTTCAGTATTCAGAAATGGTTTCAGGGTTAGCATTCGCTTTTCTTCATCTATCATCTGCCTGGGGGTCCACACTGCATTTCCTTGAGCGCTCTGGTTCCTGGGAAAGTCTGAGGCAATATGCCCCGGGGAACGCTGCCTCCAGGGCAGCTCCATGGTCCCAGCAGAGTAATTATACTTGTTCTGAATAAACCTCCTTACAAAACAGAAAATCCAGTTTACTCTTTCCTTGTGTCATAAGGGACTAACATTGCCTTTAACTGATGGTGTTTTCATGGCAATTTATCATACAGTTAACTTTGTGATCTCAGCCTAAATCATGTGGGTTTTTTTTTTGTTTTGATTTGTTTTGTTTGGTTTGGTTTGGTTCTTTTTTTCTTTTTTGCCTAGTGCTTAGTGGTTATGGTGATTTGATTTATAAAACCCCCTCAAGTGATTATACCTTTCAAATGGACCAACAACGGTGATTTGTTAAAAGACTGCCTTTGGAAAGGTGTTCTGAATGTCACCTACAGCCACTGATGCTTCATCAAATATACCAACTCTCTTTTTGCTTTTTATCATGAATCTCTACGGATAACTTGAAGTTACGTCTCAACTGAATGCTTTTAGTCATTTTATTTCTAGCACAGACTGTTTGGCCTGAAATATGGGCAGAGTGCCTGACTTATTTCTATGGCCGAAGCCACAATATCTGCTGCCAAATTTAGTCAAATGCAGTGTAGATTAAAAGGGGTTTAATGCTTCCAAGTATATTAAATAGAAAAGTTCCTGTTACTCAAGAAGTTAGCAAACTTTCTTTAGATTTCTTGTATGTTTCTGAACAGCTGAATTATGACTTCTCTCAAGCTGGGATCATCCTTTTGATCACTCTGCAGTATTGCCACAACACCTAATACTCTGGTCCTCAACAGCGCTCCCCAGCTGGTATCACACAGCATATAAGAGACATTAATGTGGCTTACAGAACATGTCACTTTGGACCATTTCAGTACTGAATTCAGCACGGATAGGGAATCCTGTATATTTGAGGAGGGAAGTGGTCATTTGTCGGTTAAGGTATCAATTGTAGTTCATACGCTAGGAGAAAGTAACTGGGGCAGGCAGAAATGGGAAGAGGGCTTTCTGCATAATGATGACAATAGTTCTTGCAAAAAAAAATGGATGTGCTACACTTTTTTTTTTTTTGTGCCTGAGTGCCAAATCAATACGTGTTATGCTGCTATGCTGCCCACTCCCTTCTTCTGAATAATTTGTACCTGAATTTAATCATTTAACCTAGTCCAGTACGAAGCAGCACCAAATCACTTGGTGGGTTCTCCATTTATCTAATAATATGCTTACTTACAGGAAAAAAACAGTGGAGCTGACTGCACATGTTTATGTTGAAGTAGGGCAAATATCTGAACAGTCAATATCGTGATTAGAATGTTAGTCTGAAATACCGAGATAATTTATTATTAGAAGAAGATTTTTTGACCATATTTATCATTTTTGATGATAATCATTATTTAACAGATATTGACAGATTGTATATCATGATGTCCAAATAGGGATTTTTCATATATTAGAAAAATAAAATAAAATTACTGCCAAGGCCAAGAATTGAGCAAGGCACAGAAAGATATTACTTCTGGTAACAGGAACATCCGCAGAAAAAAAAAAATTTAATAAAAAAATGTTGAAAGTGACATTAAATTTCCTTCTCCAGACCTTAATTATCAGAGGCCCAAGACCAAACATGGTCCATAAACTGTGGATTATAGGGTTGCTTTTCTACTTTAACGTGCCCCTAATCTATTATTTAGTCATCATATCAAATGCATCTGAGTGAAGCCTCAATATCATTATTCACATAAGTTATCCCATTAGCTTCACTGGAACCACTTGAATGATTAAAGCAAATAAATCGACTTTGGTCTTAAAATTTGCCTCACAGATTCACGCTTCCATCCTCTTACCTGATTTTGTTACAGTTTCCAATTAGTCCCAGATTTCTGTGCCTCTGAAACTGTTGTTCCAGATATGAACTCATTAACTGCTTAGAGATAGATTTTTATTTCCCTGCTCAATATTTGATCTCTGTGACTGTAGCTTAGAAATTAATCGGATTTCTTTCTGCCGTGTTTCATTGTAAATATGAATCCTATTGCCCATGAACTTTAAATCTTTCTCCTGGTTTCCTCTCCAGTTGAATACATGTGTTTTTTTTTTTTTTAAATCCTATTTATTGCTGATGAGCAAATGCTGTCCAAAATACTACAGTAACAGGAAGACTTCATGGCTGTAAGGCACGTCACCCCACTGAATCAATCTTGAGTTTTACAGAAGAAAATTATAAATCCTAAAACAATAAAATGATCAAGTAACTGTTTCAGTTCTGCCACAAGGAGCTTTTTGTTTTGTTTTAGAAATTTAAATAAAAATTAAATTAGCTATGAAAGGTTGTCATATTTAACATTTATGTTCAATAGGTAGAACACCGATCTGCTACCAGAATAGTAGAGATATACTTGCTTATGAAGTTTCATTGTCACATTTACCGTATGTTTCATTATTCACTGATATTCTTTTGGATGAAGACAGTTGGTGAAAAATAATAAAATAGTCATAACAGTGATAACCTGCTTGGTGTTATAGATAAAAATAGCTTCCTTATCTGGATTTCACTCACACTATTTCTCTGTTTCAGGTGTTTCCCAGCACTTTGATCACTTACATATACATTTGCCAGGGTTGGAGGCCATAGTATTATGGCAGTTCCCTCAGTGGAAGCATTAATTTGAGCCTTGCTTAAGCTTGTGAGACACTGTCATAATTTCCAAGCATTACAATCTCTCTTCTTTCATGAGCTTTCTGTATTCCCTGAAGCATCTGAAAAATAGTGGGTTTTCCTTTCGATTTAACTACTGGTTACCTAACTGACAGGAGATAAGACTGGTGATAGGACAACAGAACTGCACTTAAATATCCACAGTCTCAGAAGCTGAAGAGCAGGTTTTCACTGTTAGAAACTGTTAGAGCAATTTAATTCAGAGACAAGGCTCTTAAAATCTCTGCCAGAATTTGAGCTGCAGCTGTAGTAGTTCAAAATGTGGTTCACATGAAAGTTTTCACTAGCTGTGCCTCGGTCTCCTTTATTTATGATCACCATTTTATTTATGATCATCAAAAATCAGAATGTAAGAATGGTTTCCTCTAGACTCAATTTCCTCGTATGATAACCTAGTGATTCATGCTCAGAAGAAATTCTAGTTAATGGCAGATTCCTAAAACTGTCTTTTCACTCCAGAGAGCTTTCTCCAGAGAGCTGCAACATAGCTGTGTATTAAAAAGAACGGCTGGGAGAGCACTCTTGATTTCATTGCTTCTCAGCTGCTGTCTGTATAATGAGAAGGGGAATACTTGAAGAATGTCTTGTTCTCAAGTAACCCAAATTCCAAGGTTATCTGAGTCACCATGGTGGTGTCCAGTACATTTAGCAAGACCTGAAAAATGACTTTTTTATTAAAAAGATTCACTGGTTTGGTCTGTGCGTGTATGTATTACTCCAGTTTGCCATTATTAGTATAGGGGAAGATAATAATTTCCTTCATGTTGGTACAGTTTTATGAGAAATGAGTTGGTCTTGATTTTCCTGTACAGAAATATGGAAAGCTGTGTTATGAAGCACTTCTGTACCAGTCTCTGCTTTTATGAATTATATGATTATATCTGCTTTGAGCAAAAAATTCTCCCATAACAGAAATGCTTTTAACAAAACAGTATAGTGGTGTTGTTAGACTATTTGATAATTTAGCTCTATGATAATAATCACTAAATAAATAGTTTTCAGTCTCTATGGAAGAAAGATTCTGCCTCCTAAAATTTTGTAAGAAAGCAGTATTGTATAGAGCTTCCTTGGCAGCTTTAGCAAGGCTTTTGCTGCAAGACAGAATCAAGTCAAACCAACCTCAAACCTGCTGTGCTCGTCAGACTAAAATTCTTAGTTCCGCTCATTCATGTCTAGTTCTTTCAGTGTTTCAGACCCATTTTTATGTCTGCATTTTTAATGATCCTTTGCCTTTCAGTATATCAGCTTTTCATGTGTGTTCTAAGGATTTAAAACTTACTGAAGGGTAATAGATAAAATGTCACTATATTTGGTATTAATTGTAGCCTTGTGTGTGTTGTCCAAGTACTTAGTAGTTTTATATATTATAAATATATCCATGCCTGGATATTTAGCATATCATGAATATTTTACAAACATATTTCTACATTTTATGAAAGTAGCCAAGCTTGTCTAATTGCTGTAGTAGACCTGGAAGTATTTTTAAAGGTTAAAGCGTGACACACTGTTAAGTAGAGGTTTTCTGAAGAATGCTTTGTTCCAATACATTGATGTTACTTTCTTAATGCACTGTATCAATACAAGGTGCACAGTTCAAATGATTACAAGAGAAGGAAGAAAAATCATCCTTTATTTCTCTTATCAGCTTTATCCTACGCTGAAGCAACCTCAGAGGCACCAGTGTGTGTGTACAAATCCAGTATCCCTCCCGGGTCTCAGACATACACAGGCAAATCCTTGCTCACATGTTCCTTTCCATCTTCATCATAATCAGGGCCTCCCATTTTAGCACACATTAGGAGCATATTCAACCGTTGCTTCCAGGTTGAAATGAAACGTTACTATGGATACCCATTTAAGTATGAGAGAGGATTTTGCACTAATAGTGAGGTTTGCTAAGAATGCTACATTGCATCGCCTTCATTTTTAACGAGCTTGGTCTCAGTGTCGCAGTGGTTTCTCTTGTGATGTTTCACTCAGATTAATCGTGGTTTCTCTTTCTCATACTTTCCTTCTTTCCCTAGCTGTAACTTACACAAGTTACAAAAAAACACCGCCTCCGGTACCTCCTCGTACCACTTCCAAGCCACTAATCTCCGTCACAGCACAGAGCAGCACAGAATCCACCCAGGACGCCTATCACGATAGCCGGACTCAGAGGATTTCCCCGTGGCCTCAGGATGGGCGAGGGATGTACAACTCCACAGACAGTTTGGACAGTAACAAGGCCATGAATCTTGCCTTGGAGACTGCGGCTGCGCAGCGCCATGCTTCTGAGAGCCAGGGAGCCTCGATACGAACCAGCGACAAGGCCATTTTGGTGTCAAAAGCTGAGGAGTTCCTTAAGAGTCGACGTTCCTCTATAGGGATTCAGGTAGCCTATCATTAACATCTGTTCTGTGATGAATTGCTTGCCTTCTTTCTGTAAATAGCGTAGAATGAGTCATTCAGCTTCACTGGTTCTAATAATCTAACAAACAACCCCTGGCTGCTTAGCGTTAATTGTAATTCACATCATGGCGATGTGGCTGTGCAGAAAAGTCTTCAGCTAATATGCTGTACCTGGAAGAAAATGAATGAATAAATCTCTAGGGAGGTTACCTGTCATTAACACTTGATATGAAAATTATACTGCCGAGCTACAGGTGAACAGCATGTTCATCTCCTTCTCTCCATGAATTCACAGTCCTTTTTATAGAATTATGCAGCTTTAAAATGCTTGACTATTTTTTTCCATTATCCTTCTCTTCTGACCTTGGAAAACATGTAGCAATGCTGGATCCTTGATACTTATTCCATTTAAAAATCTAATCCTCCACTTTACTAATAGACATTATGTTGGAGAGAAGAAGGTACCAAGAAGGAAACTTGCTGGTGTAGATAAACCACAATTATCAGTGTCTAATAATTAAATAATGTTAATAAGCACAGTCTTCGAATACTTCTCCATTTCTACAGCAAAATATAATAATTATTTCAGCTGACAAAATGACCATCAGACTGTGGAAAACTCTGTCATGTTGTCTCATTTCAGATGGATAACATAGGATAATTCCAGATGCTGTTTTGAATGATGTACATTCTACTAAATGGAAAGCATTAGATAGCAATGGTCATTTATTTTAATCTCTAAGAAGTACCAAGTATTAATAGAATTAGCAAGTTGAACTTGCAAATAATGCAAGGTCCTTTGAGACAGAGGAGCAGATTAAAATTTAGGCTCTTCTCTTGCTCATATTTAGACACGAGTTTACTTTTGAGTAGGTGAATATCCCACTTTACATTGCTGGGTTCATTCCATTGCTTAAAAAACCCTCCTTTTGCCAGACCACCTATAGAAGAAATGCTATGTATATTTGCATAGTTACAGGTATTGCTGAGATAACAGTATATATCTTGAGAATAGTCTAGAGCAGTAATGATCTGTGTAATCAAGCTCAGTGAATGACTGTCCAACTCTTAGGATGTAACTGTACAAAAGTAATTTTTCTTGTCTTAAATAGTAGTAATTCCATTTCCACTAATTTCAAAATATGATCACAAGTTAATATAGGGTTAAAAATGTGACTGCTAATTATTGAACTTCACTGTCTAGGACCACAGTGTGATACATTTTTGCTATGATGCAATTACAGCATTAGACTTATGGAAAGACATAGGCTTTTTCAGCATGTTGCTTGCCTGGTTCTCAGCATAAATGTATTTGTGCTTCTTTACATACAGAAGAGCATTCAAATTAACAGCAATGGTAGAACATTCAGATCACTACTTTTCAAATGGTTTACGAAGTAATTAGAGTATCCTAAATTATTCAGAAAAGGGGCTTTACAGATAACTCTGAAAAGCTCAGAAGAGCAGCAAATAATTTTGGCAGCTTATAGCTCCAGCCCAAAACCTTCTCTTCAGAAAGGAACTGTAAGTAGTGCTGTTCTTATCTCTTCCTTACAGCAGCGGTGCACAATGGGACTTAGCAATGCTGATGTCTTGCTTCAGCCTGGGTATCTCAACAACTAATTCAGAAACTTTCATTATATCACTTGATGCTCCTCTTTGCTACAAGTGATGACCTGTACTTTTGACAGGGGCTTTGACCCCTCTTGATATGTGGTGCATTTAATAATATGTGCTTATGATCCATAAAGACATCCGTACAATGACTTAACATGAACTCCTGTAGCAACTTATCATCTGATGCTTTTTTTTAACAGTAACTTTTAGAAGACGGAAGGAGATTTTTTTTTTTTTTGAGAAATACAAGATGTTTGGATGCACTGTTTGGTATAAGATAAGGTTCAAATTGGAAGATTACCCTTGATATACCCCTGATATCATACTTTCAATTTTTTATTTCCGTAGGAAGTTTCAAACTAAATACTCATGTGAAAAAATACTCATCTGCAGCATTTCTGAGCAGAAAAGAACATTGTTATATTCCAGTTGCCATGCTTCTATGGAATAATAACACAGGGCAGAATACATGTATTTGCAAACTACATAAATAGTAATTTATGCCCCCAAAATGCCACTGAAGTATTTCATTTCTTTTGCACTTCTGCATCAAAGCATCTTAGAAGAGGATGTTTTTTATTTGCATATTTCCTTGATTGACTAAATGACTTGTTTTCTCATTAGCATGCCGTGCCAGGGTGTTGCATTGAATTTGCATTAATTTACATTAATTAATTTGCTATCAGGATGGTTATTTGTGCATTTTTTAATGTTTCATTACTCTAACACATCGGTGTGAGAGTGATTGCTAATCACTCTATATAGTAGGAAGGAGGCAGAGAGATAAGGAAGGAGCAGCAATGCCTCTAGAGGCAGATAAAGCTGCCGTGGACCCAGCTGAGGACTCCGGTGTCTTTGTGATATATGGTCTGGGCAGTGCATATGCAATGAGCAGAAGTCTTCTTCAAAAGTTCTGGAGTAACACATGTGCCATATGACTGGTATTCACATACATAGGAAACCTAACCCTCGTGGGGAGCCTTGGACTTACTGTGCAATGTCTCACCCAGCCTGCAAAGATGGAGAAAAGCCCAGCTTTAGTAACCTACTTCATAATATTTTAGCCTCCCCAACTGGTGCTTTTGCACCAAAAACACTTTCAGAAACAAAGCTTTCCCAAAATAAAGCTACTGGACTTTTTTCCCCACTCCGGTATATAAATGAAGAAGAATATTCACAGACATGTCAGTAGGCATCAGATAATGATGATCCCAGAATTCAGGCAACCTACAAAATACTGGTTCTGGGATTAAAAAAACAGTCTGATTTCTTAAAAAAAAAAAAAAAAAGTATACATCACAAAGAATAAAGTTCTAGTAATATTAGTAGCTATTAGTGGTTTTCATATCTGTCCTCTATCATGACAGCAGAAGAAAAAAATCAAAGCATTTGAATTAAAATGAAGGAGAATAGGTTCTCTTGAGTAGAATAAACTTTAAATCAAGGATGAGATTATTGTTGATAAGCTTCCAAGGATTCTTCTTTGCTGTTATGCATAACCTGGTTTATTTATTAATGATTATCATTCAAAACTAGCTCACTATAGCCATTTCATATGAAAGACATTTCAACTGTAAAATATAACAGAAAACAATTCAAGAAAATTACTGCATTATTTATTTCAAGCAAAAAGTGCAGTCCTTTTTTTCTCCTCTATTTAGAAGACATCAAGGTTTCTCAAAATGAACAGAAACTCTGGAAGTAAGCAATACAGAAACAAATGTTTTAAGTGTGGAGTCTGACTCATGGTGGTATTTTTGGAGACAGACACTAATTGTAGCAGCATAGAGAATGGCCTCTGTCATCTTCATTATCATCAGGAGATCACTTTTTTTTTTTCCTCCCGGTTTTTCACTAAACAAATTGTTCTTGTAGATCAGAAGTTGTATTCAGGAGGATTAGTGCAATAACTTGCTAGCCTCTTTTTTCTTCCTTTTTCTTTTAATTGCTTTGTTTTGTTTTGTTTTGCAAAGTTATTATTAGCATTTTATGGTAAAAGCTTTGTTAAAGAATCTCCACAGCCTCAAACTTAGATTTCCTTTAAAGGCAAAGTGTATTGCTCCCATGTAATGCACTTAGTTTGATGAGCCTGTAGATAGTTATTCTATCCCCATCAGTGCTTTACTGCAGCTTACACAGAGACCTCTGCAATTAAAAAAAGAAATTCCCTTTGAGTCCACTGATCTTGGGATCATAACGGATCCAAAGTTCTGGTGGTAGACTCTGATCATTCTCCTCCTAAAATCCTTATCAAACTATGTTTTTTCAGAGAGAAGTGGGTAGTATCCCTGGCCTGTGGAAGTCTGTGAAAGTTTTGGTAACACATCCATCAGTTTAGAAGCTATAAGTTGGCCTTAAAATTTAATGTTGAGCAACACAGGGTCAGAGTTTGCAGGGCTGCCAGTTATCAGAGTTCTCAGCCACTGGCTGCTTTTTGGCATCCTTCATTCGTTAAAAAAAACCTCAGTAGTTGAAATAGTAGCTAAAAGAAAGCTGTGGTTATTTCAGTGTTCTAAGCCTTTGCTCTTCTCACAAATTCCTATTGCTTTTTTTGTTAGATGCCAGTTGATATTATGAAATATTCAGACTGCCCCAAAACACTGCCTTGCGGAATATTTGCTGAATTGGTGCAGAATAATTTCCTATTTAACATTAAATGCACAAAAAAAAAAAAACAAGTTAGGCATTACCACTGTTGTGTGCAATGCTTTGTGTTATTATCTCATATAATGTAAGATGAATTTCAGGTCTAAACTCTGGCACTCACTCACTTTTAGCAAACAGCACTTTCTGGAGAGGGCTGTTGCAGTTTTCAGCCTGGTATGTAACATTCTTGCAGTAATTAGCACTCACTGTGCCACCCAGCATATCTGAGTAGTCTGTATGTTCTGTTGGGCAGCAGTAGAGTAGCAAAATGGCACCCTATAATCAGACACAGGTTTTGGTACAATTTTGGTCCATTTCTAAAAATTATTTTTAAATAATATAAGATTCCTGGCTGATAAAAGAATTCTTTTAGTTAAAACAGCGCAGTTAATATTTCAGTTTTACTTTATCTTTTTCTGCTTTGAAGTTACTGCATAGAAATGAGATCCTCCTTTACCTATGAAGAGTTATCTGTGTTCACAATTGCATTTACTTGGCCTAGTGTCAAATGTAGTATTTTCTTCCTTTTTCTACTCTTGTTATCACTGTGAAGCCTATCCAAGAGAGGAAAGGTAAATGATTTTCCTTCCTGTACATCAGAATGATGGTTTATTAAATTCTAATTATAGAACACGTTGGTTACAAGTATGAAAACCCACTGAAGGCGGTGAGGTTGCATGGGGAGAGATAATGTGGTCTGAAGGACTCTTGTTACTCATGATTAGGAGTGAAAAGAAAAAGACACCAGGTTGTTTTCTTGTGCACTGAATATATTTTATCAAAACTTCCCTTAGAGACACTGTGTATGGAACCTTAGACACTGCAATGTGATTTTGCAGTGCTTTTGTGTGAGAGCAGAGTAATTCTTGAGTGCAGAAATAGAAGTTGCCTTTTAGTAGTTAAAATTATCGGCTAAAAAGAAAAGTTAATATTTAGCAGAAATAATTTCATCAGTTCATACCTCCTTTTCTAGAGTTAGTACCTATAAACAAACTTAAGTTGATTGTAATGTGCAAGGTAATTGCAATACTGATTTGCATTTATTCAAATAATTTTGTGTAAGTATAATTTAGTCATATATAGTTTATTAACAAGCCATTGCCAGAATGTGGTAGGTAAGTTGTTCAAATTTTGAGTGAGCTTGGTCAGTCATCACAGATCACAGGTTTTACAGTATTTACTGTTTGCCAACAAAAACAGTGGAAGGAAGTATTAGGCCCATAGGTAAGGCAAATAAGACAGAAATAAGAACAAAACAATGACTTGTTTTTCATGTGTATAAATATGAATTAAGAGTCTAATAATTATAGAGCCTGTAATTATAATTGCAGCCTATGCTGTACTGCAGGCTAAAAGTGTTTATAGAAGATCAGACTTTATAGGGGGATTATTAAGATGCAAGCCACGATAACAAAAATGTTATAATTTCCTTTGGGTCTCGGTCCTCCACAAAGCCAGATGCTCAGCGCTCGTACAAGGCTAATTGCTCTGGTTCCTCCTCTCCTGGCAGTGTAACCTCCTCTGCATGGGAGCTGTCTTGGCCCTGTAGCCTCCTCAGAGTAATTTCTGCAAGGGGCAGAGAAAGTGGCTGAAGGAGGATTCTGGCCCCAACAGCAGGAACTTCTTCTAGATCTTTGCCTTGAAAAAGCTGTTGATTACAGAAAGTTGTCCAGATTTGCCTTTCTCTAATGCATTTACTATGAATAACATACTGTAAAGCCCTCAAACACCATTTTTTAAAGCATTTTTTAAAGGACCAAATTTCTAAAGAATGTGAGTTCTTTATTTGCAAGGGGAGAAGAAGATAATTTGCTGTATTAGAGCTGCTCCTCTTCTTTCTTCTGCTTTTGGTTGATTTCTGAATTTTTTTTATGCATAAGAATGCCAAATAGCCATACATCTTGTCACATCATTTCACTTTGTTAAGGTTGTGGGGCAATTTGCAAATATAAAGGCTTTTAGATTGTATGCTAGTGAGTATGAAAACAATAAAGAACCATGAAGACTAACGGCAGATTTTTTAAGGATGATTCAAGTTTCATAAGCCACACGATCAAACCAAACACATTTTTTCTCCTCTGCTCATTGGAATTTAGTTCGGCCAATCTGATTAAACTTAAAGAGCTTTCTGTTGTCCTCTAGCGGGAGTCATTATGCCATCTGTCATTCAGAAATACAATTTGTTTCTTCATTTGTTTCCTTGGGAGTGAAAATTAGTTTGTTATTTCCCACTTGAACTTGTGTTGGCATTTTCCTCCTTTTTTTTTTTGGTTATTATAATATATGCTCTCCAAAACTGTAGAAAAAAAAAATATTTGGCATTCTTCTGCTGATACAAACTACAGTAATGAAACGAAAGCATTAAAATATGAAGACAATCATGAGGTCATTTACTCACTGTCAGTTTTGGCAAGCTGGGTTGAAGGATAATTTGGAAAGAGGTTATATTTAGAGCTAACTAATACCATTTCCATTTTGATATCAGGACCATAATTTCCATGATAATTTTGTTTTGAATAAGATTTTATAATAGATTACTTCATTTATGCCTGCAAATTCCAGGTGTCAATTACATATGGGCGAAATTAACCAGGATATTTTTCTGGGTGAAATATCAATAAGAAAATGGTTGGGTAAATGAAATGATTATTCCTAGACGTGTTACATCAGAGAAAAAATACCAGAAAAATACCAGGTCAAACAAAAAGCAAAAGGGAATTTGTCCCCCAAAATAGCAAAAGCAGAGTTCAAAAGAAGCCATGCTATCTGTTACTAAACAAAGCAATAACTATTATCCAAAACAAACATGCCTTTGGTATGCAGTATTGAAGAAAGGTGTGAAGAAAAGTTCCCAAAATTGTCTGCTTTATTCCGGCAATATCAACTAGCCTAACTGATCTTCTCTATGCAAATCATCCATCACAGACCATCCATTAGACCATCACAGTTACAAAAGCACAATATCTGAGCTGCTGAGGCATCCGCATGGAAGTCAAAAGTCCCATCACTCACCTTCCACACTATGTTATTTGCTCACCTTCCACACTATGTTATTAGCTGTGCATTAGTCCCAGAGGACTAAGTAGCCACTGACCTTCCTCAGCCCACTTCCAGATCCAGCAGTTATCCTGCAGGAGTGATCTGAGGGTCCCAAGGTGGAGGGCATGTAGAAATGGTCATTCTAAGGGCTTTGCAAAGCAAGCCAGTGCTTTGGAAGGAAGTGAGGACACAAGTAGGAAGATATTAAAGTTTTTAAATGAAGAAAAACACCTCCCACATGTCAGAAGGAAAATAGCTTTCTAAAATTTTCTCCTATCATTGGTAGCATGACAGATGGTATCTTTGTAAAAAACATGATCACTGAAACCTTTGAAACTATCAGGTGAGTTGTGCTGCTCTTTCTACAGAATCACTCCCTGCCCATAAGCTCACGCCAGTTTCCAGCTGCTGATCTAAAATACATAGTCCTCTGGTTAATACCTCTAGTGAAGCCTGTGTAGTACTGCTGATTTTCTCATCTTCACAGGAAGGTGAAATCTCTGGTTGAAGACTCCCTTTCATGGCATTACTTTCATATATTGTGATTTTGAGCTTATCTATCTGGCTCCTAAATTGTATGATTTACTTCAGAGTGACTCGGGTAGCTTTGGGGATCTTTCTGTCTGTCCTAGAAGAAGCCCAAATACTGTAGCTTTTAGCTCCTGACCAGCGCAGATGTTGCTGGGATTAAAATATCAAGAGACTTCCCCAGAAAATGTTTTCCTAACTTTAGAATCATCTTCCTGTCAGCATTCATAAAAGTGCCCTCAAGAGCCATAGTCTGATGCTTTTGTTATTCATTCTTATTCTTATTCACTACCTGCCATCCCCTCTTTTTCTGAGAATAGCTTAGCTTCATTCTTCAGAACATGGCTGTGCATATTTGACTAAGCGCTCGTCACTGTAGTTAAGGACTGCCAGTGGAAGTCCTGCTTTTCATGGCATCCTACTCACGTGAATCTAATTCAGCAGGCAAAAGCTGGCACTGAAAATGACAAAACTAAATAAAACTAATTTCCCTGTGCCAGGGGGAAAAGGTTTACAGTGATGGCTTTTCACTACCAGCAAGAAAGGCATAAAAGTAATCCGTGGAGGAGGGAAGGCAGCTGCTCTCAGGAAGGTCACTGGGTAGAACTAGGAGGCTCAGCATGTGTGTATGCGCATGTTCATATGTAGACTCTTGGCTCAGTTCAATTCATCTTTATTTCTGTCTTGTCAGTCTCTGATGAAGAAGAAATTTCAAATCCAGCTTTTCTGAAGTCCCTGAAAGGGCTAGTGGAGTGCCTAGTCCCTCACTTAGACTCAAACCTATTTTTCAAGACTGTTTTGGACCCTTGGTGACTTGCATGCTATAAATAAGGGTATCCTTCCCAATAGCTATTCCGTGTACTAAAGGACTGACGGTTACTGATGCACTATTTAATAAGGTTTTTTTTTTTTTTTTTTTTTTTTTTAGGGAACAATTGACCTTCTAGGCTCAGCTTAAGCTTCTCACCCACGTTGTAGCTGAGATCCACCTGAATTAGGGAAACCAACTTGCTTGTCTTTTTTTCCCCCCGAAGCCTCAATGACTGAGGCTGTTAATGTCAAATGCAGGCTTTCATTTTATACTGACAGCAGCAAATCTTTGAGCCTGTTTCTGAGGCAGATATCTTAGAGAAAACTGTGCTCAAAATGCTTAACCTTTCCAAGCAAATATATCAGGTTTCCATGAACCTACAAAGGTGGGAACAGATGACAGGGCATGCTTTCCTCTGCAGCACATGCAGAATAAAAGGACATACTGGGAAATATGTCTTTCCCTGGCAGTTTTCATGCTGATAGCCGGAGCTCTTCACAAACCTGTGCCTAACACTACATTGTACGGTTCAAGTTATGCTGTAATACTTACCGAAGGCTCCTGCAGTAGCTTTTCATTAAGATCTCCCCCAACAGATAAACATGAATACATTCTTATTACCATTTTTTATTTCCTTCATTGTGAATATACATGGAAATACTGCTTGAAAACCAAAAGAAGTTACCAGGAACTCGCTTCTCCAAAAAATGCAGCCTACGTGCACATTCACTTCCCACCCCGCTTCTCCCTTCTTTGTGCATCCCTCCAGAAACTCGTGGGGTTGGAACTGTGCAGCTGGGAGAAAGTTGTGGAGGTTATTGGGCTCATTCCAGGGGGCCAGGATAAAGAGTAGGGTACTAGTGTGCTGCCTGTGACTGCTGCTAGGGGAACAGCTGTCTTGTCTTCCTAAGAGGTACCCTTTGAATATGCCCATGGACTATGCATCTTGAGAATCTGATTGCTGATAATACATTTATTTTATTTAACAGTGAAACACCCAAAAGGAAAGTCTGCTCTACTTTATTTTGTTTTTTTTCTAACTCTCTCCTTTGATTCAACATAATTTGTACACTTTGCAACATTCATTATGTCTGTGTCAAAGACCTGGGGGCAGTGAGGAGGTGGGGAGTGTTACATAAAAACCTGCAGAAACTTATGGTAGAGATGTGGTCTCAATTATGAAGAAACCTCCACTGTGAATGTATTTTGGCAAGTGTATTTCAGATGGGAATACTATAAAAATGTATACATTACTTGCTTGATATAACATTTTCAGGACCGTGTTATTAAAAAGGGTGAGATATGGCATTCTGTCATATTCTTCATGTCATTTAAATGGTTCTATATTTGTCAGCTCATTTGTCGATAAAATTTCATTGCAACATTTCTTTTTATCATTTGCAAGTTTATGGGGCTACTTGAGTTTTTATTTTATTTTGTAAATCATGCACTATAATGAGAATGTTTTATAATAATATGAAAGGGGCTATCCTGTGGATTCCCAGTGCTAGGGATGAAACCTTGCAAGCCAGGCTTACTTCCTGCTTCCACTGAACTGAGTAATTGCATCTGCTTCGTGTTCAAACAGGGAATTGCACAGCAGAACAGAGCAGTACAAAGCTTTGTAAAATGCAGTACCAAAACAATGATACCAGGCTGAATACTTACTTACTTAATTTTACTGCACTAGGCGATGTTACTAGCAGTAAGAGAGGAAACATATAATTAGTTTAAATAAGTACAGGTAGAAATAATGCTGAGTTGTCCGTGCTAACTCTGCAGATATATCTTTTCTGTTGAATTAGGTGGAAACAGCGACCGATTCAGATACTGAGAGCAGAGGTCTACGGGAGTACCACTCTGTTGGGGTGCAAGTGGAAGATGAAAAACGGTAATTGAAGCACATGCAAAAATCTGTAGTCTTTTATAAAATTAAACCAGTTTATGTAAGGAATTAATAACAAACATATTTCAAATGCTGCCTCCAAATCATTCACAAAGGCAAATTTATTATATGCATGCTGGTGATTTGGTAAAATTTGTAGAGATTATTTAGTGGTTCCTTAATATAGTCAGATTGCCAAGTTTTAATTGGGGGGAAGAAAGTGAAAGCTTTTAATGGATTAATAGTATCCTTTCATTAATTATAGAACAAATGCAAGGAGATAGATCTTGGAATATGGTTCCTTCTAAAAGAACCCCTTGCATTGACAGGCTTTTGCAGGCCTTGCAGGAGGATATAAGGGATTGGTTGTAAACCAGGGTACCTTTATCCTAATATAGAATAAGCTTTACACTTGGCCAATCCTTATCTACTTTTAAAAAACTGCTGATCAATATATTAACTAAAAAGTTATGCCTAGCAGTCACTGCCCATTGAATACTGGACTGGGACTATTATCTCATTTCACAGTAGCTATCTGACAATATCTCACTGCTATTTGCTTTTTAGCACCATTGACTAGCAGTAATTTGAACCAATAAGCCTAGATGTGAAAAGATTTCACGAGCAATCTTTGTCTCTCTATATAGCTTTTTAACATAAACCTTTTCTAAAATGTCATTACTTAGTGGCATATCACACCAGAAAATCAACACTTCATCATCATTCTATGAAGGAGAAAAAGAAAACTCTTTAATCTGGTGCTACTATTTTTATTTTTACTTTAGTAAAGAATTCACAACAGTCTTAATGTAGAAGATTTTCAGATTTCATCTAGTATGATCCTTATTATTTGAACTTTTTTATATGTGTACCTAATAGTCCTCCATCAGGATATATAACTCTGCAGTCCTGCTAGTTATTTCCATTTCATTTAGCAATGATACACGGTATTTTATAGCATGAGAACAAATCAATATTTGCTTCAAGAGATAATTTAAATGATTTTCCTTTGTATCTTTGCTCAAATCAATAATGCCATTATAACCCCATGCATTTGTTTTTTCCCCTCTGTTGTTACTCACTGTCTTATTTTAGTGAAATAAAGACAAGGAAAAAAAAATAGCCTAAAGTTCAAGGGGAAAAAAAGAATTCATTCACTGAAACATTATTCTGTGCCCTTTTATAATCACATACGTACTTATATTTTTTAATCTCTTTTCTTTCTTTCCTCATCAACAAGACATGGACGATTTAAGCGCTCAAACAGTGTAACAGCAGCTGTCCAGGCTGACCTGGAATTGGAGGGCTTCCCAGGACACATAACCATGGAGGACAAAGGACTTCAGTTTGGCTCATCATTCCAGCAGCACTCAGAGCCCAGCACTCCTACTCAATACAGCGCAGTGAGAACTGTACGGACACAGGGACTCTTCAGTTACAGAGAAGATTATAGGACCCCAGTTGACACCTCAAATCTTCCACCACCAGAACCCTGGCTAGAACCAGCCATTGAGACAGTAGAAACTGGTCGAATGTCTCCTTGTCGACGGGACGGATCTTGGTTTATGAAGTTGCTACATACTGAAACTAAGAGGATGGAAGGATGGTGTAAAGAAATGGAAAGAGAGGCAGAAGAAAATGATCTTTCTGAAGAAAGTAAGAACATTTCAATATCTTTATTTATAGATGTCTGTTAAAATGGGAAATCTGTTAAATGAAATTGTGGTCTGTAGCTTTTCCTTACTCATTTTGCAGTAACAAAGACACTCTACAGAACCACTGGATAGAAGACCTCTTTCCTTGGGCAAGCAGGCCTTTGCCAGAGTTAGGTTTTATGGAAGCAGTTGAGGGCCATCTGTTTAAATTCAAATGTAGGATCAAAATCTGGTGCTAAATATGGATCCCATAGTGTAATAGCTATAGACCTGCAGCTCCATCTGACATAATCTTTCCACCAACTTCTATGACTCTAGCGCCTGGTACTTTGCCAGAATGTACTAGGTTGTCCCGAGGAAACTTTTTTTGGTTATCTTACTACATCCTAAGAATTTGCCTGCTACTTAGAACAGCTATTGTTAAATTTTGTCATTCTTTTACAGACACTTCTGCCTAATACAAAAAGTTCATTAGACTAATGGAAAGGAATAGGCAAAAATAGTTTTTAAAGCACTTCTGCAGTTACACAGACATGTGCAGTCTTAGTTCAGCTGTATTTTCCTACTATCATTTTGTCAAGAATTATTATTATTCTCTTACTTTGTGTGGACACCTTGAAAGGAATGATAGGATAAAATGACAAATAATGTAGACTATTTTGGAACAAGATCCAAGCCAGCACTAATGATAGTAATATATCAAAGTGGTCGTAGCACTCGGTAGCCAGCTCTCTGTGATTCCCTCTGAGGTCAATTATCCTTGTTCTTCAGTCTCAGTTTTATAAATATTTCAGTCCCTACTGATCTGAATTACTTCCTCAACCTCAGTTTCCTCAGATCACAAATTAGCTCGTATTAACTTTTTTTTTACTTTCCTACATTTTACAAATCTCAAACAACAGCTCTGAACATGTTTTCCTGATTGTCTTCTTCCCTCTCAGTGATTTCTTGTTTGTGTTCCACCCTCAGGTCCTGGGCCAGGCCTACATGATGACTAACAGGGCAATTTCTGTTTCTTGCATTGACTCTTTGGGGAGAAAGAATATCTATATTTTTGCTTCATCATTTTCATTTTACAGTCATATTTCTCCACAGTGATGGGTACAAGTCTTTTCCAAGTGAAAACATAGGGTTTGAGATGGACTGAGGTACATAAGGCTGTTTTTTCTTTCTCCAAACACCATTGCTTTCTGAAGTTTGAAGTTTTGTAATAATTTTCATGATGATAGATTTTAGCTGAGAATTTTCTTTTTGTGTTGCTACTGTGAAGTATTTAATGCTCTCCTAGGGGCTGTAAAAGTCCGATAATAAAATACTGTGCTTCACTTACAGTGTGCTAGGGTTCCCTAGCCTTCTTTGATAATGGTTATTTTTTTAATACTTCTTATATACCTTATAAATCTTATTTTTCAATCTCCCAAATCTTTGTACACCTGAATATTGACATTTCTTTGGCATCGTGAAGTATTCCAAAGTGTCAGGTTCTCAGACAGCCTCTTGCAGTTGAGAGCATGCCAGTGATTGCAATCTGAAGCAGCACTTCCATCTTCCATGAGGAAGACTTTAGTCTCCTTGGCAAGAGTAAAATTATTAGTGGCATGGCCAGGTAGCTCCTCTCTTTCTCTACGAGACAATAAGGAGTCCTTAGATAACGAGAGGACCTCTCCCACCTCCTTTCTCTGCAAACCTTTTCATTCCCACAGATCTAATCTATTCTAATCTCCAAACTGAAGAAATGAGCAGTGGAAATACTCCCACATCATTACTCTTTCCTCAGTCATAGACATGGTTACTCTCTGGCATATGAAGCTGACTTCATATTATGTTATAAAAACTTGGAGAAGTTGGTTTCAGATGACTATGAATTCGTAGGTGCAGAACCACCTTCCCTCCTCCCATGTGAAGCTACCCTCATGCACTCTAGAAATGGTGTAAAACCCCACACCGCACAGGGAAGCAGCAAATAGGATAATAGTTTTCAGACAATTTTACAGCATATAAATACACATTGCACTTCAATCATTTTTATTGCTATTTGGACCTAGAGAGCATTGTAACCTAAAATAATTTCAGAGAGAACAAAATATAAGGACTTTATGTTTCTCCATTCGCAGAATGACTCTACTCTGTAAGAGAAAAAGAGAAAACAGTTCCCTTATATATACTTAAACGCAACTAAAATTCACCTTACAATTCACCTTTTAAACTAACCATGAAAGATTTGCTACCTCTGTTTGGTGCCTTCCTAATATCTTATTGGAATTATTGTAAAATAGGTTTATAGCACAAACAAAATCAGATTTTTGTCTTCAGGTGGTTGTGAAAAATGACACTTAGACACTTGTCTGTTTCATGTGTCTCGCTTCAAGAAATACTCTTCAAATCATTTCCAAATTGCATTATTTTTGAAAAGGTGTCTCATAACTTAATATAGATTATGTCAGAGGAAAAATAAAGTTATCAAAGAATGATTTTTACAGAAAGCATAAGCTTCACATAATTTTAAGATTTCTGTGTGCATTTTTTTCATGTTGAGTCTTTGACACATTTTATATCCCCCATTTGGGCTGCAGTGGTTGAAAGGTGTGTATCCACAAGAACAGAGGTTTAATGATACCTCAGCACAAAATGTATTTTGACATATTTAAGCGTTTAGCAATTCCCTGAAAAAAAAGAAAAAATCGTAAATGCCTGATCAGAAGCAACTGAATGTTTTCCCATGTCCCAGCTCCTATTCCCAAAACACTTCACAGCAAAGTTTGCACATTTGGACTGTCATTCTTAGTACTGAATCATTTATTTTAAACCATGTTATATTAATTATACCTCAAGAACAAATATATCTTTGCATCTCATAGGAGAAGACCATCTTTATGCTACCACTTATATTTTGTTTTAATCATAGGAAGAATTAAAATAGAACTGCATTTTAGAAAGCAATTTCATTTTGTGTGTTAGCACAATAGTCCTGAGATCACAGAAGGCTGTCTGATTGCTGTATTGATTTTTTCTTTCACTGTAACTTCTTTCCCATAATGTTGTTTTAAGAACTTCACTCATCAGGTCTTTGAATAGCAGAGAATAATCATGGCAACAAAAATAACCTCTCTTTCTTTCTTTTTGCAGAATTTATTTATTTGATCATTAGCCAGTATTTTTGAGTCTGTAAATTTCATGTATTGTTTATGTGGGCACTTATTTGTATTCTCAATGTTTATTATAATGAATATATGTGTGTGTATATGGGAGTGTGTCACCTGATCATCAGTACTAGCAGAATATCTTGTGGCAACAATACATGTTTCTCAAGGGTAAAGGCTGGAGTTTGAATTTCGCACTCTGGAAATTGTATTTGGCTATTAGAGATGCATAGGTGATGTTAAGAAAAGCACTCTTGAGTGTTGCAAAGCTGCAGAAAACAAGGAGGGCCAGAAGGAGGGAGCAGGAGTGCAGGCAGGAATGGCAACCGTGGGCCTTAGTCACTGCCCAGTGTTGGTAGATCCGGTTGAGAGAAGCAGGACGAGCTGAGGACATCCTGGCCTCCTGAATGCCTTGAGGTTTTTCAAGAAATAATTCAGTACACAAGTCAAACAGAAAGCACTTTGGTCTCATGTCAAAAGAGAAGAGGAAGAGAAGAGGAAGAGAAGAGGAAGAGAAGAGGAAGAGAAGAGGAAGAGGAGAGGAGAGGAGAGGAGAGGAGAGGAGAGGAGAGGAGAGGAGAGGAGAGGAGAGGAGAGGAGAGGAGAGGAGAGAAGAGAAGAGAAGAGAAGAGAAGAGAAGAGAAGAGAAGAGAAGAGAAGAGAAGAGAAGAGAAGAGAAGAGAAGAGAAGAGAAGAGAAGAGAAGAGAAGAGAAGAGAAGAGAAGAGAAGAGAAGAGAAGAGAAGAGAAGAGAAGAGAGAAGAGGAGCCACATATTTCAGACCAAAGATTGCAAAGTTAGAAGGTTAAGAGATGAGAAAAGTATCTGTTCTACATACCCTGACATGAGTTAGGAGGATGAACTAAATGACAGCTGTAAGATTTTTTCCAGACATATGTTCTCTATATTGTATATGAAATAATTTATTTACAATTATAGAAAAAAAAAGAAATGAAAAGAAAATTTTCAAATTAGATATGAATGAATGAAAAACTGCTAAAGATGAACAAACATTAATACACAAACACATCAGTTAAATACACAGTAATGGATGCCAGGAAAACGAAAATGATCAGATTGATTCTCAGCATTTTCTCATCACTGGTTCTGCAGTGGCACAATTGAACAAAGCTTTTAACCTGTCAAAAATTGAGTTACAGCATCAGACTATGATTTTGATTTCTTTGGTATAGATCTAATTTTTCACCCTCTGTTTCTGTGGTATAAAGCGATATTCAATTGAATGATTTTGTAGCACTTCTCAAGCAATAGAACATACATACCCAATGTATGTATTCCCAATCTTAAAATATGCTTATTGCAGGGAAAACACCATTGTATTAACTGTGCATGTTCTTACAAGGAACTTGCGCAGTCTCTAACCAGACACTAAATTCTGAGCCTGCTTCTGAAGTCGTAGTCTAAGTTTTGTATGTCCTTAAAAGAGAAGTCTTACAGGACCACACAGCAAAAGCTGAATATTTAATGTGCTGAATATGAAACAAATTCATACGTTTCACGAGCAGAATTATGGGTGTATCACTCTTTCCTGTCTTTCGAGTAAAGACGACATTATCTTAATGGGAGGTGAAAGGGTAGATGAATTATGTGGATTTTATATATATTTATGTGAGTAGGTTGATTTTATCATCATTTATTTACAAGCAAAATATTCTAGGCATTACCAAATATCTCAATCTCTCTAGTCTCCAACATTCATCATTCTTTCATGGAGATAATCAATCTGCACTCATCTGAATAATTCCCCAATGCATGAAATTAATAACAAGGCTTTGGTTGTCTATTAATAGTGTGCTAAAGATTATGAATTGAAGTATTTTAATACTTTAATTTAATTACAGTAAAGCAGAGTGGCATGAATATGAGAGATTCTAACATCTATGTTTTATTAAGTCTGATTTACTTATTGAAATGGAAATAGAGTTGGGAGATTTTTAGTAAACGATAGGCCTGTAATTATATGTGTGTGTTCGCTACTACTAGAGACATTTTTGAGAACTGCTATAGGCTTCTTCATATCTAATATTCCTGAGAACCAGGAACGTTGCAAGATATTTAAAATTACTGTATACACACTGGCACTGAGGGATCAAGGTTCGTTTTGCCTGGGGAAGATGGTGCTAATAGGGGAGCTGATCACAGCTTGCCGCTGCCTGGTGAGTCAATCACCAAGAAAATGGAGCCAGACTCTTCTCACAGGTACACAGTGAAATGCAGAATGGAAAAACCTCCAGCATGAAGGTGGTCAAACACAGGAGCAGGCTGTATATCCTGCGAGGCTGCGGTTTGTCTGTCCGTGGGGATTTCCCCAAGGAAACCTGTGTGGAAATACCACTCAATCTAACATCCAGTGCACATGTATTACACCAAAATGCCACACTGCCAGTGCCTGTATCTTGTCTGATCTGCCTGGGCTTTAAATCATGGGTGTTTGTTAACACTGTCCTTCAGGATAATGAAAACCAAGCAAATGCATATTTGGGGAGAGGAAGAAGATTCACTAGCAAGTGTCAGTTCTGTTGTAGGTCCAGACAGGATTTCTTTTCCTCAAACTGCGCATTTCAGCAGCGAGATGAATTAGATGGAGGAAACTAAAACCAAAATTTATTCCTTGTCAGACAAGTACTGTCACCGCTGGCCTAAGGTTAATCAGCCCATCTCATTCTCTTTCTGTCCAGTAAGTCACTGAATATAATGTGGATCAGCTTAGCAAGGAGATGTCACAGACACCTCCTATAGCAAAATGCCTCATCTTGGCTAAGAAGAAATTTGGATCCTACATCTGGAGTTTGTCTTATGTCCTGAGGTACATAACACCAAAGGAAGGAGAATCCAAACTTTTTCGTCTTTGTTGTTTGTTAAAAAGTGCTGGGGAAAAAGAACAAATTAATTTGTTTCACATAAAATTGAAAACATTTCCTTTTCCAAGATCCTTCAGATCTTTGTGTGTTTGTTGTTTAACACCTAAAAACTTCCTTTTTGTTTGTCAAAAACTCCATAGAGAAAAGTGAGGGTTTTGGTGATCAGAAACCCCAAACCAATTAAAAAGTTTTATTTCACTTGACCGACAAAACAAAAACAAAACTCCAGTGAATTATTCATGCAGCCCTGAACCACTTAACCCTTTCACAAATGGGTGCCGCAAGGGACTGATGAATTATGTATAGTACCGTTTAATTTAGTGTTGTGGTGCAGCTGTGAGCTGTTTGTCTGACAGAAAATGGAATAGCTTTTGAGAAGCACAGCTTTACAAATTTACACATGCATTTAAAGCTAGAGAAGCATGTATGCTTTCACAGAACTGCAGCCTAAAACTTCTAAATTATCTTTTGTTTCTTATGGTGAGGCAGATGTCTCACTAGTCTAGCTAAAGGAAAATTAAAGCATAATGCCAGTTATCAACATTTCCTTTCACGTGCCATCCCATCACCTCTTTCTCTAAAAACAACAAAATGTTGAGCCTTGCTGGAGTTTAATGTTTCCTATATCACATGTTGCAGTTTAGTTTTCCTGTAATATAAAGCTTCATTCTACTCTCCGGGTCCAGTTTGAATTATCAATCAAACTCCTTCCAGCTTTGCCCATGAACATTTTTTAAACATCTGGTTATTCTCAGGAGAAACTAAGTCTTCCAATGAAACTACAGCCTATTGTGCTTTTTAAGATACTGCTTTTTCAGGGAAGGATGTGCAGTTTAATCTACGAACATACATTGCTACCTACCAAAGTGTGGTATTTATCCTGGCAAATGTATGTCTAGGAGGAGTTTGTTTTCTAACCAGTCCTCATTCTAACCAAGCTCTCTAGTCGCTAGAAATAAATAGGCATCTCCAGGAAGAGATTAATTTCAATCAAAATAAACTGCTCACCATGGGTGAGTTCACTATTTGATTTCATTAGCTATAAAGCAAGCATACAGAAATTTTGATTGGACTGCTGTTTCTTGGAAGCAGTCCCTTTCCCCATTGCATATGCACACATGCACGAGGACAGGGGGAAAGCCCAGCAAACCATGCTGGTTGATCATGGCTGAGCAAAGCCCTGGAGCACACGCTTGGGTCCCACTCTACTGCAGCTCCTGTGCTTAGAGCTTCGAGGATTTTCCGGAGCAGGCAACCTTGGAGGTGCCAAGGCATGTCTCAAAGACATGAATCATCTGAGATGGTCATTACGGTAGGACCACTGTATGCTCTAGTTTAGCATATTAACCTTAATCCCATACAGTTTAGGGTAGAGTTCATCCAGGGATCATTCACACATCTGGGTGAAATCACCCAGATGATTTGATCCAAGATACATTTAAAGCTTCTTTTGACTTCAGAGGGAGCGGGATTCTGCCCTGAAAGGCCTGCCTGGTTTTCAAGACGAGTACTTTAACAGCCTTTCAGTTTACATGGGCAAAACTAAGTCTGTTTCCTATTCTTCTTTTGTTGTGTATCCATAATGCTTATAGAAAATGTCTTTATGGATTCAGATAAAGAAAGTTAAAATGATAATCTTATCGGCATATTGTGCAGTAGTAACTTAGGACTTTACATAAAAGAGAAATCTTTGTAAATAGTTTTATGATATCTGAAAAATAAAATGACAGTCTCATAGGAACATGATAAATGATGTTCCTGTGTGGTGTCTGTGGAGTAAAGTTATCTTCGTTAGCTGAGCCTGATAATGCTTGGGAGATAAGTCTAGGAAAACTGGTGGACTATGAATTTTGGTGATAACTGACTAATGTTTGATGTCAGTAGACCTACTGAATTGTTTGCAGTAAAGTTCTTTGTTAGATCTGTATTAATGCATTTGCAGAGAAATTGAAAATTTGCATTCCGATTGATAATGTTTATCACTAACCTTATTTGTTTTGGTCATTTAGTTTGGACTTTAAGATTGCTCTCAGAAATACATGTATAAATGCTCATTTCGGCTAGGCGTGTGTATATCTTTATATAGAGAGATATGTATCTCTCTAATTTCTTAAGCAAGATAGGCTTTTGTTCTGAGTTATTAATATATCATTTATTATGGCCAAAGGATAAAGTGCCACAGAGCCTTCCTATATATGTAACTTCCTTATTTTTTTAAGATATATCTGATCTAAGAAAGCATAAATGAATATTTACTTCTTTTATAAAAGAAGCTGGCATTCCATACCTGGAATTCAGCTATGTGTTTTGTTCAGCTGCCATTTTGCATTTACACGCACTAGTAATAACCTGTCTGTGCGCTCAGTCCTAGGTAAGATCCGAAGTGCTGTTGGAAGTGCTCAACTCCTCATGTCTCAGAAATTCCAGCAATTTTATTGGCTCTGTCAGCAAAATCTGGTAAGTCACCGTCTCTGGCCACTCCTGAAGAGTTTAAAGTTCATACCCAAGCATTCCACAAAACATAAGTTTAAATTTTAGAAAATAACATTTTAATTCAAAGTGAACAACAACAACAATGGAGGTGTAATGTATCCAAAATCTGAATGTCATTTTCATGTCTCAATTTTGTCTTACTTCCCTTTTTTTTTAACTTTAAGTGTAGTGTTAGGACAGCTTCTATCCAAGCAAACTTGTAATTTCAGTTTAAGTGTGTTTTATCTTTTTGTTTTTGCTGTATTAGTTAAAGAAAAATATAAGGAAACAAATGTAAGTTTTCTGAAACATAATATTATCGCTCACTTTTGTAACATACTGGAATAGCAACTATCATTCTTGTAAGACTGGAGCAATTTCTCAAATTACAGTAAGTGGAGAATAGTATGGTATGCAATCCAGTTTTCTGTCTCCCTGAAAATAGGACTGATCTTGGAAATGGGAGTATACATAGTGTTCATAAAATTGAGTTTCATAATCTATATTGCCAATTATATATAAGACATCCTAGGGCTAAAGGAACAGATGCAGTATATTCCTCTTAAGAGTTACTGCTGCTGTTCTGAAAGGTCATTAGAGACTAATTCAATTCTAAATGTTATCTTCATTAAAATGACAGTAGTCCTCGGTGACAGGAAAATTGTGTCATGGTGCTACTAATCAATAGAAGAATTGATTAGGCTAGTGGTAGAACATCTCCGTTCTTTGGCTGACTTTAAGATGAAGTATAACTTTTATCTTTTGACTGTCTCTACACCTCCTATTAACAGTGCTGAATTCTGTTGCATGACTAACAGCAGACGTGACCTGTATGTCTGGTTAGATACATTTCCTTATTTGTTAGCATTTCCCTCATGCCTCTGAGGAGACTGATTTGTTACATTTCATCCATCTAGAATTCCTGAAATTGTAATCAAATATTACTGAGAAAGGCATGCCAGAAATGTTCTACTGTCTGATAGGAAATGATAAGATATATGGTCCTCATTAGGAAAGAATTCCATTATCCACTTCAAAAGCTTTGTCAGTGCAAGAAGTTTTATAGCGATTACAGAATAACTGAAGAAATAAACAAAGTCCGTCAAGCCGGAGATGCCCATGTTTGTAATATCAAATATATCATGTGTACTGTCATTTATTTGTTTGGTGGTGAAAGAAGGAAATCTTCATTAATGTGTACAAGTTGCTGCAGATTTCGAAGTGCCCTCCATTAGCTGATTGATTAAGCTATGCAAACTGAGATTTGGAGAGCCTAGCCTCCATTCCACTTCATTTATCTTCAAGTGGGTCCAGCACTTGTGTTCGAGAGCATTGCTGTAATAACAAGCGCAGCCATCGGCTATTTAGAAAAATTCATTGCTGCAAAAGCAATAGGAACACAAGGGAGAAATCCACAGCTTTGCAGGGAAGGTGACCAAAGAACTGCCAAGATTTATTTCGCTCGTCCTTATTCGTATAATAAACCTTTGAACTCCATAAAAGCAGCTTTATCCCATTCTTAGAATTTAGGCTCTGAATATTCCTCAGCCTTATTAATGTCAAACCAGCAACAGAAGCCACAGAAAGCAGCAACGGCAAAATGGGGCTTTTAGCTCATTCATGTTTTGTGGCTTTCCTTCTTATGCTTAATTACAGGGTTTGTTGCTAAATATTCACTAAACACATATCTACAGCAGGCAATCCATATGCTCCTAATGCAGCCTCTCTGTACCCAGTGGGAGCTCGGCCAGTTACCAGGCAGTTACTGCATTCCCCTCCCAAAAAACATGCATGGGACACAACACAGCACTTCCCTGAAGCAAGAATAAGCAGGACAGAAAATAACAGTGATCTCCTTAGCCAGTTCAAAATGCAGCAAGGGTTCGGGACGATGGATGTAGCTACTCAACTGGAGTTTAACCAGGGAATTCACCTATCGCCCCTAGACTTCTGAAAAGGGTTGTGGGAATTTTATGGAGCGCATTTCATTGTGCTCTTGGCTTAGATCTCTTACTGAAGGCTCTCAGTCAGGCTAAATTCAGAATACTGTCAGCTTCAGAGAAGTTTTTCTGAGAATCTGGCCTGGTGTCTCCTACAGTAGAGGGCTCCAACTAACTGCTAGAAAAAAAAAATCACTGGTTAATAACTACTTCCTGCTGAATTATTCACATTATCTCTTGTAACGGCCTATTTTTTCTTTGAAGTGTCCTCCTCCATACTGTAGTCAGCACAGATCCTGCTTGGCTCGTGTGAGATCATCACTCACTATGTCATGGTTGTAGGCAAAAAGAGCGACGTGTCAGCGAGGCACTTTCTGGTTTTGCTCTAGGCTTCCTTTGGAAGGAAGGCTGAAAAGCTGAATTCCAAATATATGAGCAGATTCTGAAAAGAGCCTGATTTAAGCCCATCTTTTCAAAATTTAGCTTTAAAAGTAATCATTTTTGCTAGTGTTCAGCACTGTGACTGTGGCCATCGATAGATAAGCGATAGCAGCAGGAGGCAGCCCTCTTGTGTCCAGATAATGTAAGACACAGACCTGGCTGGAGCTGTGCTCTCCTCAAACAGGGACCAGCAGAGCACGGAAGGGTACGGAAGAGCCATTACCCTGAATTCAGAAGGGAACTGCATTTCAATGAGTGGCATCCTTTTATGGATCTTTAGGGGAAACTGGGGAGAGGAACTGATTATACCATTCTGGAGAGAACAGCTTGCGATACAAGATATATTGCTGTGGGTCTCTCTCCCGACAAGTTTCAAAGAGGGTGTTAGTTCTGGAAGCCCAAGATACTGACCTCTGTAGGGTAACTAATGCCACTGGCCTGGGCTTTAAATGGCTTTGGAGTACGCTGAGATGAACCCAGTTTACTCATTTTAAGTGAATAGAAACCTGGAGTTTTACCATGTTTCCTGGAAGTTTGTAACAGTCTACTTGGGAAATTCTGTTAAGTCCCCAAAGGTCACTATGAAAAGAAAATACTCTTCTAGCAAAGTAGGACTTCCAAGTAGATAGGCGTTTAGGCTGTTGTTCTTGGCCTAGATTCCCAAAGGAATGGGCAAAGGAATTACACATGGCTGGCATTATATGTTGTCATGCCTGCATTCAGGCACTTGGCTCCCACAGTGCAAACTCTTTCAGGCAGCAATTCCTTGTGCAAGACACCTAGGAATGTGGACTGCAAGGGCAGAATTCAGTAGAAATACTGATTTGCCTCTCTCTCAGATTTATGTGTGGCTGTGGTTCACTACTGAAAGTCCTTTGTCTCCTAAATTCCTAAAAAATGGAGCACAGAACCTTGCTACAGTGTTCGTTTGTTATATAATAAAATAATCATCACAGCTGTTGCCCAAGATGGGGAGATATTGGCCTGAGTGGCTTCATCTCCATTTCTATCATAGACCATCTTAACTATTTCTTCCTGCCCTAGAAGGGAAGAAACCTTTTCCCATGATCTTGACAGATGGGATATTTCATTAAAGTGGCCAAGCTATTGTCTTGAGCTAGAACTAATGTCTGTGATACAAAGGGTTAAGAGTCCGTATAATTCTCCCTTGATGGAATTTTTACTTTGTGCTGTGCAGATTAACAGACAAATGAAGGGTAGCTTTCCTAAATTGCTACTGTTAATATTTGCTCCATTAAGTCTTTTGCACATAGTGCCACCTAATTGCAATATCTAGTCATAGAACCTGAGCATGATGTGACCTCATGGAAGACAAAAATCCAGCATTCTGTAATTAAAACTTTATGCCTTACACACAAGCTTGAAAACCCAAGAAAATATTAACATTGGATTTGGCATAAACTGGCAAATACTTTTTGGCATTATTTCTTCTTCTATGCAGCTATCTTGTATATAATTTTTAACCAGAAAGACTTCGTGCTGGCTAGGAAACAGAGCACGTTCCCCTTCCCTATAATAATCAGCAGACATAGGCCACCAGCTTGCTACATTTTAAAAATGCAGGGCAGCCCAGCATATGGTGTTAAGGAACTTCCCATGCCGCAGGGGTTTGGAAAGGCTAGCATATGAAATCTAACTCATTTATATTTGGGCTGTGTAGGAGGCACAAGCTTCCAGTCATAGCTCCCAGCTGTAAAACGCGTGTGAGCCTTAGCATGGTGCAGCACTCTAATCCGCTGCAGTGCCTTTCCTGCCTCAAAGCACTTTGTTTAAAGTCTCGTGGTCTATTCATATTTTCTCTTCTGTGTGTGTGTGGCAGGACCCGAGTGCCATGCCGAGACCAACTTCCCAGGACCTAGCAGGATTCTGGGACTTATTGCAGCTCTCGATTGAAGACGTCAGCATGAAGTTCGATGAACTGCACCAGTTGAAACTCAATGAATGGAAAATAATAGAATCACCTGAAAGGAAGGTAAGCAGACCATGGACAGTACCATTTGCTTTCCATTTGTAGTTCTGTAGTCTCCCTGTGTTAAATCCAGTAGTAAAACATGATAGGCTTCCAGCCCTAAGACAGAAAAAAATAAAGGGCAATGTGCCATCAGATGTAACAAATGCAATGGACTTTGCCAAGTCCTGTCAATGTGCTCCCTAAGCACTTTTCCTTCAAATTAATTTGAATTCAAATAATAAAGGCCAGAATTGAAATCTGTTCCGATTAATTCAGATTGAGGAGAATAACCTGATAATTCAACTACAGTTCACTCCAGCCTGCTGCCACTTTTGGGGCAGTTTAAAGCTGGACACTAAGTCTTTAATCCTGCCTGCAAGAAATAGCTGGTATTAGAGCAGGAGTAAAATAAAAACATGTGACAAAACATTGGGTAGCTCAAAAAATAAGCTTGGCCTGTGAAAGTTTGTTGGACAAGGGATACTTCTGGCAGGCACCCTTCTGCCTGAACCCTGCCTTCACCTCTGCACTGCAGCTGCACAGGCCAGGCCATGACACTTGAAACACAGGTGGAAAATTGTCCACAAATCAGTGTAATTCTGTAAGTGCCCTTCCCCTTCCTAGAGCTGTGTTCCTCCCTTAATTATCACACTGCCCTTGCTGATTATTGTATCAGTAAAATGAAGACAGCATTTGTTTTGAGTCAGTAGTGTTGGTCTCGAGTGGATACTTGTCTGTTTTGGGAGGAATTAGGAGGCAACTTGACAACTCTTTCATTCCTGCATGCTCCTTTCGGATTTTAATTTTCAGCCACTGGTTGGCAAGTGGTGAGTTTGGAGCTCTTGCTGACTGGTGACAACTGGAAATAAGAAATTATTACAATGACAGGAACAGTGATGCTCCCCAGAGAAAAATAAAGAAAAGTTGAAAGATAGGAGAGGAGGGATGGGGAAAAGGGAATAGAACCATTATGTTCTTGGCTGAAAATAGCAAATAGGAAATATTGACAGGAAGAGCAAACTCTCATGGAGTGAAATGTATCTCATCTTAGCCTGCTGTGCTCTTACCATTAAGTCAAGGGTGTAGAACTGTGTTGTCATATACCTTTTTATTCTAGTCTTTGCTAAACTATTTTGCTAGTAGATTCAGAATTACTTTCAAAACAAAAACCCAAGACAATAAAAATTCTACAAGCCGTAGGCCCTTCAGTATTATTTTTTATCATCTATAACCTCTAGTGGGTCTGATTAATTGCATTCTCCAAAACTAGCACCCCATAACCTTCCCTATTTCTGTCATTTAGAATGTCCACTTGCAGAAAGTAATGTGCTAGTAAACATGAAGTTGTGGAATCCTCATCTTTGGAGATAGCTCAGTCAAATATTAAATATGACTTCAAACAACCTGCTTTAACTTCAAATTTGGACCTGATTTCAAGGAAGGTTGTATAAGATCATCTCTGGAGGTCCTTTCCATGCTAAATTACTGCATAATTCTATGATCCTAAAAATCTTCCTAAGGTCCTTATATGATATTTCACTATTTCTGAGTTGGAGAAAATGGAGGAAAATACTAATTTTTTATTTCAGAACAATTCTCAATTTAAAACTTGCAGAAGTTATTTATAGCTTGTTTGGCACTGTAACATATTGGCTCTTACCTTATAGTCTGATAGTTCTTCAATATGATTTTCTTAAATATAGTCTAGGCTTGCAAGTTCTTAGCCCCATTTCTTCCTCCTGGAGGTGTTTGCACGTTTCCGTTTAGCAATTCAGAGAGGAAACTAAACTAATAGGCAAGTTCCTAGCCCCATGTTTTCCTCTTGGTTGGTGTTTGCGTGTTTCCATTTAGCAATTCAGAGAGGAAGCTAAACTAATAGACAAGTATACACAGCTGCTATCTCATATCCAGCTGAGACTAAATTCAGTATGATTAATTTAATTAAAAATCCTGTCCTACTAATCTTAGACAGTCTTTTCACTTGATCAGACCACACAGATGCACTGAGACCTTATTGGCAAGTCAGTGTGCATTTCTGTTCTTAATGAATGTAATAATGTGTCAGCTTCTATTAAATGGATTCACATAAAAATGAGGTACGCAGACTGCATGTGTAGGATATCTGCAAAGAGAGTAAAGGGGAGTCTTTGTAAAGCACAGGGCTACAGAAACACAGTCCACTTGAATTTGCAATGACTGCTGAAATAACAAGTTTTCAGCAGTGTCCCTAGAATGGAAAGTGACTCATATACTCCATTAATCAGCTGATTTTAGAGTGCAAGTGGAACATGCCTGATGTAACTAGTGTTTTTCACGTCTCTAATTTGCACATTCTGCAGATGGTATTTTCCACGCGCAGTTCACTTCTCAATTTCAATGCCCTGTTGCAGGAAGAAAGAAAGGTTCCTCCTCCTGTACCAAAGAAGCCCCCAAAAGGAAAATTCCCTATCACAAGAGAAAAATCTCTGGACCTACCCGACAGACAGCGACAAGAGGCTAGAAGACGGCTCATGGCTGCTAAGAGAGCAGCCTCTTTCCGGCAGAATTCAGCCACAGAGCGTGCAGACAGCATTGAGATCTATATCCCAGAGGCTCAAACCCGGCTTTAAAGACAGAATGCTGCAGAGTTTCTTTTTTAAACAAAATGCTTGTACAGTTTGTCACTTACCTGGTAATTTTTGTCTCATTCTCTCCACTAAATATGCCCTCGCTGTTGTGTTCTTTGTGCCATAAGCACAGTGGAATGCTTTTGATTTCCTCAGAATTTGCTGAGCTCACTGCAAGAACAACTTCTTTTGTATTTATTGTCTGACTTACAATCAGCTACAATGGATAGGGCTTGTTGAGACCTGACTTATCCAATATATTCTCAGAGGACAACAAGAAACACCTCTTGAGATGGAACCCAGCTTACTTTTTTGTTATTTATATTTTTATAAAATGTGTGATAATTAGGGATAAGAATAACAAACTATAAATGGGTGCATCTCACCATTCACTAGAGGCATTAGCTAATCCAAGTAGAAGGTGCTACAAATGTAAAGAGCAGGAAAGAAAGAACCCATTTATCTCTCTGACCTCCAGTTTGTTTTCCTTGAATCCAGCTAAAATATTTGCCCATGTGCTCTGCCACTCTACTCGTCTTTGTTACTGCAAAATAACATTAGGCCTCTCATGTCATGTCAAGTTTCTGGAGATGAACAGGGATATCCAGCCACTAAAACTCCAAAGTTCGTGAGAAACCAAGAAGCGTGCAAGCCTGGTGATGTTGGGAATGCCCAGTGAGAAACGTTTGCTGCTAGCAGTAGAACGACCTTCTGAAACCTAAGCAAAATGATGATGCAAGAGGACTTGAGTGATGGGTGAAAGGAAAATGGAAGCCTTAAAAGTTAGATCTTCTGTAGCAAGATGTGTAAAGAAAAAGTTATACTTACTCCTTCGGAACATTCATTGCATTTTTAACAGTTATTTTATGTGTTAACATTTATTTTATAAACCTCTCTTTTATTTCAAGAGCTGCGCTACATGTAATATTTCAAACTCTTCAAAATGTTATATCAATTGAGTTTCCAGGGTATCCTTGAGAAAAAAAAAAATCTTGCTTGTTTAAAATGCCAGTTGTGATGTTGTAACCAGTTTAAGAAATATGAATGTGAGTGGTAAGTATATCTAAGTTTAAATGGTTATGTTAAGGTAAAGGTGAACTGTGGTTTACAGTTGTATTTTTTTTAGAACTATTTTTCTATGCAGTATCAGTTATAGCAAGAATAAGCTTCTTGCTTGCTTCAGACATTAAAAAAAAAAAAAGAAAAAAGAAAAAAAAAAACACCTGAATCAAGAAATAAGTGATTTCCAGACATGGAATATACGGAAAATAATGTATTTTCAAGCCTCTCATTATCAGAAGAGAAAAGTGGTAATTACCACAGTCAAGAGGCTTTAATTTAAAATAAATTAAGATAGAATTATTCCACTTCACCTACCTTCCAGAGGCAACTGAGCATCCCTGCACTTAGAAGTCTTCAGGTGAAGACGCAATAAGTAACTCACAGACCCCAATTCCAAGGTTGTGAATACTCCTTTAGGTTAAAACCATGTCAACACAGTGAGACAGACAGTCCCAACTGATGTATTTCCTGTTTACCTGCTTTAACAAATGCAATGTACTTAGCCATAGGCAGAACAGCTATTTAATTATACTCTAGCACTTTGGTTCTTCACCTGACGAGCACTTTAAATCTGTGTCCCATGCATCCTGCAGCCTGACAGATGAGTGAAAATATGAGGTATCATAGGTTATGCAGATCTGACATTACTTCACATCTGAGGGTTTTTTCTTTTTCCTTCTCTTCTCTCTTTTTTCTTCTTTTTTTTTTCTACAGCGTGCAGTGTTAAGCATGAGTTCTATCCTTGGAGCATAGCTGAGAAACCATGTTTAGCTTCAAGATATGAATCTTTAGAGATGACGTTTTGAGAAGTTTCTGTGAGGAGAAAACCATGTAAATTGAGCCTGATAATCTGGTTTATACTTTACCAAATAGCCTTAAACTATATTTGGAAGCAAAAACCAAGACGAATGTATATCCTTCAAAAAATGCAAAAAAAAAAAAAATCCCTTAAATATTCTTCTATAAATGAAAGCATTTTATTTCCCCTTCCTGATGTTTTCAAGGCATTTTTTATTAAGGAAGGAGCTGAATCCTGGGTAGTGTACAATATTGATTCTACTTCCTATATTTGTTTTACTATTTAAAATACAAACGTATTTGCAGACATTGGCATCTTTAGACTTGAAAAGTGTTATCTTATTTAAAGTGGAGCTGCTAATTAGAAATATCCACATGAAACTAAAGCCAGTGTCTTTCCTCAATTTCGGAAGTTTGAAATAGACCAACACACATACAAACACCCCTATATATATATATTTATACACACATATATATTTTTATTTATTTATTTATTTATTTATGGCAGCTGATGTATTTTATCTAATTTCCCTGTATACTTCGAGGAGAAATCACACTTTCTTGCTTGCAAATCCCACCTGCAGTGGCAGATTATACAATTAAAACAAGTTGTGCTTGATCCTGACAGTGTTCAGACTTTGTAAAGACGAATTTTAAAGAAAAACAGATTACAGCTGATAAGCTTAAATCCCAGTTTATGTTACAATGCTGACTTAGAGCAGTCCACAAAAATCTTTAATTTTAGCATTATATTTTGAGAGATTTGTGATATTTTATAATTTGTTGGATGTTCTCAGGCTAAAGTAGGCTTGCAGGAATGACACCAACTCTTTATTTTAAATTTCCCATGTCATAATTTAAAAACGTTCAGTTGGATAGCTATGATTCTTGTTTGTTTCACCTTTGCTCACAAAAAAAAAATAATTAAAAGAAAACTAGATGCCTACTGAAAAATCTGATAATATGTTATCTGTGCATGTTACATTTTGAAGTGCAATATATTAAATTCTTGTGCAGGTAACATTCTATCATTAAAGGCAAATAACTTACTTATAGAAATCTACATACTGTACATCTGCTTAGCTTAGAAAAACAACATTATGTTTATCATACTTGTGTTGCAAATAAATCAAAGTCAGATCACTTCAGTTCCTGACATAAGAAACACAGCCCATGGTTTCTTAGTAAACACATAGACAGATCAATTGTAACCTGACCCACATCATAAAAATAAAATTCAAGTGCAAAACCAATACAGGCGGAGCGGAAATAAAGATAGAAAGTGGAATATTTTATTTAGAGATTTCATGCTGTACATTTACAAAGAGCAGCTGGATATAACAAAATATTCCTTCTTTAATCAAATGCTAATTGGACTAACATTTATTTTAAAAGATGAGAATTCTAGAAAGCCTCTGTTCATTTCTTCATTGCCTGTAGAACACAAGTATAGTAAACAGAATTATGAAAATTTCAATAAAGAAAAAGACCTGAATGGTAAAATCTTTGATATTTGCCATACTTATTTTTGCTTTGTATATTTTTTTGCTTTGATTTGAAAATTATTGTAAATTGGTGAAGCATGTTATGAAGTATTTTATTATTTCTTGTTGACTGGATCAGAACGGTCTTTGCCAGGGTGTAGTGACCAATATTGTTGTGCAGTTTAATACCAAAAAATTACGTTTTGTTTCATGCTTAAATCTTGTCACTTGCTAGATCTAAGATGGGTCAGGAGGGAATTAAAGCATGCATAGGAAGGGGTGTAGATTTCAAATACCTAAAACATTTCACACAGTGCAAATTCTTCGTTTTAGCATAAGCCAATCTCCTGCTGTATCAGTAAAGTACTGCTCGGGTTTTTACTTCCTTAGCACTGCTAATGCTCGAAAGTGAGGGAATCTTTGGAAAAGGACCGAATTTATGATGAAGTGATCCGAAGCCCTAAGCGATGTGCTGGGGTCCTGCGCTTGCAGGGCTCCTCCGCTCTGTGGGACACTGATGGCACGTGGGACCCCGGTGGCACGCGGGACCCCATCCCGGCCAGCTGCAGCACGAATGCGCTGGAGTCCGACCCGTCGAGTGCTGGTTCCTGCAGGCTAGTTTGGGGCTGAATTGGTCCGTTAGCACCAGCCAGGTGTGCTCAGTGTGTGCCGAAAAGCCATGAAACCTTGCAATGCTGGCGCCCGAGTCCCGCGCTGAGGGCTTCGATGCGAAGAGGCGTCCGCGCTGCGTGCGCTTCCCAGAGCGCAGGACAGTGGAGCAGCATCGCTGGCAAACATCGGCCAACCCTGCGGCGCTGGGCAAGTGTTTCCCACTGTACAGCAGGTCAACACTCACATTCATACAGTGCCTTTCATCCAGAAGGATCTCAAAGCACTTTATTAGCTGGCGTGCAAAGCCGAGGCCCAGCACTGGCTCACGTGGGGAAGCGGTCACCATGGGCAGCCCGCGCGGCAGCAATGCTTAGTGTTGCCTCTCCAGGAGCTAGATGAGGAAAGAAAAGGGTTCAGATGATGTTTGCAGAACAAGCTTAGCCCCTGGGTGCCTGCGAGGTTGGCTGTGGCGAAGGAGCATCTCGGGGAGCGCAGTGTGGGGAGAGACAGGAGACCCCTTGTCGGGGCTCTGGGCACCTGGAGCTGGAGGCCTCTCCATCAGAGACCTCGGCAAGTGTCCTCCTTGCGAGCTCTTCCCTGACTTCCCCCATGCCCTCTCCTCGGCCCCTCCACGCACTGTGGGCTATGGTGGGGGCACGGCAGAGTGCAGCCAGGGCAGAGGGATTGTGCTGTGGTTCAAGTAATCGGTCTCTGTTGGGAAGAGTTGTTGGAAAGAGCAATGGGAAGCTTCTCCCAGCACTGGCAGGAGGGTGGCAAGTTAAAGGCAATCACTTTGTACTGTACATAATAGAAGGAGAACATATACATATATACCTATCTATTTGTCAATGTGATGGTTCCCGGAGAGTTGGACCCAGGAACCACAGCCACCCTTCAACAGACCGTGACGCTTGTCCGCAGCACAGCCCCAGCACGGGCAAGTAGGTCGGGTGACCTGTTGGGTGCAGTGTCCTGGCCCAGCAGCCGCTAGTTGTGTCCACCTCCAGGGCCAGTATTTTGGGAGCAGCTGTTTTGTGGCACACCCACAGGCTCCCAGCAAGAATTAAGCCCTCTGTCTACACAGAAATTGCCTGACTTATCTCTGAAATGCAGTCACCTCCATGGTGTAATGCTGCAGCTGTTTAACTGCATAATAGGCTGTTCAGGACAGCAACTGTAAAACTGAAATTGAAATGGAAACTTGCCCAAAAGAGAATTTGGACAGAATATTTAGGCTGATTCAGCTCCTCTTAACGAAATAAAATTCTAATGGCTGCAAGAGGCCATGCACTCATTATATCTAAAAAGCATCTGCCCGAACCCTTCTTATTAACTGTGCATTGCATTTCATAAATGATGATCAGAGGTACAGGCTGCATGTTCACAGTTCCACCTTCCCACATAAGGCTGTTTCTCCCATTACCAATCACTGCTAAAACAGAGCTGGGCTTTTGAAGTCAGACTCTTAGGTAATGTAGATCAGTATGTCTGCACAGACATTAACTGAGCAAACACAGTTTTCAGCAGCTGACTATTTCAGTCTCCCTTTCATTAGGGCCAAGTAGCTACTTTTTTCATTGGTTTTGTTGGAGAGGATTCTTCTTTAATTAAAAAAAAAACAATGTTTTCACTAAGGGCGAAATTAGCGGGAGGTTTATTTGAAGACATGGTTACTATTACCAATACAGCCATTTGTGATAATTTTTCATCTCCTTCCCTTATTCTTCTTTCATTCAATGTATCAGCATTCCCCTTCTTAAAGCTGAACTGTCATAAAAAATTCACAGTTGTAAGATGAATTACTGTAGCGCTTTGGGCTAAGATCTGCTCTCGGTTATATTAAATCAGCCCTGAGAAACTTCACTGAAGTCAGAGCAAAATGTCAGATGTGGACCAGTATAATTCAGATCAATGTCTGACTCAGCAAGTCCTGTTGTGGTAGAAAGGACTTATTGTGACAATTAGCTAGCACATAATTATTTTGCAGGATATATTGCCTCCTTTCAAGTAGGTCAAACAGAGTGGTTTTTGGTAGGTTCAAGTCTCTGACTACAGTCTTCACAAAGAATTATTAGCTTTATTTATAATTACCTTTGGAAGCCACATGCTCATATCCATGCTTGATTTACATTTTGGAGGTTTAATAGTATGGCCATCTCATTTTAAAAGGGCTCCGCATGTATGTTTTCTTTAGTCCACTTAATTTTCTGAGTTAACAAATTAACCCTTCCAAGTAGTCTGACTTATACTGCTCTAGAACTGTTCTTTCCTGAGAAAAGCCACTATGTGCAGGATTTTCTGTGCAGAGACAAAACTCATACTTTCATTTATCATGTGACATGCCAAAATATTCAAGTGTGGCCTAAGGACTAAATTAAATGCCTCCTATAGAATTTCAAGGAATGTTAGAACCAGGAAATTAGCTGTTTAGTTATCATTAAAAGTATATATAAATATATATAAATATATATACATAAGAAATCATATCAACAATGAGGATGAACTGAGTGCCAAATATTCACCATCTGTACAAAGCTACATTTCATTAGAATTAAACTATTTTATGTATTTCTCTTTCTCATGCTTTTATGGTTCTTTTGATAAATTCTATTTAGTAGCATGCAGGATACCTAAATTGAATGTACAGTATGTTGTTTCATTGCTACAATAATTTCTCGCTTCTCAGTAATATCTTCTTTACCAGAATGTTATTTGTTACTTTAAAGACATATTTGAGAATTGTTTTATTCCTGAGTTATTCTTTTCTCATGGTTCTCTGCTCACCTCCAGCTGATTGTAAGCAAATGTGCTTCACTATTTTGCCCCATGGCTCTTTTATGAAGCTGCCTATTTCAATTGGTTTATGTATTGTTTATGTTCATCTCCTGTAAATATCTCTGCAATTAAATTTTTTGAGAAAAATAGAGTATACTCTTTATTACATTTTAAATTTTGCATTAGTTAAAATATGCCCTTTCCAATCAGCCAATTTGTAGACCACAGTAAATTATTACTTTAGACATGTAACCTTTGGAGTATCTGTAAATGCATTATCAATAAAATATTTTTGATTGGGTTTTATCTGAATTCAAAGGAAGACCCATTTAATGTCTGAAGGAATATGGCAAATAACTGATTGGTTATGCAGTGCTAATGATTTTTTTAATATTCATTCGATAGATACAGAATATCATGCACAAATTTTGAATTAGTTCATTGTGCTTCATTAGCAGAAAGGATAGCAGCCTTTCTTGATTGACCAACATTAATAGTAAATTATTAATATTATTATTGTTAGGTGGAAGTAACTGGAATGTTGTTTTGGAAAGATGAATCCTGGAGGATGTCTGTATATGGGTTTTGCTGTTTGCAACCAAATAGCCAATAATAACTTTTAGGCCATGTAATGTATTTTAGCTCCTACCAGGACAGACAAGTCACCTGAAGAATTTATAACCTAAACATGATATGAGAAAAAACAGATAGATAAATGAGAGAAGTTGAGAGAAACAGTGAGACACTATTCATTAAAAGAAAGAGCAGTGGTTGCAGCATTGCAGCAGCCTACTAGTTGTCAATCGTTTCATAAGCATGAGAAAAAAAAAGAGGATAATGAAGTGGGTTGGAAGATACCCTCAGGGATGTCTTCTCAAGAAAGAGAGCAGCCCACAAAGGATGTTGTTTGAAGATTTAATACAGAGATGATGAAATTTGGCATCATGAGTCAACTGGAGGTGGAAGTTGACATCTCAGGAATTAATGAATGATGCTAGGTACATGGTGGATAGGCGGTATATGAACAGACTGTGAAAGGTCTTGGCAGGAAAGACCAATAAAATTAAAAATTCAGTATTCTGCTGGATCATTATTTGTATGAAAGGATTTTCTTCTTTAGTATCTGTTTTGGAATGCTCACAATTTCCCTGCTATATGTCAGCAGTTCTAATGAAAATGAAATTGAAAGGGAGAGCTTTCCCAGCTTAACCCTTCTTTTTGCATGCTTCCTAAGAGCAGCTATTGTGACCTAGAGCATCACTCACGGCAGTCTTGTGCTAATACTTTACAGCTGAGAAAGCCCTGATCACTTCTAGCTAAAACTCCAGTGACCATTTAGCATGACTTAACCAACATGAGTTCCCTAAAAACAGCTGATCCTCCCTTGAATCTGGAAAGGATCACACAACTCACAAGAAAGCTGTTTCTTGCACAGTCGTGTTAAGTCGTGTCAGCCTTTGCATTACAAGTATACCCATATAAATTAGGAGAGTCATTGCTGATGAACTAGGAAGGTCAGTAAAACCAGAGAATGGATGTGGCATCTTTTGTTTCAGTTGCTAAACCAAATAATCAGGTGCAGAATACATGTTCTGGCATTAGCATATTTATTCCAGTTGAACTGTATTGACACCGGGGCTCGGTCTGTGGAAAGGTGTTGTTGTTTTGACTGTAGCAGCACAGCTGAAGTGTGAAAATTTTGAAATGTACACAAGCGACTCATATAACCTATCACAGTTCTAACATACCCCTGGACAGATTCTACAGTGAATTTTCAAACAATCAATTTATAAATAGCAAGAGGATAATACAGTGATAAAAACTAGGCAATACTGATTTGCCAAAATCCAGTCATGTCAACCAATTTAATTTTCTTCTTTGACAGGATGAATGGCCTGATAGATTAGGTTAAAATGGTATCAGTGATAGATCTTCACTTCATTAAGGTTTTGGATGTGGTTCCAGTGTAACAATTTTATATATAACTAGAGAAATGTTGTCTAAATAGAATTGTTGTAAAGTAAGTTCTCCTGTGGATGAAAATAGCATTTTATAATATATGTATATTTCGCAGACTGAGAAATCAGAAGACTTTTTCAAGTGGGCAAGAAAACTCTCACAAAAATCTAACCTGATCCTCAGTACATACTAGTCAGTAATTTCTTTGGCAGCTTGGATGATGGAATAAAAAATAGAACGTTTGTGACCGTGTGACACTAACCTGACAGAGGTTATTGTAGAGGATATGATCAAAATTCCAGATAATCTTGAATAGCTGAACACACATTCTAAAACCAACATGTTAAATTTCAATGAAGAAAAAATGCAAAATGTTGTACTGAAAAAGATGCAATCAATCTCAAATGTGATAGAATATCTGGTTTAGAGAAAGTAAGCAAAGAAGGATTAAGTAGGCTATGGTAGATCACAAGTTAAATAAGAGGCAACGTGATGCTAAATCAACATAAGCTAAATCTCATGCTGTTAAAAAGGAGGGGAGATCTAATTCTGGAATGTATTAGCATATCATTAAATTAGCATGGCTTAACAAATTACGATGCTGTGTAATCATCCATGTATACACAGTCTTAACTTATGGCACATGTACATTATTGAATTTGACATTGCAGGCCAAGCTAAAACAAACAACCCATTGGAGGATGAGGTCTTCAGATTCATAAAAATTGAATTTTGGATAGCCAAGGCATGGCTCTTCTTCCTCTAGCCAGGCTGCTCAGCAACAGTGCCCACAATCATTTGCATTTTGCTGCATGTCAAGTGTTGGAAGGACTTCTAACCAGCTGAGCCTTTGTTAGGACTTAGGTGAAGATTATGCACTTTCTTGTTCAGGCCTGAAATTCAGTAGGAATGAGGCAGAAGGTAGGGTGCTTTTAGTGTGCTAAGCTGCAAGCGTTTAAAGACCTGTCTGCAGTCAAAAGCTGGGGTGCCCAACTGTACTGAGCCTCTGCCATGCCTAGGCAGTGGTGCAATACAGGACCTGAATCACTATCTTTTGCCTAGCCACTTCCACCCAAGTCCTGTCTGAGATGTCAAAAATTGTCATCTGAATCTCAGCCAAATGCTCAAAGACAAAATGTGAAATAGCAAGATAGGTAGAATCACATCAGAACATCTAAATGTTGATGGAGTAATTGATATGAGTCAACAGAGTCATGCTGCTGTGAAAGAGGCAAGTCAGCCTCTGGGGATGTAGGTTGCTCTCCTGTGTGCTACAAAGAGTTTCTTGTGCCACTCCATTCAGCACTGCTGAGGTTTTGGTGGCCACATCACCCTTTCAAAGGATCTGTGAAGCATGTGGATGTAAGATGCATGGAGAAACTTCAGAAGAGAACAAAAATTTTAACAGTTCAGAAACCATAGCCTATGTAAACAGGGTTGAGAAAATTTTTCAAGAGACAGCTGATTTGTTTAATACAAAAAAAGTTTGTTATGGACTTTTCATGGGATTGTTTCTTTCATTCTCTGGAAGGAGCCTATTATAAGCTTATGGTAATAACCTGCTTCCTTTGTCGGTAGTAAGTTTAAAACTTGACCTTTTTGAGTAAAGAGGAGGATGTGTGGGATAATGGTGGTGAATTCTGGAAAAGATGCATTGACACAGTAATATAAGGTAGCAGACATACCCTAAAAATCCCTTCAGATGTGACCAAATCCCTTCAGATGTGACCCACATTTCAGAAGCCTCCTGGAGGCCACATGAAGTGCCGCCAGGAATCTGGGCTGCATGCAAGCTTGGAAATGGATATAGCTTGAGAGTCGGTCTCCTCCTCTTAATTGTCATGTACTTCCATTTATAAGCATCTGGCCATCTGAAGTTTTAAAAAAGTATTCATCTGCCAAAAGTGGCTCAGAGAGCTGTCCCCTGCCTTTTCCCTGCATGACAAAGTGACCACCTGGCTTAGTGCCAGAGGCTAGCCTGGATGGTGGCCACAGCTGGGTTCCCCAGGATCTCCCTGGTTAGATGTAGCTCAGCCTGCTGCAGGGCTTGACGAGACAAATGCATGGGGTCACAGCAGGTTCTCTGTTTCTTTTACTGTGCATTATGGTTCTGTCAGATCATCACTTTCAAGGAACAAAGCTAAGTAGTTCTTGAATAAAAGGCCTTAAAGATAAATAAAGAAACTATAGAAAATTGGTGGTAGTAGCTGAGTCAGCAATGTTCTTTCTTCAGTGCTTGATCTATATCCCATTTCAGTATTAGCATGCATGGGGCTGCTTGAGATGCAGCAATTAAGTAGAAAAGTAAAAGAAAGTTTCTCCTCTCTATGAGAAGTAACATCACCTTAGCATTTACCCCTGATTGGACACTCAAATCTCGATCAAGTTTAGAAGTTGCTTAGCCAAAGTCTCTTAGAAAGTCTTTCAAGCTATGGCTGGGATATTGAATTCCTCATAACTCACCCCAATTCATGTCCAACATAGCCCTGAGCTGTTTGGGTCATGCGTACAAACACAGGGAGGGCTTATTGGTCAAAAGTGTTGTGTGCCTTGTAATTGCAATACTTGACCCTTCTGAAATTCATCTTGGCTGATGCAGCAAGAACTCACTGCAACTGAATCTCATCATACTTGCTGAAGAACTTGGCACTGAAACATTTGAGAAGGACAGGACTTAGGTCAATGGAATGGAAAATAATGACAAATCAATTTAAATGCAGATCCTTGGGGAGTATATGATAATAAACTGCTTCAAATAAATTTAAAAAGGAAATTAGCTTTGGTGAAAATCAAGGATTCTAAGCATTAAAAAGTCACATAAAACCAACTATAATGGAGGTGATAAATCAGTTTTGGCAGAAAGGAAATAAATCACAAGTGAATTGTAAGGGAAGGAGATGAATGTTATGCTTTGGGGTTTGAATATGTCTTAAGTAAATTCTGTAAAATATTTATAAATTTGTAAAGAATTGACAACATCTTAGAAAAAGGTTGATACTTAGGATATCATGAATGTTTATATATTTGTATGGATTTATGTGGGTTTGGTTATGTTTGTATATATATTTATGTGTGCACGTTTGTGTATACATACATATCTATACATATCTATATACCAAGGTAAACTGTAAGTGCTATATATATTTATTTCATAAAACAACATAACAACATAAACTTTATATGTAGTTTGGTTTTGTGATACCTATGTTCCATCAGGATAAAACCCCTTACCTGTTTAAGACACAGAAAGTGACAGTATAAAAGCAGGCTAAGAAGAGTAGTGCTGAGGAAAGTAGAAAATGAAATAAACATAAATGGATATAAATAAACATATTCATTTTTTGCTTATTAGGAATATATGATTAATTTAGCTGATGTGAACTAGGATTTTATCATAATTCTGCTTGAGTGTGAAAAATCTTTGGGGGTTAACTCCCATCAGGGGTCTGTTTCTATAGCCAGCTCCACAGTCAAGTACATACTGGGCCAGAAAACAAACACCTCTGTGCGTGAGATAAGCAAACTCATGCGTTTTGACATCTGACAGCCTGAGTTAGGACAGGTGGTTGTATCATTTTGAAACAAACTGCTATATGGCAAGTTCAATATCTTTTATCCTTACACCCAGATTCTCTCTACTGTCCCAAGAAAATCTTTCCAAAATGCATTTTATTAATTAATTTATTTCACATGAAATGGAAAAAACATTTTTTCAAGATCCTTCTGATTTGTAAGGAGCAGTAATATTCTATCTGAGATTGCTTTCTGAGGATTCTAAATCAAAGAACAAAAACAAAAAAAAATTAAAACCCTAATATTTGGAGAGGAATGCAAATCTCATAAGGGTCAGGAGAGTCATTTAAGGACATGAGAGCATTAGACATGACAGAACATGTAGAGGGGATGCTCTGTTCTTCTTCTTAGGATATTTATCTATTTATTTGTCTTCAAACATGAAATAAAATAAGGATAATCAAACGAGTGCTGTACGTCAGGAGTTACACTGTTTCCCTTGAATGAACCTTGTCAGAAGAGGAGGAGGAAATGTCTTGCAAGGCTGCAGCTAATGCAGGACAGAGGCAGATGTGCTGAACAGCAGCATTTCATGGTCCACAAGGAGCCACTGGAAAGGCTCGTGGTTGGAAGCCCTGGGATGTACATAACCTTCCATGGCGTGTTTCACTGTGGTGACATTCATGGTGTGAGATCAAAGAGACTGTGGCCCTTTCTTGATTTCTCTGTGTGACCAAACTCTTTTCTCTTGCTAAAGAAGATGGAGTGGCTGACCAGTGAATGAGCTGCATAATACTTGGCTTTATTATTACAAATTAAATATCTGCAAATATTTTCTGGGATGATCTGTCAGAATATAGAGTTCAGTGGGACTCTTTTCTGAAGATTAAATGCTTCTGGTGAAGCTGCTGTATTTTCAGCTCTCAGGATAGACTAGGTGAGCTCAGGGACAAGATGAGTGATAACTCTGAGTCAATTTATGAAAGGGTGTTGTTTGCAAGGTAAAATATATGGGGGAAATCACTCATGGGGAAAGTGGGTGGAACATGTCATAGATGGATAGCAGTGAACAATAACTGCTTTTCAGTCACCAGCTTATTTCCAGCAACTAAAAAGGAAAGACTATTATAATCCGAATAACTTTCTGTAATTTTGCTCTTTGCACTAACTTACACTTTCCCAGGAAGAACTGGATTTCAGAAAGCAAAAAAGGACTGATAGCTATTGCTGTCCCCTGTCAAAAGGGACTGATGCCCTCGGGCACCGCAGCTCTCTGCTGATGTGACCACCTTCCTGAAGCTTTCAGAAGTTGCAACTCCTCGTTCCTTTTGCTCTTAACAAATAGGCAATACCAGGATCCTTAGAGCTCCCTCCGTGGACAGTTCTGGCTAATATCAAACCTGCATTGAGTATTTGACCCTTCTTGTTTCATTTTATCTTATTCCAGAGGGACCGTCACTGCTTCTTACATTTAGCTATGTGAAATACATTTTTCACTTACCCTAGTGAAATTAAGTCCTCCCATCCACAACATACCATAGCCTTGGTCAAGGAGGAGAAGAGAAAACGAATGTATTGCAGGCTCCTTTTGAACATCATGCAGTGTGGGTAGTCTGGGGGTCACTAAATTCTTCAGTCCTTGCTGTGCAGTCCAATTTCCTGTTTTGGGGAATGCGAAAAAGAGCCGGCTGTTGAAGAACAGGAATACCTCCCATCTCCCTCCCTCCTTGCCCATCCAGCTCTCTTCCCGAAGGAGCAGGGCCTCTCACGTCCCGCTGTGCCCGGCTGTGCAGCAGCATGCAGGAGTGCCCGACGTGGCAGAGGGACCTGCTGCATCGCACAGGCACCCGCAGAGCTTCCCAGACAAGCTCAGGCTTTCGGAAGTTTCTACTGCCACCCACCGCTGCATGTAAGCACAACCCGCCTGAAAGCAACAGAAAGCTCCTGTATAGATTTAGTTCTTAATAACACCTTTCCCTTCTCCAGTTCTCCCTGGAGATAGATGCACTTTGGAAAAACAAGAACTCTGAAGTACACTTGCAGGGAAGGGAGGAAGTGTTTTCTCAAAAGCACAATGCGATCAGATTGTGGAGTCTTTAGACTGGTTTTCTGTGCTTCTTCTCAATCAAGACTGCTCTGTCCCTTTGCCACAGGGGTTTGGCTCCAGGTGTTGGAAGCTGCAGCATCCTAGAGGAGTATGCATACTGCAGTGGTGCAGAGAAGAAAACTTGGTTTTCCTAATGTCTTAGGCTGAGCTACCTGTTCTTTGACAACGGAATACATTACACCACATGAGAGAAAGAGCAATGTAGCTCCTGCACCTGCACCCTGCACGTGCACCAGGAGCTAAAACTCTTGTATAAAGACATTAGAAACAAACTGTGCTTGGGATTGTGCTGCTGCATCAGGGTGTTATAATAAAGAAATGCATGTTTGCATATAGACTGAGCCTTGGAAGAAGATTTCAAAGTAATACATCAGTAGCTGCAGCAGTACTGAACATTTTCTGAAAGCTGATCTCGTTCTGTCATACAGACTTCTGGTCATTTCAGTTTGCCCTGTTATTCTGCAAATGTTTCCCTGTGCCATGAGATATTAAGGAAATTATTAAAGAAATGAAGTATTATCCTGTTCTGTGACAGATTCTACTATATTCAAAGAAAGAACTCCGCTTTTATTTTTTCTCCCTTCAGCCATATCTGTTTTAATAAATAGGCACATCAGGCACATGCATGTTTGCCCAGAGGCAAACACACATATGTAGCTACACACACATTTATATGTAGCTGATAGATACTGCACAAATGCTTATTATTAAGCTAATTCAGCCTCAGATTTTCCCTGCCAATTGTCAGGGGCTGGTGAAACTACCCACCAAGACATTTTTAGGCAAAAGAATTCACTTCTACAGCTGAGACTTACCTGAATCAAGAATCTGCATTAAAAAATGCTAGAACCATTGCACTGACACCCTGTAGCACTGAGGACCTCCATAGGGTATCTGGGGTAAAGCTCCACTCTAGCTGCGTGTGGAATATCGAGACAAAACCCATTTGGGGGATGTTGGCTCCAGCTGTGAGCTCTAGGGCCAGGGGGAATCTTGTTGTCCGCAGTGCTGAGCACGATTTGCCAGGACACATGCTATTTCTGCAGAGCAGCCGAGCTGACGTTAGTGTGGGGTGGTATGGCAGACCTAGAATTTCCTTCTTGCTGTTTTCCCCACCTCTGAGGAATCCCCAGGAGAGGCGGAGGAGCTTTGGCTCTGCAGCAAAGAGCTCCTTCTGCAATTTGTGCTTTCCCTGATGGCCCAAGGAGCCAGGAGAAGAGCTGAAGGTCACCTTGGATGGCTACTGGGAGGAGCAGAACCTATTCCTCCCAACCCAACTGAGTCCCAGATCCTCAGGGTAAATACTCAGCTACTTTCAGCAAACACCTCTGAAAAAGCAGTAGTGATATATATCCCTCAACCCTCACAAGGGATTTAAAGAGTGCTGGAAGGATCCAGTCTGGATTTTAGTGGAAGGAGTTAGAGGAGACTTTAAGTAGTCTGTTCTGAGAGGCACTTGCATAGCGCTATTGGAGAAATCTGTCCTTTATCCATTAAAAATCAGATTCAATACAGTTCATCCATAGGCCAAAGGAGCAGGTGGAAAGCAGGATGAGGCTGAAGGGCAAAGTCCAGCCTCCCTGAGAGAGCAGCCTTAAGAAAGCTCCCAACAGGGGCACGCAGAGTTCCTCAGCGCCCTCACTGCGCTTTCAACATCAGTGTTGCTACGTAATATGCAGGCATGAGAAGCTATAAGCAACCATCGGGATTTAAAATACAGAGGAAAGTGGGAATCTGCACAATCTAATAAAACCAAGTTACTATTTGAGCACAGAGGAGCTTCAATAATTTTAATTAATGGCCTGGAGATCCATTGCACATTAGTAGACAAGCAGAGGAATAAATGAATAAATAAAAGCACTAAGAATGCTGAATCACAGAATACATTTTTCTCAATTTATTTATTTGTTGTTATTCATTCAAATTACAAAAAATACCCTACTCAGAGTTCTAGGTGAAATAGACTTCATGTTAATGCTTGGAAAAAAATATAATAGATCAAAACCACCAAAAAATATTGCAAAAGTAATTTAATTTCAATAATGTGCAATAAATCATACTCTGTCTCTGAGTGTTAGCAGTGCATTCTTCAAATTTAAGGAAGTCTCAGGGATACCAGATCTTATGAAAGCATATGGTCACTCAGTCTTAGCTCTGGAGAACAAATTACCATTTATTTGCAAGGACCACATGACAGTGGCATAAGCACTTATTAGATCCTTCAGCATAATGGGGAGCAAAAGGCTTATTAATTTTATATGGAAAGAAAAAAGTACAATTTGCGAATGAAAAGAAAATTTGGGGTAAAAGCAGGGTGGATTGTCACAATGTAAAAGATGACATGAAAAGTTATTTTCTTCGTCCGGGACTCTGCATTCTCCTCTTCCATGCTCTGGCAATATATGTGGTGTTCAAGCAGGAGAAGAAACAGTAAAGGCATCTTTGCTCTCAGCTGGTGTCAGTCTATGCCGAGCAACTTTTCTCTAGGGAGGATGGTAACATGATTATGGGTATTCTGGGTTAAAGAAGGGGAAAAAAAAACCCAACCATACAAGGAAATAAAATTATAAATTCTTGAAATATTAATTATCTGTTGTGTTTATCTATCCAGAGAAGAGATGAGGCACTTCTGGATTTATTTAAATGGACTACAAACAGATTTTCAAATTAGGAAGAGATGATCATTGACTACATAAACTAGAATCTAATCCTAACTGCCACATCAGGAAAGAGTCAAAATAGAGCAGCCAGGGTCCTTGTGGGCATTCTAATGAGAGCAGAGAGGACAACAAACATTCCCCACCATCTGTAGACTGTATCATCCATAAAATATTGACAGCAGTTTCCTGCTAAACACAGGCTTTTCTAGCACTGTGCTGGATAAGTATGGCTCCAATACTATTTAAACTGAACTACTATCTTCTTTAAATAAGTGCCGTCTACCTGAGAAAAGAAATTATATATTTTTAAATAACATATTTAATTCTACAGAGAAGTACCATATTTATGCATAATATTTTTCCTGAAACACGACAATTCTGCAAACCCTCTCCGCTAACAGCCATTACCAAACAACTCGAAACAAGGATATTTCAATGAAATCCTATCTGCTCCACTTCCCTGTTTGAAAAAAAAATGATGTGAATTTTATTACTCAATGAAAGGTAATATAGAAACAGAATTTCTCATGTACAATAGGTTCTTCTTCTCCAGTGTCTTCATCCTCAAATTTGACTTTCAGAGTTTCACATAAAAACAGACACACAGGACAATGCACATTTAAATAAACAGGGATATTTTCCCCTCATAATCATAATCAGGTTATTCACAGAATCACAGAATCAGAGAATGGTTGAGGCTGGAAGGCACCTTTAGAGATCATCTAGTCCAAGTCAAGCAGGGACACCTAGAGCACGTGGCACAGGGTAACATCCAGGAGCGTTGGAGATCTCCAGAGAAGGAGACTCCACAACCTCTCTGGGCAGCCTGTTCAAGTGCTCTGTCACACTCACAGTAAAGAAGTTCTTCCTCATATGAAGATGAAACTTCTTGTGTTTCAGTTTGCACCCATTACCTCTTGTCCTGTCACTGGCCACCAGGGAGAAGAGTTTGGCCCCATCCTCTTTAAATCCTCCCCTCAGGTATTGTACATGTTGATAAGATCCCCTCTCGTCTTCTTTTCTCTAGGCTAAATAGTCTTTCCTTATAAGACAGATACTCTCTCTAGAAGCTACATGTCCCTCTTGTACTGGGGAGCCCAGAACTGCACACAAAATGCTCCAGGTGCGGCCTCACCAGAGCTGAGTAGAGGGGCAGGGTCACCTCCCTTGACCTGCTGGCAACGCTCCTGCTCCTGATACAGGCCAGGATCCCATTGGCATTCTTGGCCACAAGGGCACATTGCCGCCTCATGGCTAACTTGTTGTTAATCAGGACTCTCAAATCCCTCTCCATGGAGCTGCTTTCCAGCAGGTCAACCCCTAATCTGTCCTGGTGCCTGGGGTTATTCTTCCCCAGATGCAGGACCCAGCACTTGTCCTTGTTGAACCTCAGGAAGTTCCTCTCTGCCCAACTCTCCATCCTGTCCAGGCCCCTCTGAATGGCAGCACAGGCCTCTGCAGTGTCGGCCACTCCACCCAGTTTGGCATCACCTGCAAACTTGCTGAGGGAGGGTGCGCTCTGTGCCCTCATCCAAGTCATTGATGAACAAGTTGAACAGCACTGGTCTCAGTACTGACCCTTGTGGGACTCTACTGGCCACAGGCCTCCAGTTGGACTTGGCACCATTTATTAACGACCCTCTGAGCTCTGCTATCCAGCCAGTTCTCAGTCCACCTTACTGTCCACTCATCTAACCCACACTTCCTAAGCTTCCCTGTGAGGATGTTATGGGAGACAGTGCTGAAAGCCTTGCTGAAGTCAAGGTAGACAACATCCACGGCTTTCCCTTCATCCATCCAGCCAGTCATCCCATCATAGAAGGTTATCAGGTTGGTCTGACATGAGTTCCCCTTGCTGAATCCATGCTGACTACTCACGATCACCCTCTTTTCCTTGACGTGCCTAGAGATAGTCTCTAGGATGAGCTGCTCCATCACCTTTCCAGGGATGGAAATGAGGCTGACCAACCTGTAGTTTCCTGGTTCCTCCCTCTTGCCGTTTTTGCACAGGCTGTCTTTCTTCCAGTACTCTGGCACCTCCCCTACTCTCCAGGACCTCTCAAAGATGATGGAGAGCGGCCGAGCAACAACCCACACCAGTTTCCTCAGCACTCTTGGGTGCATCCCATCCGGGCTCATATATTTATGGGTGTCCAGTTTGCCTAAATAATCCCTAATCCAACCTCCTTGACCAGCAGAAAGTATTCCTCTCTCCCAGTTTTCCCTCTTGTCTCTGCAGTTCATGGGGACTTGCCTTAACAGTAAAGACAGAAGCAAAGAAGGCATTTAGTAACTCTGCCTTCTCTGCATCCTTCATCACCAAGTCATTCCCCATTCAGCAGCAGACTAACATTTTCTCTAGTCTTCTTGCTGCTGATGTACTTATAGAAGCCCTTGCTGTTGTCCCTGACATCTCTCACTAACTCTGATTCCCAACAGGCCTTGGCCTTCCTCACCACATCCCTGCATTCTCTAACAATGTTCCTATATTCTTCCCATGTGGCCTGACCCTTCTTCTACATTGTGTATCCTCTCTTTTTCTTTTTCAGTTTTCCCAAGAGCTCCTTGCCCATCCACACAGGTCTCCTGTCCCCCTTGTTCAACTTCTTTCTTGTAGGAATGCACCGATCTGGAGCTTGGAGAAAATGGTGCTTGAATATTAGCCAGCTCTCCTGGACCCCCTTTCCTTCTAGGACCCTTGCCCGGGAGATTCCTCCAAGGAGCTCCCTGAAGAGGTCAAAGTTAGCTCTCTTGAAGTCCAGTGCTGCAATCCTACTTCTTGCCCAGCTTCTACCCCTCAGGATCGTGAATTCCAACATCTTGTGGTCACTGCAGCAAAGATTGCCCCCAGCACTCACATTTCCATTTCTGTCTAGACCATCTCTGTTTGTTAGTATCAGGTCTAGCAGTGCCCCTCTCCTCATTGGCACATTGACCACCTGCATCAAGAAGTGATCTGCAATGTTCTGCACGAACCTCCTGGACTTTCTGTACTTACTAATTCCTATTATATATATCTCCAGTAGGATAATATTTTCCTTTTGCTCACATGGATTATAGAACAACTTGTCTGAAATTTACAAAATACTGAAGTTTTAAGCTGAATTGCTGACAGCAACTTTTGGCTTTTAAGAAGACAGTTTTACTGTTCCTTTGCATACAAAGGGCTATTGTTCAGGCTTAGCATGTTTAAGCATAGAACACTTGTAGATAAACTACCTTTCTTCTCTCCTTCCTTTGGCTCTCCTCCTCATCACAAGGGACAAAAATGACTTCCCTGACAAAAAAATAGCATTGAATTTTCTTATTGTATTTATTTTGATGCAGCAGGATTCTGTTTAAAGCAATTAACTCTACACATTACCACATATATTAATGGATCAACAACTGAATGATTTGCGCTATCTAGAAGAAAGAGAGGGAAAAAATCATCATCATCATCATCATCAAGAATGCTTTTAGTAGTTGTTTTTTTCTTTTCTTTTTTTTTTCCTGGAATCAGCACCCAGACTCAAACGTTTTAATATCTTCCTGGAAGTAAATATAAAATCAACATTAATCAAATTTGCCAATAGCATGGAGACTGGCTAAGCTATAAACAATAAAGAGGAGTGGGCTGTCTTCAGGAGTGGATTTATACCTTCTTGGAATTACTCTTCCAGAAATGACACATGCAGGCCACTTCTAAAGGATGAGGCTATATCCTGAAAGGCACCAATTATTTTAGATTAAAAAACTTCAGTTCCCAGTGCAATGCTGTAACGAAATACTTTATATCATTCTATGTCATTAATATATTAAAGGAGCAATATAAATTAGAATAAGGAATTTGATTTATATGTGACATCCTTAATAACAGAAATATACATGGAATATCAAAGTTGTTTAAATCTCAGACCGATTTTTTTTTTAGGAAATAATATTCCAAATATGTTTTCATCCTGATATGCACCAAATCCCAAAACCCTTGTCACATTTTTCCAAAAATATTGCTATCATTTGAAATTGTTTGATGATATAAATATGTAGTGTGTAAAATGTAATTATGTTCATTTAGAGGTCAAAACATGAACTTGTTACATTTATTGCAACTATTTGACTCTATGATATAAGCAATTTTTCTAACAAAGGCTCAATTTATTTATGACATGGTAGGAGATAGCTTGCTGTATAAAGATTACAATAATATTTTTCAATCATTATTTGTAACCATCATAAGTAATTTTAGACCTCCTGTAAGTTAGAATATTTCAACTGTCAACATCAGTATATCTTGAAATATGTGACACACAAAAGAGAGGCAAATTGTGAAAGAAACTTTTGAATTTCAAAATGTGTTTTTTTTTCAGATTTTCTATGATGAAAAGATACAACACTTTTAAACAAGTTTTTACATGTAAAACAGCAGGGAAAATAAGTTCAGCTGCAAATAAACTTAAAGAAATTTCAATTATATTTGTTATAGTCCTCACATGGTCTTTAAAGGATACTGGAAATTTAAAGTGTCATAGAAGTTATATTAAATGTGAGAGAGTACCTCATGGAATGAACAAAAAATAATTTGATCTATTTAATAAGAAAAAAAAAAGAAAAACTTGGCAAATTATATGATTACAGAATAATGGTATTTTCCCAGGGAGGAAATACTGAGAATTAATAGCCTTCTTAATTTAGCAAGCAAAACTGTAACAAGCAACATAAAAATTGAAGCTAGACTACTTCAAGTAGTAGAAAAAGTGTGCATTTGAAGACTGAGATTACTCATTGGAACAAGCTCCAAACGAAAGCAGCAAATTCTTTATTTCCTCAGGCCTCCAAATGCACACTAAATGGATTTCTCAAAATATACATTAGTCAAGCTCGAGTTAGGAAGCCTGATAAAGGAATGACTGTATGAATGTTAATGGCTTGTGATGTGCAGGAGTTTAGATTACATGTGCTAATGTTATCATCTATCCTTAAATGCTTTGAGTAAATACAGCATTGTACTTATTTCCAGGGTAATGATCAGAACTCAGCAAATCCAGCTTTTTCTTTTCCAGTTAAGATGTTTTTCTTCAAAAAATATGAGAAAATTACCATGTGTGTGCCTATGATTGCTTTCATATTTTTATATGAATACTTGATAAGCAACAGAATTCACTTTATGACCCCTTGACACTAATACAAACTAGCACTGAGACCATTGCTTTTATCAGGCCACAGAAATGATTGAGCATATTGCAGCCTCAGGCACATCGGATAAGTGACAAGATTTTAGGTACTCCTTGAGAGCTTCAGGTCTCATACTGGTTCTACCAACAAATTAAACACTACAGATGCCTTAGTAAGTGTTTGCTTAAAGAGCATATTTTTAATGAAAACAGTTTAAATTCTGCAGAATTAGCGGCATCCTTTTCTTTTTATCAGGGAAACAATTTTATTCCCTGCTTGGGATGAGGATCTTGGCTGCTTGCAAAGAGGGCAGCACTGAATGCCTGGCAGTTCAGGGCATGGGCAGAGGGCAGGCTCTGTGCACTGTGTAGAGGACAACTTGCATGAACAGAGGGACAAACATGAGGGACAGCAGCTGAAAACACTACAGTCTGGGGGTTTTATAGCTCAGGATCAGCAAGAGGTTTCGAGGTGTTGGCTGTGGCATCAGATGGGAAGTTGAGATGTTGCTTCTTGCTGTGAACAAAGCTTGGGGAATGGCCAAATCCACTATATGGCTTGCATTTGGTTCTTCAGCTGCACTGGGCCTGTGTCCCCATGAATAGGTCCATGACCATGGTCCCAGCCCTGTTCTTACATTTGTTTTCTCAGCTGCGTTAGACTGGCATCCCCATGAAGAGGTCTGTGGCCATGGTCACAGCCCCGTTCTGCACAGCTGGCCAGCAAAAGCAGGGAGTACTTTGTGACCCACGTGGCAACCCAGATTGCACCCAGGCATCAGAGGGCTGGCCAGCAGGGCTGTGAAAGCGGGCTATGTCACAAACCCGCATACTGCTATGTCACCACTGCCCCTCTGGGGGCTTCTGTCATTTTGAAGCAGGTAATTTTGAAGCTTTGACCCTTACATAGGGGGTGTCCCCTTCTCTGTGCCTGTAACAAGCCAGGGTTAATGTTCAAATGTGCAAAGAGAGGGTGGGGTATAGCCCCCCATAACCATACAAATCCTCTCAACTCCTCTACTAAGGGAAAAGTTATTTCTGCAGAAAACTTTGTTTGGTTTTAGAACTTTTGAGATTTAACCTAGGAGTTTAAGACCCAGTAAAAAGAGGCTCATAAATTACCAGTGGATTAGTGTGGTATTGCTCCCAGAAATGTTACTGAGACAGGCAGGAAGGAGAGACCTGTTCTGCCGCATCCCCCTTCAAGCAGCTTCCCCTTCCCTTCCCTGCTGTGACTTTTGCACAGAAGCCAGCAGCTCCTTTGCAGCCCAGGGAGGCAGTCGTGGGTCTCCAGAGCCCAATCCACCCACCCAGCTCCCAGGTCTCATCCTGCAAGCCCCACTGGTGCTCCTCTGCTCCTTTTGCTCGCCTTGGTGTTGCCCTCCTCGCCCCGTGAGGCGCGTGTACCATTTCGGCTCTCACGCAAGATGGCAGCAAAGGAACAACCTGCGTTCGCGCGGCTTCACGTCCATGAATCCCAAGTACGGCTCGGATAGGGGGTCACTGCCCAATGAAGCACTGCAGGAAGGCTGGAGAGGCAAGGGGCTGCTCAAAACCTTCCCCTGTGGCTGTCCCCAGAGAGCATCACTGTGCCAGACAGCACTGGCAGTATCACCAAAAATCTACAGAAAAAGATCACTCCCCACTCCAGGAAATAAAGTTGTTTTCATATGTGTTTTCATAGTTTAAGAGCAAAAGGGGAAAATGCTGAAAAACGGGAGGTTACTCCTTCAAAAGATAATTTGAGAGTTGAGCTACCTGAGCCGTGGGGCATCACAGCTGGAATGCCTTGGTGGGATGTGCAAAGGCAGGTGCTTCACAGGCTGCTTGAAGGTCCCCTAAGTCAGGAACCCTGACCTTGGAGATCATGGCTGTATTGTTTCTACAGTGAGAACAGATGTATAAAAACAGGTCAGAATTTTGTATTCAGAATACACATGAGTTGCCATCCAGAATACAATTCATCACATTTATTTATACTTTAATCTGTTACTGTGATTTTTTTTTAATGCCACTCTAAGAGTAAGACAATCTGTGACAAATGAGGACAGGAAATGTCTTTTTTTTACTCAAAAAAGTCGGAGACAATACTCAAGACTCTTCTGAGAACTTGCATATCAGGAGAGTGTCGGTATTAAAATGTTTAATCTAACAGGTTAGCTACCACATTTCTATTGTGAAGCTTTTAAATGTTGTTCTTACTATGAAGATTCATAGAGCTTATTCCTGTGCTGTTTGAGTATTATTGCGGTAATTATAAATCATGTAAATGGTTAGAATTTAACCAGTTAGTGGATAAGAAGAATGAGGCAATTATTAGATTTTGTTTATTATTTTTATTATAGACTAGTTTTAGATCACATTAAATTGTAAAAACTGACTATGCAGAAACAAGTAAGTACATTTAGGAAGAATAACGTAGAATTCTTGTACATGGTTTTAATCAGCCTGTTGTGTAACGCTTCTGAAACATGCAAGTTGTTTCTCCCTACACACATCCATGGCCCCACAGACTCTATTGCATTGACCAGATATTGCACCTCGCAGCCTACAAGCTGGGTAAAATTCCCTTGCAATGTCCTGAGACCAAATTTGGATGTAGGTTTTAAAGCTGAGGAAGAGACCCAAATTTATTACCTGACCTATTCTTCTGCACTCCAGATCCCAATTCACTTGGACAGTGTTTACTGAGAGGATTCAAAGGGCTTTGGCCCTACAGCCTCTGGGAATGGCTTTTGAATAACCTGTAGTTAAGTCCATGGCTGGGCCTACTCAGGAAGTCTGTAAGGCAAAATTCAGCCATAGAATCGAGGGGGAACCAACTCCGTATCCTTTAGATCCAGCTGGCTATGACTTCACCTGGGAGCTAGAGCTCCTGCAATCCTGTAGCTGCCTCCAGGAGCTGAGCACTACTGCTCCACTTCAGTTTGGTAGAGGAGCGTTTAGAAGCACTGCAGGGTCAATCTAGGGATGAGCACTGTCTCTGAATCTCTGACAAGTTAGATTGTGCATTTTTTCAGACTTTAATCTCTTAAAGAATTTAATTTGCCTTTCTGGGCCTCTGCAGTAGTTTTTATGAGTAATTTATTTTTTAATTAAGCAAAAACATCAAAAAACAAATGTTAATTAGAGCTGTTTCCTTTCCAGCGGAGTCTGAATTCTAAAGCATCAGCAAAATCTGCTTCTGTATGGTTCCTTGGGACATATGAATGCACTAATCTGAAGGGACAAAACCTCTCAGTATCACAAAGCCAGCATGTCAGAAGACATGCTGACAGAATATCCAGACACACATTACACATTTGGATGCTAGGTAGCACCCTGTTCCATGGTGGCACACAAACATCAGCACCACAAAGGCATGTGGCCCTATCTGCATCCCCGTGTAGCTGAGTCTCTGCTTGGACAGTAAGGGTCCATTGGACAGCCACAGGTGAAAGCCCTGCAGAAGGGAGCCATCTACCATCAGTGGTTATTCCTTTCCATTGCTACTTTCTTCATAGAGGTAGTACTTTGCTAGTAGCCATAAAAAGGATCCTGTGTCTATGCTCACAGGGGGACATGACAATGCTACTGCATTGCTCAAGACCAGAGTGGGGAAAAAGGAGATGGCAAGGGCCTCAGAGATTCCTCAGGAGACAAAAAACCAACTATACAAAAATGTTATATTCATTGAACAAAATAGTTTTGAAAAGTGTAAGAGTAAGCTAAGAAGTTATTGATCTTGCACCTTTTCTTCAAAACTTTCACAGGAAATTGGAAAAGGGTTTGCTTTTCTGTGTGTGGGATCTCCCTTTTTCTCTGTCATCTGGCCATTTGCATGGCATCCAAGGCCTCCTCTCCCGCCCTGTCCTCTGCCTTGCCCCTGAAAGCCTCCTGCTGCCAAGACCTGGTGTTGGTGTGGGAAGCAGGGGCTGATGTTTTCCCCTCAGCATCCATGTATGAATGTGGTGTTTGGAGCCACACTGTCCTTACACTGTTGCCTGGACACAGCCTGTGGAGTCATGCGCTTCTCAAACACCGCAGGTGAGTACATGGGCTTAGGCGAAGTTCATTCCGTGGCAAATCCTATCCTAGGCAGATTGTGTACCACACCATGCTAGCAGAAGCCCACCAGGCAGGATGGTATATAAACTATATATCTCATGAGCCTGGGGCAGCTGGTGGGACTCAAGAGTCGGCACTAGTGACCTGTATGTCTCTGAAGCAGCTTGCAGGTTGAACTCCAGGCAAAAATGTAATTTGGCTAGAAGAATTGGGAGAGAATGAGTTGGTGCACTAATAGAGATGCTCAATTGTGGTGGGCTGCCTCTGCATATCCACAGCTCTCTGGAGTGCTTGACGCAAGATAAGTTGCCTTCTCTCTTTTAGCTTTCTTTCACCCAAACATATCAAGTAGTCCATCTGTTACTCCAGAAAAGGGCTGAAATCCCAGTGAATCCAAAGGAGGCTGATGAAAGTGTCTCTCTCACTCCCTCCCAACTTGGCCATGATGAGCTATTACTGTGTCAGATGTTGTTCTGTATTCTACAATACCCATATGAAGTGCCACCTGTACTACTGTACTACTTTCTAAAATGGTACAAAATCATTTCTGGGGAGTGCACCTCAAAAACTGCAGAATATAGTAGAACTGAGGGTGGTCATTCATGAAGATGGGTTGACAAGAAATAGTGCAGACCTAGTGAACTCTGATCTGGAGTGGCTATCAGGGCTAGCAAAAACACATGAAGAAAAAGCTGATAATCTCACCTGCCATGAACCTCACTTCTCTGTGTAGACAGCACTGCCAAGGGCAGGTCTTTATCCAGGGGTTCTCTATTCGAACACACTTATATTGGTCTCGCTGCCAATGTACTAGCCAGCATATTTTCTAAGTAATCTAATATGCTCATCATTTTGTGACTTCTACCTGCCTCCCATTCCTAATACGGCATTTATTCTGCATCAGGAGTCTTTCTTGGGCTTCTTCAGGGGAACACAGGGCAGCACAGGGCTGCTAGCCCGGGAAGCAGCAATCCAGGGTGCCCAGCTGCCTTAATAGTGGGAGATGCCAAGACAGCAGACTGGCTCCCAGGCTCTGCAGACACATGTGGATTCCTGACCCTGTCCTCAAAACCTGGTACTGCCTTACTCCAGATCTTATACAGCACACAGCAAAATCGACAGGGAGGCAGACTGCTCCCACAGGCATGCCCATCCTTTGCACGGATGCACGTACTTCAGCCAGAACTTCTTGAACTTCAGACAGAATTGCTTACTGGTTTGTGTGAAGCTGATGTATGTCAACCACAACAATGTCTTCTCATTGCTGAGTCCTTATTTTTACTATATTTCCAAGCCATGGGCAGGAGATACAGTCCTAGCAGACAGTGACTAAGGCTCTGCTGTCTTTTGGGTCTGAGACCACACACTCGTTGGCTGCTGAGAAACATTCTCTAGAGGAGACTATTTATATACATTGACTAGAGAGGTGAATGCTAATGTCTATCATCTCCTATTTCAAAGAACCAGCTCCTTTCTGAAGACTTGTAGGATTACATCCCTTTTCTGCCTACTTATTTTCCCAAGATAAGACAACCTCTCAGCACATGACCCTTTTTTCCTCCCACCCGAAGGACTAACAAAGTATACACTAAGCAAAGCATACACTACGCAAAGCATACCCTGAAGCTATGTCTCATTCTATTTTATAGATAAGCTGTCTGAAGCATATACTGAAATGAGAAAAATAACAAATACACATCTACTTGTTTTTTCCACATACTAAATGCATACCTACAGCTCAGCTTCAGGGAAATTCTATAACGTTAATTGATGAATGCATATATTCTTATGCATTGAATATACGTCATTGATATGATTTTTATATATGCACATGTCATTAATATGATTAATACATGTATCTTTAATAATATATGAGTCAATTATCATGATGCTGAAAAGAAAAGGTATCATTTTTCATTTACCTTGGACGAATAGCTTGCCTTTTTGTTAAGGCAAGCTTCTAACAGCATCAATGCTTAACTTCGAATATATTAAAATGAAATAATGCAATTCACAAATTTTCATTCGATATTTATTATATGTACAGTTCATATTTTTCCATAATAAATTTTGTGTCCTCCTTATAGTTTGTTTTTTTTGTTTTAGTCTTTTTCCTCTGCAGGGACTTGTAACAGAGGAGATGCTCAAAAGTACATATTAAATATTTGCATCTAGGATGACTATGCCATTTAACCTGGGTTCTTTACACTCCAACTGTGTTTATTGCCTCTGTCCTCTCATCTATCCTCTCCTCAAATATTAATACTGTTCTTTATATTCAAAAACACATATATATACACTTTAAACACTCTTCTTTCAGAATTTCCTTGAATTTTACAGGTCATATTTTTTGTCCTCTCCTTCAGGCAGTTTTGAAAAGTGTGATGTAAATCATCTATGCCACAACCTCCACAGACACCAGATGGTGCTTTATTATTCTACTGCACAGCAGGTCATAAAAGTATTCACATAAATGTTTTTATGGCTATAGAGTTGTATGGGTTGGTTCCATATTTCTTCCCCAATTTAATACATTTGTGCTGAATTAGCTTCTGATCTCTTTTGACATCCTATTGCTCATCTGGCAACAGGTTTGAGCTAAAAGCAGATAAGATGTCAAGCCGTTTGTTCCTTCAGGGTTGTCAGCCCTGGAAGAAACATTATTTAGCTGTTAAGAAATGTGAAATAAGAAATACATGTAAGGCATCATCCTGTGTGCAGCTTCAATTTTGCTCTTCATTTGTAGGAGTTCTTTTAAGCTCTAATAGTATAAGATTAAAGCTTTAATTGTAGAAGATTTCTTTCAGACCTTCTCTAGCTATTATCCCATCACAGGAAAGCAAACACGCTACATCTGTTTCCTGTAGCTGTCACAGCCTGCTCTGAGAAGCAGACCACTCAGTCACTCTCACTCCATCTTTAAAGCATCTTACACAGCATACCCCATGAAGTGCGAGTAGGCCAAAAGATTAGGAAAGAAATACCAGGAGAAGGATTAAAAAGGCATATGGCATGGAAGGTCAACAGTAAGAAGCCCTATAGTGTCGCCATAGCTTTGGATAAAGGACACAAAGATAAAGTTGGTACCTTGGCAGCTTTGAAAATAGGATCTTGTGGATGGGGCCTGGGGAAGGGAAGAGGCATCACCTGAGGGACTTTGCTGGTGGGAAGAGGGAATGTTGGCATGAGGACGTTCTACTCTGCAGTAGCAGGAGTAGCAGTGAACTACTGCTACTCCTGCAGTGGAGGCGGGCAGTGAACTGAGGTGAGAGGAATTTGAGAATTGAGCCTGAGGGTACTGCAAAATGGAAGAAGGGAGTGGACATAACAGGAGTATTAGACAAGCCTAACAACCCTGATCACTGTTAATGCCCTCCCGGCGCAGACGCAGGCAAATGGTCTCCAAATGCCTTCTTCCTGGGTAAATGGGTACTGACAGTGAGGTCATGCACAGTAATAAATGTTTGCAGCAGTAGGTTAGCTGTCATTTTGGTAGGTAATCACTGGCTGATCAGCAACGGCTAAAACTATTTTACTCCAGCATGAGTGTTTTTTGTCAAGCAGCTGCTGCACTGAAAATGACTGACTGTTACTTCCAAACTGAAGGCTCTAGTGACCTACCTGAATTGTTTTACTGTAAATTTAGTATGATTTATATCAAAATGCTTCTATATTGCTATTGTCTGGAGTCTACTGGAGAAGTTTCATAATAAGCTTGGACAAGCTGTCTGCTTGTGTTTTTCTCTGCCCTCTCCAGCTGATCATTATCGCAGCCCAGCTCTTTTGATATGGATCTGGCACATCACAAGATGTTCCTTTGATTTGTTCTTTTTTTTTAGTATAATGACTGTCTATGAGCTGCTTTCCTGACAAACAGTTTTCACAAAACCTCAGAACCAGAGAATGGTTGAGGTTGGAGGGGAACCCTAGAGGTCATCTAGTCCAAACCCTCTGCTCAAGCAGGGACACCTAGAGCATGTGGCACAGGGTGGCATCCAGGCGCGTTTGGAAGATCTCCAGAGAAGGAGACTCCACAGCCTCTCTGGATAGCCTGTTCCAGGGCTCTGTTGCCCTCACAGGAAAGAAGTTCTTTGTCATATGAAGATGGAACTTCCAGCTTGTACCTTTTGTCCTATCACTGGCCACCACCGAGAAGAGTTTGACCCCATCCTCTCTACATTCTTCCCTCAGGTACTTATACATATTGTTCAGATCCCCTCCCAATCTTCTCCAGACTAAACAGGCCCAGCTCGCTTAGTCTTTCATCATACAATAGATACTCCGGTTCCTTAATCATCTTTGTGGCTCTATGCTGGACACTCTCTAGAAGCTCCACGTCCCTCTTGTACTGGGGAGCCTGGAACTGCGCCCGATACTCCAGGGGCGGCCTCACCAGAGCTGAGCAGAGCGCAGGATCACCTCCCTCGACCTGCTGGCAATGCTCCTGCTGATGCAGGCCAGGATCCCATTGGCCGTCTTGGCCACAAAGGCACGCTCTTTTTAGTTAACAATATTTGAAAAGAGCAGGGTTTTTTCAGTATGTTTTCTTTTAATGAAATAGCTACTTTTTCTTGGCCAGAAGAGTGTGGCAGTACCTACAACAGAAGATTAATGACTTTATTTAAAAATGTGTGCATGTATCAAGACATTCTCTAAAAAATGCATACCTCCTACTTACTATTTTCATGTCGAAAAGTATGAACCTGTATATGATACATAAGGATTAAATATGTATATGGTATGTCAGATCAAAGTTCCTTCAGTAACGGTTTTAAACTCAACATCTTGTGTTTTGGGAATAGACTTGCAGAACTCACAGTCAATTACAGCTGAAGAGTGGTTTAAAAATCTATCACTTTTCAGTTACACTGTCAAAGTTAAAAACTGAGCTCAGATGAAGAGGTTTAACATCTGCTAATGTGTCCAATGGGAACGCAGACTTGACACATGAGCAGGCATGCCAATGAATTAGTTGAGATTAACAGCTTGATCACATAGGGAATGTCCATATAGCTATCACAGTCCGGGCACTGAGAACACAGGCCATACAGCCAAGAGAGTTTTCAGGAAATGGAAATGCAGAGACAGATTTAGAGATCATTCTGGTAATTCTTGTGTGGAAACAGGTTATCAAATAGAAAAACATTACCATATTACGTGCATGTATGTTGCAGATGAAAGAACACATAAAATACTGTATCCAAAGAGAGGGAGAGAAAAGCAAGCTAAAAATAAAAGAAAGAAAGTTATAAAAGTTGTTACACATTCCTATAAATCACCGTAAGAGCTTGATCTATTTAAATGATCAAAGATTAAAGGGCCCCTTGATGAAAATTTGTAAATGCCAAAGCTAGCTGTCAAAGGTGTAATGAGATTCAGAGATTGGTAGATGAAGCTAAGCTAATTCAGACCATAAATAACGCTCTCATTAATTATCTGTGTGCATGTTAACACTTGGAATAATCTATCAAAGATTGCCCATCATTAAAAAAAAATAAATCAATGTTAGATTTTTGACGGACACGCTTTAACTCAGCAACATCTATTGGATTTGAAGCAAATTAATTCATGGATGTCCTGTGATCTATGTTACTCAAAAGGCCAGAGTAAATAAATAATTGTAAAGCTAGAATTAATCACTGGGTTCTTTAATTTATCCACTGCAAATGGATAAATTAGTATCTCATGGCTTAGGTATGTGCAGCAAGTCTTACATATTGATTTGTTCAGCCTCCTCACAATATCAATATATCCTTTGCAGAGGCTGTCTCCATCTTAGCAGAGCTTGGAAAGACAAGTTATAGTTAAAACAGTTCTAAAAAGGTGATTTGTTTTCAAGATCAAAAAATCAGGCTGTCTACCTACTTAGTGAGGCTGTCAAATTCTATGCAAATGAAAAGAGTGTCTGGGAATAGGTTAATCATTACATTGAGGCCCGTTTTATCTAGAAATGTCTGTCAGTTAAATAATTGCAAAATGGTGAGAATATATTTTAATTTTCCTTGTGATGTATTTTGGAATGTTTAAATCTTCTCAAATGAAACAAGCCAGCAAATTGTAAAAAAAAAAAAAAAAAAAAAAAAAATCTCACTTATGGTGTGTGCATATAGTCCCTAGATAAAGTATTGCGCTCTAGAATCAGCATTTTCTGAGAAAGGAGGGTGGTTATGTAACTGTAGTAGAGCTTAGTCTTCAGACCAGTCACCAGCAGAGCTACACAGCAGACTCATCTTTAAATCTGAGGAACCACACATACATACCTTGCTAGATTGCAACCTCACTCCACAAAGACTTACTCACATTTTTTTTCTTCACAGTGCAGAATTCCATTGAAATCTTTAAGAGGGGTGTGAACTATGTGGAGATGTAGGCTTTGGAAGCCTGCTAGCACTTCTGAGTAACCACCACTATTAGCTGAATCAAATTGTTATGAGAGAAGCAAAACAAAGGAGCTGTTTCCTGTGACTTTTGTGCTCTATATTCGTCTCCTACTTCCTCTTCCAAGAACCTAAACAACTCGCAGGGGGAGCTGGTTTTGTGGTTGGTTCTGGGCTACCTGTGATGACTGGCAGGCCTCTAGCCAAACAGAAGAGAAAACTAGTTCAGCCTTTCCTTTCAAGGGGGTCCTAATTTGGAGCTTTTGTCTGCTGATTTTTAATAAACTTTTAAGGGCATATTTACTTTGGCTGAAACTGGTCAATTTGTTTACAAGGCACTGTGAGAATTGCTGATGGGCTGATGCATAAAGGATAAGATTACCCAAAACTTTGAATTTCCTTCAATTTTAATCTTCTCTGGATTTTACTGTTTGATGGTTGTGTTTGCTTTCAATATCTCCTTAAAATATTCTAAAGCCTATTGTAGTAGATTATATCTATAACCTATTATGGCTATTTATATTTATTCCAGTGAGTTTTAGTTTAAGGCTGCAAGAAACATGAGAGAATAACCAGCAGAGAATTCCTTAACACATTCTTACCCTCCAGGATTAAAGTATATAAAGAACCTTCCACAGCTTGCAGAGTCCAGTGAAATACTGTAGAAGACAGTTTACATTTTCCTGAATCTTCACACTCAGTAAGGATGGAATGAGAAAAAGAGAAAAGGTGCACAGAGGGCCTCACCGTCACTCAGTGTAAGCCAAGTGAACGGCATGTGCTGACTGGTGCTCCAGTACACCACAGAGCTGCCATAACGCAGGGTGTATGATGAGATCACTGGAATCACTGAGCACTCCGACTCTGGCAAAGATCAAATGCTTGACTCGACCTCTTTGTACGAAGCTAAGTTTGAAGAGAAAGGAGGGAGGTATTAGGAAGGTTTTTCAGTACAAGAGGTTTAGTTAAATTACAACCTTTATTAACTGTTAAAAGGGACTAGATTACTGGTGCTTGCCTACGTTAAAACGGATCTGTAGAACTTGCTTTTCAGGAATATCTGAAGTGAACTGTTAAAATTTTCTTATGAATAAATTTAAATAGATTACACAAAAAGATCTCCATTCTATGCAAGTCTAAAGCAATCTGCTATGAAAAAAGCTGTGCCAGCTGCTATGTTCTTAATCTTTTACTTTCCTTCCTACTATCTCTAGTAAGATATATTAGTAATCTTAGTTTTTCTTTTCACTTATTTTCCAATTTTAAAATTACTTCATGGATAGCAACCATTATGTTACCATTATTGCACAGTACTGCAACCTGTGAAATACCTGAATGTCTCTCATTAGATGAAACTGAAAAAAAACTCTGACCTTCCATCCTCCAGAACTACTTATTCCAACAAGTCATTTAAGCTGTTAAGAACCACGTCAATGTAATGGAATTGTTTGCATTTTACGGAAATTCCCAAGACTAAACTTAAATCTCTGACTAAGGCCACAGAAATGTTGCTGGTTCTTCCCTTCCCACTCCTGCTTCCCACCATCACCGGCAAGCAGTAACTGTGGGGTCCTTGATCTCACCTTTGATAGTTTCCATAGGGGCTTTTTGCAGTTGTCTCCAGATACAGCTAAAAGATGGACTGAGGTAGTAATCTGGGAAACATATGAAATTTTCTTTGATTCCTAAAGAGACACCAAAGGTACCTGCGTGAGAACCAAGAAAGAAGGACTGGAGAATCTGGGCATACCTGAAACACCAGTTACGCTACCCTTCATGACTACAGCTGTGAAGCAAGAACCTAACTACTAATGCAGAACAACTTGTTCCAACTAATGTTGTTAAGACATGTGGATTTGTGAGGGAAGAATAAAAAGGTCCAGCTGAGAACCCAAACTTGTGGTACCACTTCGTCCTAGTTACCTCAGGCCACCTAGAAGCAACCATGGAATTTACATCCAGGACTTGATATAACTGGTATTACTCTTATCTATTATTTCTGTGGGATAAAAGAAGTGGTTATTGTATTGCCAGTGATGCTGGCTCTGTGAGAAAAAAATGCTCATGAAGTAGTGTAAACTACTGAATAGTAGTAAGAGAATAAGGCAGCTTTGGAGTAAGATGTGAGCTTAAGGAGACAAAGAAGAGGTGAAGCAGCAACACCTCTTGTATTGCAGTATTAATTGCTGGACTAAAGGGAGAGAGAAATGGAGATTTAGATATTCTGGAGAGAAATGGTTGGGCTAAGAAGGACAGAGCTTGAAAGTGTGTTTTATCAAAAGGAAAGAAACAGGGATTAGAAGAAAAAGAGAGGTAGGATATCTTGCCTTTAATAAAAACAGGAGGGAGAAAAAAAACTGAAGGACAAATTGCCCAAAGGCTATACTTGCTGAGGTCCAATTAAGTACTGGACAGGGAATGGCCAGGCATCAATGTCATCATGAGGAGCCTAAGCATCCCAGACAGCATGTACAGAGCCTTTTTTAGTGAGAGTGGGACACATAAAACTCCTCAACAGAACTTGAATGTCTCCAGCATTTTGATGAAATGTTTTGAGGGAAAAAAAAGGTGTTAGTCTTGGAAAGAATTGTGCAAAGAACCTCCAGTTCTCTTTTATGACTTGAGTAACCTGGAAAGACTTGAACAAGCAGAAATTGCCTGTGTCATTTTTCCACAAATGTTAGCTCAGCAAGTCTAAACTTTTAAAAATATTGAGAGTAGAACAAATGCTTCATAAAGATAACTTTTATCACCCTTTGAGATCAGGGTAAAGAGTTAAAGTTGACTATGTCCTTTACAACTGGCCATAAGTGAAATAGAAAAATGGTTTGCAGAAACTTGTTCTGATTTACAAATACGGAGCAAAACAAACTAGCCGGGGCAGAAGCTAGGTAATGTAGAGACTTCTGGAATCATTGACACACATTGAAACATTGAAGCTTTTTTTTTTTTTGGGGGGGGGGGGAGGGGGGCGGGGGAGGACATAACTAGTTTTTTAGAGGGTTAACTGTAGTTTGCATGTACCAATGGTACATAAGTACTTGTTGGGACAAGAACCAGGAAGTCTTTGTGAGTACGTGTAAAACATTAGCAAAGCTAGATTACACAAGGTATTGCCTTGAGTCCCTTGAGGCAGGGTGCATGTATTAAAGCTGCTGAATGCAGACTGCAGGTAGCAGCTAGTAAAGGAACAAACTTTGAAAAAGAATTCAAGTAGCATTTTACTGAAAATATATGACTTTATGACAGGTCAGGAGAAGTTGTGTATATATGTGTATATGTGTTTGTAAAATATGTCTATCTGTGTTTGCAAAATATCCAGTCTCTTCCAAAACTTGGGGAACAGAAGGATAAAACATTTTGAAAAGTCAATGGGGTCTTCACTTTTTAACAGCAGAAGACTTCATGTACAATTGGCTAACAGCTCAGCTTTTATTTATACTCACAGAAGTTAGTTAAATATAGGGCACAATTGACTACAAGATTTATGCAAATTATTTTAATTTATATAAAAATTTAAAAAGTTATATCAAAGTAAAACCAAGGACATTTCAAACCATCATTGGATAGTATATTTGCAAATAAACCAAAGGAGCTACTAAGTCATACCATATACAATATTCAGTCATTAGTATGGTACCTAAAAGAGGTTGGCCTGACGTTCTCAGGTTGCTCCCAGGTATGTGGGCATTAGTCCCACGCTGAGCAGAAGCCTAGTCAGGATGACTACCAGAAGCAGTTTTCTGAAAGTGACAGAAAGTCTTCCAAAAACCAGGGCAGTGTGGTAAGGAAAATTAACTTTGGAAACGGCATAAGGCAGGATCCAGTCGAACTGGCTCTCGGAGTGATTGAATATGACATAAAATGAAAGACAAGCCTACTTGCAGGAAGGCCCATTTTGTAACACTTGGTGTAATCATAATTACCATAATGAGGCAACGATTAAAAAGCTCCCACTAAACAGGGTGGCAGTATCGGTGGATTTGGAGAATAACACTAAAACATTATGACATGGCTATGGCTGGTAGTAACTAAAATAGCAGATTCCCCCTGAAGAGGCAAGAAAGGCAGCTAAGGGAGGGAAAATTCCTCAAGACAACAGCAGGTTATTTGGGTCCCTCTGTGATCCTGTTTTTCACAGTAGCACCTTGGTGCCTTGTGCATAAGTAGACCTCAAACCTCCTGCCTCAACGTGTTAGGGTTGAAAGGAACTTTTTAAAGACAGCTATAGGAGAACAACAGTAGGGGAAGCAAAACTGCACCATGTCTGTGCGTCAGCTGCAGCCTCAGGGGAGCAGCTGGGGAGCCCAGTGAGCTGTTGCTTGTTGAACACACTTGCTCATGCCCTGTGGCCCGCAACCAGGGTGGGATGGGCACCTCCAGGGGAAGGAGGACACCAGGAGATACCACCACTGATCACGAGGCACTGCCAAGTGGCAGTGCTTTGCATCCTGCCTTGATGCCTGTCTTGGATCTCACATATTATTTTACTTTTTAGCGTTAGCTGGCAGCTCTGTCTGTAAGATTCCCCCTGAATTCCAATAAATTTCCTTTTGCATGGGATAAATCCTACAGCTGGCAAGAGATTGCCACAGCACATCACTAGGAGTCCTGTCACTTGGTCATACGGTTCTGTTTGGATGGTTAGGAAAAACTCCTGCATGGAGAGAGTGCTGAAGCACTGGAACAGGCTGCCCGGGGAGCCTTGGAGCCCCCATCCCTGGCAGCGTTAAAACACGTGTAGACGAGGTGCTTAGGGACATGGTTTAGCGGGCTTGGTGGCGGTGGCAGCTTTATGGTTGGACTCGATTACCTTGGAGGTCTTTTCCCGCCATATTGACTGTACGAGCGCCCTTCACTGCTAGAAATAAGGATTTTGGCTGAAATTTCCACCCCGCTCGGATGGCGCCGCCCGCCCCCCCCCGCGGCTCAGGGCGCTGGTGCGCGCCAGCGGAGGCGGTGCCGCGCGTGCGCAGTGCGGCGCAGCCGGCGCGCGGACGGCGGTGGCGGCCCCGCAGGCGGGAGGGGCCGGTTCGGTCCCGGCCGGTCCGGTCCGGTCCGGTCCAGTCCAGGTCGGTCCAGCGCGGCCGCCGCACGGGGCGTGAGCGAGGTCTGTGGGCCGGGACCAGCCTGGGGGTGTGCGGGGCGCGGCGGTCGGAACCGGCCTGGGGCCTGCGCGTCGCGGCCCGGTTCTTGCCTGTGCGCCGGGCCCGAGCGCCGGGAGGGAGCCGGGTCCGCGTGCGGGCAGGGCGGGAGGCCCTGACCTGGCGCCTCGCCGCGTTGTCCCTGAACTGCGTCGTGCTGGGGAGGGTTCGGGACTCGAGGCAGCGGCGGGATGGGAGCAGCGCTGCCGGCCGCGCGTGCTCATGTCGCCCGTCTGCATTCCGCGCTCCTCGGGCGCTTTCGGGATGAGTTTTCCCTGGAAAACACACGGACGTGTTTCTTTCTGGTGTTCAAACTGCGCAGTCTACCTTTTCAAATATGGCTCCGAAAAGTTCTCTCCTAGAGCGGCCCCTCTTGGGGGTTTAAGAGTTTGTTGGTTTTGCCCCGGGGTTGGAGTTGGGGATCTGGATTGAGCCAAAGGCTATAGGAAAGAATGGAAGATCAAGAAGGGAAAAACTTCTGTAGCTGGAGAGTAGAAGAATAGTGATTAGTGACTGCATGCATGAGTATTTCATGCATGGGTGGGGGGGGAACCTTTTTTCTAGAGTGTTTTTCCCCTTTACTTTCCTGTTTTGTGCTCTTCTGCTTCCATTTCCATGCATTGGTTTGTGCTGATAGAGATTTTGCAGGCTGTTAATGTTGTTTAAGTTTTTTAGATATGTATCCTTGGGGTGAGTGTTCCTAAGGAAAACGGGGCCAAACAGTTGGCCAAGCCGTGATGTAAATACTCTGAAGTTCAGGAGCTACGCATATGGGTAACTTTATTTTTTATGTAAGAGTCACTATTTTTTTTTCTTATTATTCCAGATGGAAAAGAAGAGTTCATGGTTTCTGGTTGCTATAAAAGCAGAGGCATAAAGGAGAGACTAGTGTGTGGATGAGAAGCGTAAAGCCCCTTGAGAGGCTTTGTCCTACAAAAAAAAAGAAGAAATGAATCCCACTACCGATGATACAGGGCTCGGGACCATGTTTGCCTGGGACTATCTCTTATGGGAAGTTCGTCTGACATTTATAGCTGCTGGGTTTTTGATCTACCTGGGAGTTTTTCTCCTGTCTCACTGGCTGTCGTCATGGATAAGTAGCACTTACCGTGCCTTGCATGCAAAGGAGAAGGTGTTCTGGAACATGGCAGTCACGCGTGGCGTGTTTGGACTTCAGAGCTGTGTCGCTGGTGTGTGGGCTCTGCTCATGGATCCTGTTTTTCATGCTGACAAAGTATATTCTCAGCAGCAGTGGAGCTGGTTTAATTGTTTAATAGCTGCTGGCTTTTTCTTGCTTGAAAACGTAGCTGTTCACTTGTCCAACATTGTTTTTAGAACATTTGATGTGTTCTTAGTAGTTCATCACCTCCTTGCTTTTGGTGGCTTGGCTGGTCTAGTAATTAACGTAAAATCTGGACACTATCTACCATTGATGGGAATGCTGCTGGAGATGAGTACTCCCTCAACCTGCATTTCCTGGATGCTTTTAAAGGTAAGAAGTTGATAATTTGAAATTATGTTTGTAGCAGTTTTTATGCATTTCACTGGCACACAGCAATCTCTGTGGTTTTGTCTAGTTTTGCATTGCGACTGTGCTCATCTGATAGCCATGCTGCTGTGATACCTGCTTTTGTCCTGATCACAATCTTGTAGGCCTCCATATAGCTTTCTACATGATGCTATATGCATGTGGATGCCTTGCATTCATTCTGAACTGGGGGTGCTGCATATTTGTGGAATATCTTAGCTGTGCATGTAAAATGCCTGAGAGTGTGTGTGTATTCATAGCTGGATTGCCTTAGTTCTAGACAGTGTTCGCTTCCTTATTTTTATGTAATAATTTCACTTCTGCAAACTTTCTGTGTTTATTTTTTCTTTCTTTCTTTTTTTTTTTAGGCTGGCCGCGCTAATACGTTTTTCTGGAAGGCAAACCAGTGGGTAATGATCCACCTGTTTCACTGCCGCATGATTCTCACTTATCATATGTGGTGGGTGTATATTGCCAACTGGAATAACGTGATGGAAAACCTGGGGCTTCTTCATTTTTTGGTTATGTTTTCGGGATTATTTGCAGTCACACTAATACTTAACCCGTACTGGACATACAAAAAAACTCAGCAGCTTCTCAGCCCAACTGACTGGAACTTTGAAAATAAAGCAGTGAAAAATGGAAAATTAAATGGAGATACATATCAAAAGAAGAGGATATGACATTGAAACAGCTGTCTCCTAAGATAATAACAGAATACAGCAGAACAAAACGCAAAGTAATTTACTCATGAAATAGAAGCCTTTGCAAGAATCTCATTAGCACGATGATCCCTTGCTGTTAGTATTTTATGCATCAGAAGTATTTAAAAGTCTGCATTGTCTCTAAAAAAGTCTTAAATTGTCTATTTAATATATAAGTACATGTAAGATCTTTTAAGGTCTTAGTTGAACAGTATTTTATTATTTAGCAGGCTCTCTAATGGTATCTTTTAACAATTCCATGTGACTTGATAGTTAACTTATCTGTTAAGCCTAGCTTGCATCAAGTTAGAATGAATCCCATTTCATGTGTGCTGCAGATACCAATGCTGAATAATGCGTTAGGAAGCTTATTAAAATCAATTATGACCCAAGTTAGGTATGCAGAGGTACCTAGTTTCTGTGTGCCACTAAATCCATCTGAATGGTTGAACTGATCATAGGGCAGAATGCAGTTGTAGCTGGGCTTCTGTTGGTGCGTTTTTTTCTGTTTAAGTGCACTTGATGAAAAGAAGATGATCATTTAGAGCATTCACTGTCAGGGTGTCACAGAGTTTCTAAGTTGCCCTCCGACTGGACAAAATTCCTGTCTACCACAAACGTATATGTGGTAAGGAGTGAGGATGCAGATCTTTCTGCTGCTGGGCTAGTTAGGTAACTATCATGGTTGTGTCTGGACTGGAAATCTGTGAAATGTAACGATAAAACTTTTGGCTTTATTCATCCTTAAAAGGCTTGCTGGTTGTTAGCTAAAACTCCTTATTTTTGGTCTCAAGTGAACAGTCCTGCAATTCATTCCACTTGTGCCTCTGTTATGGTTGTTTTTTAGTTTTGGAAATCCTCTGTTATAGAGGGTTAGAATCTAGGATGACTCCTCTTTAGAGGGAAACTCTTGTAATGTAAGTTAGAAGTTCAATTGTTCTCTTAGTATTTTTGTTTTATGTTGGAGAACATATAAAATGAGGCTAGTAATCCTTTGCACTTTATCTACCACAGCACTATACGTTTCCTTGACCTAGAGAACAGAGTTCTTTTTTAGATAGGAGCTTTGCAATTTGTGATGGATGTTCTTCCACAAATGATATTAGGCTGGTTGTTCCTGCCTGGAATTTTCAGTAGCAGATCAAGGTATAACGATCTTGATAGGAAAGAGTGACACCTGGTGGCAAGAGAGTGTCATAAAGATATTTTTTCTGAAGCACTAAGATTGTGGTACAACAGCCCTTCATATGCAACATTTTTATACCATTTATATATTTATATATATATATATATATACACACATACATACATATGTGTGTGTGTGAGAGCCAATGGTCAAGAAACATATTACCTAGAGGCTTTGTGTAATGATCTGTGGTGGAACATACTATTTTTTAACTGTGGGGGGAAACACTGCATTTGGTATAAATAAGCTCATTATATTTATTTTGGTTGAGGTGTCTTTGGTTTTGTTCAGAGTGAGTGCATGAAAATAGTGATCACATTACTGTGTTCCCTATTTTGATTTGCTTGAGCATAGAGTTGAAGAACCGCCTTAAAAGGGACAGAGAACCTTTTACCATCAAGTCACAAATTTATAGCCATATCATGTTGAGAATGGCAAAGTAGTGAACATGTGAAATCTGGTGTTTCAGAAATAATCTGAGAAGCTCAGAGTAATTTTACATAGTCATGCTCTCTGCTTTATTGGTATTTGGTACAGAACACGTGATTTTGTGCTTCAGACTTCCTATTTCTGAGCAGGAGAGAATAAAGTCATGCTATTTTGGTATTATGGCCTGTGTGACACTGTCCTGTGGTGGGGGAGGGGAGAAGGAAAGGATTTTCCAAAGCTGGGAATTATGTACCTCTCTTAAGGAACTGTGTGTGAGGGAATAATATCAAAAGTGCTTTAATGACATTCCAAAAGAAAGCAGAGGAGAAGTTTTGGAGAAAAGATACAGAAACATTATCCACATGCATCTCTTAGAGAATACAAACTTCACTTCAGGAATCCCGGAGGGGAAAGATGGAAGATTATTCAGCAGGCATCAAGATGATGATACACTCTACGTATCTAAATAGAAATTCCATCTAGAGCTTTGCAAAGAGGTGCAACAGAAAATAGAAACATCAAAAGAGAAGTAGGTTGGGACCATGTGGAATTTTTATGGTGGCTGCATGAAGGAAGGGAAGTTTGCATGTGCTAAAGTAAAACAGTTGGAGGTTTGGCATTTGGAAATTAGGGGCTTAAAGATTGTTTGGTATGACGAGACAGGTGAATAGTTATCTCAATGGCACCAGGCTTCTAAGATTTAAGCTTTTACATTATTAGTTTCTCTAATGTTCTTAACTACATTACTAACTTACATTAAAAGTATTATTTGATCAGAACCTGGCATTTTTTAAATCTCTATGTCAGTCTGATTTATTTCAGGTAACAATGGTTATGGTGTTATCTCTAAGACCTTTTTTGTGTAGTAAGTAAGAGCTAACTGCACCTGTTCCCACAATCACAGAATGGTTGAGGTTGGAAGGGACCTCTAGAGATCATCTAGTCCAACCCCCCTGCTCCAGCAGGGACACCCAGAGCACGGGGCACAGGGTGGCATCCAGGTAGGTTTGGAAGATCTCCAGAGAAGGAGACTCCACAACCTCTCTGGGCAGCCTGTTCCAAGGCTCTGTCACCCTCACAGGAAAGAAGTTCTTCACATGGAAATGGAACTTCCTGTGTTTCAACTCATAGCCATTACCCTTTGTCCTGTCACTGGCCACCAGGGAGAAGAGTTTCGCACCATTCTCTCTACATCTTCCCTCAGGTATTTGTGTTGATTTGTTGATCAGATCCCCTCTCAGTCTTCTCCAGGTTAAGCAGGCCCATCTTGCTTAGTCTTTCCTCATATGACAAATGCTCCAGCCCCTTAATCATCTTTGTGGCCCTGCACTGGACCCCCTTCAGAACCTTTACATCCCTCTTGTACTGTGGAGCCCAGAACTGCACACAATGCTCCAGTTGCAGCCTTACTAGAGCTGAGAAGAGGGGCAGGATCCCCTCCCTCGACCTGCTGGCAGCGCTTCTCCTGATGCAGGCCAGGATCCCATTGGCATTTAGCCCATCCCATTTGGCCAAGAGGGCACATTGCTGCCTCATGGTTAACTTGTTGTTAATCAAGACCCTTAAATCCCTTTCCATGGAGCTGCTTTCCAGCAGGTCAACCCCTAACCTGTCCTGGTGCCTGGGGTTATTCCTCCCCAGGTGCAGGACCCTGCACTTGTCCTTGTTGAACCTCAGGAAGTTCCTCTCTGCCCAACTCTCCATCCTGTCCAGGTCCCTCTGAATGGCAGCACAGCCCTCGGGAGTGTCGGCCACTCCACACAGTTTGGTGTCATCTGCAAACTTGCTGAGGGTGCACTCAGTGCCCTCGTCCAAGTCATTGATGAACAAGTTGAAGAGCACTGGTCCCAGTAGTGACCCCTATGGGACATCACTGGCCCCTTCCTGACAGGTGCCCTTTATTAAACACCCATGACAGTGCTGCCCCTGTTGACCTGCGCTTTAATCATCGCTGACAGGCTCTCGATTTCACTTGATGCTGCCCTAGGCGGAGCTCCATACATCCCGCTGCTCTCTCACATAAAGAGTAGCTTCAGCACCTCACCTTGCTGGCCTGTCACAGAATCACAGAAAGGTCGAGGTTGGAAGGGACCTCTAGCCCATCCTCCTGCTCAAGCGGGGACACCTGGAACCTGTTCACCCAGGCAGCACCTGTCAGAACAAGGGAACTACCCAATAAGCAAATAACAGGGCTTATTTTCTATTTATGGAAGTTTGGACAGAGAGGGAATTTTACATTCCATGTACAAATAGAGCAAAAATTACAGGCACCCTTTCTTCAGCCTGATCATCTGGGCTTGGAGTCACCAGCTTTGTTATGCTAAACCTGTTTTTTCTACTGAAGTGTTTTGTTCAGTGCATTTTTTGTGTTCCTTTAAGGAGGTTTCCCTAGTTTATGATTGTGGATGATTCTGTATTGTTATTCTTAAACAAAATTGAAAAACTCTCTGAAGTTGTTGGTGTCTAATTACTATTAAAACTGACTGTTGAATCTCAACCCAAGTTAGACTTAAGCTTAACTTGCCTGTAATTTTTGATAACATCGAAGTAACCCTCTTTTCTTTGGAGTCTTATTATAAGAGTCCAAGGGAGAAAATTTCACCCTCAGCTTCAGGGATTGCTGAATCAGGTCACAGCATGTACTGTGCCTTGTTTTGGAAAACTTTTGCATCATATGTTTTTGGGGGAATTTTTTGATTCCCAAGGTGACTCTTCATTGTGCTTTCTTGATGAATAGGCTTATTTACTTGCTGCTTGTTTCACCTGTCTTGTTGATGCTTCATATAGTTTTTTTTTCTTTTTTTCTTTTAAACTAATCCAAAATCCCCTGGACAGACATCTGGTTCTAATTGTCTTTATACAGCATTCCTAAACTGTGATGTTTACATTTGCTCCCAATTGTGTCCGGTGTATTTTTTAAAAAAATATTTGGTCATAATGTTGCAGCAGTCAAATTACCTACAGTGATGCCTTTGTCTAGCAGCTGCCCGCATGCACTTTGTAGCCATTCTCCTGTTAAATATCTCTGTCCAAAACTTTCATTTTTTTTTTCCCTAGATAACTGTTGCAATATTAGGTATAGTGAACAGTTGTAGCATACACCTCTTAACCTCAGGAAGATTCACAGTTGAAGCGAATTTAGATATATTAATGTACTAATAAATGCGATTCTGTTGTACAGTGTAACATTTGTAAAATGGATAAATGCATAAATAAATGTATTTTAATAATCGTCTACTGTGAATTTTATTTACTCATGAAAATAATATCTGTTAATTATCTTGTACTTGCTCCTTGTGGCTGAAACGTGTGTGTGATATATATGTAAATGTCTCATTTCAAAGTAGCAAAATACAATTTTAAGCACTGAACACATTTTGGGTGGTACTTGCAGAACTTAACTACCGATGCTTTTGAGCATCGGAGAACTAAAGGAAAATATTATGTTTATGGATAAAACATGTAGACAATTCAGTGACAGAGCATTTAAACATCACCAGCTAAACTGGGAATTAAAAAACAAACAGGAAAAAAGTTCTGATTTGGGTATTTTCTAGAGTAAAGTTAAAACTCTAAAAACAGCAAGTGCTACTTACATTTACAAAAACAACTGCTTTCCTGGGAAAAGTAATGGAAAATGACCTGGTAGGACAGGAAAAAAAGTCATGTTGGATACTCTGGATACTCCAGAGCATGAGCTCATTCAGCAAATACTTACAGCTAATAAAATCTCTAGTTATATCTTAAGAGTTATTACAGGCAGAAGATGATGGTCTAATCTCTGTTTTTGCTCTTAATCTGACTGCATTTGGAATATTTTATGTATCTTGTGTCAGCAGAAGACCTTGCCAACAATTTTAAATATATTAAAAAATGTGTATTTAAAATGTTTCCGTCCCCTGGCAGAGGTTGGACACCCTTTGCATTCTCAACAGAGCTCCACAGTTCTGCTAGAGCTCCTGAAGTCTAGCGCGGATGCGGGGGAGCTGTGGATACGTTGTGCTGTGGTACTGTGCAGAGAGAAGTAGTAACACCGGTAAGAAGTGAGAGGTGAAGGTGGCTCTGGGCCCTCCCCTGTGCACTGTGCAATGAGTACTTGTTCACTTTAGGTGCCTGGTGGTTTGAAGGAAGCGGAGCTTGACGGTGGCTTCACGTGCTGCTAAGTGGCAGGACAGCTCTCACCTGTCAGGAAATGTGATTCAGATACAACCATATTCTGATGTGGGTTGTGTAGCTTAGGCACTTTCTGCACCATAGCTCTCCGTACTGAATACATCGTGCTCTGATCCGCAAAAGAGTGAGGCACAGCATCACGGGACCAGGTGGCAAAGAAGAGATGGAGGAAGCGGATGGGAATGAGCCGGGATACAGTCCCGCTCTACGGCCATCGCTGGTGGAAGCTGGGCGCGCGTGCGTGGGACAGGGGCTTTTCAGGTTAGAATTTGATCTGACTGCCTGATTTTGCAAAGGCTTTTTAAAAGTTGTTAAACATTTAAAACAGGGTCAAGAATTGGGCACTGCATTTGTTAATTCTTAGTTTTATCTTTTGTTTTATAAATCAGGAATAAATTCCAGGTTAGTCCATTTCCCAACAAACATTTAGTTTTTATATTTGATAGTGGTATTGAGTCTAATTTTTATAAAAGAAAAAAAAGCCACTGTTTTTGATCTATAATAAATTAAATTTTGATCTATTAAATTTGATTTAAATTTGAACTCTAGAAGTTTTTTTTTAATAACTGGTTTTAACTAACATTAACATTTTTGCCAGTGTAACAGGAACTAAACTAGGCAAAGTAGGCTGAGATCTATGTTTTTAAAATACAGAAGTTTAGGAGATTTTAGTAGTAGCATTAAAACTCCTGCTACAGTAGCCGCCTCATGAAGGGCTGCTCTTTCAAGTCCACATGTGCAGACGGAGTGCCTGCCTTCTGGAGCAGACACTGCCAGAATCCGTGGCCTCTGCAGTGCATTTTTATTCCAAATTATCTGGTATTTTTCTTTTTTCTTGTAAGAATGTACCATGCAAGCAACTGGCTGGCATAATTTTGGGAGTTGCTTCTTGAGTAAAGTCCCCAAGATTAGCTGAAGGAAAGGAAGTAAAAATATTCACATAGAGATCTCCGCTGACCGGGGAATGTGTGTGGGAACAGACGGCGGTGAGAAGAACAATTCATAATGGTACTTGTATGAATAAAGTCCTTTTTCTGTAAATAATCTGCAAAACAATAGTGAATGTTACTAATGTTTAGCTGTATTCTGACATTTTCAATTAGTAGGGAAATGTGTTTTACTTTGTAGCACTTACCTTATTCCCAGAGAAGCATTAGAACACATTTATGCTGAGCGTTAACTCACTAATTGAAATCTTTTGATCTAGCGTTACGGTACTGATATTTATGTTGATAATTTGCAGCAGAAATAAGTGAAGGTTTCTAATTATGCAATTACCCTACCTGTTGCTCTAGCTGTCAGCCCGTGGATGGGCTCCCAACCTCTGCAGGATGTTGTGGGCTCTGGGTCAGATTGACTATCTACTGTCCCTGGGTGATGTCGAGCAGAGCAGTGCCCAGTGCTCCCGCACACGTCCTGGTCTCCATGGGCAAAATGATACCGAGGGAGGGGGTTGGTGCAGAGGGGTAAAGCAAACGAATCAAAGGACCTGACTGTGCTGGAGGAGGCAGAGACAGGCACAGCCTGAAAGGCAACTGGCAAGGAAGGCAAGAGCAAGCTGAGCAGGTTGCTCGTAGCTGTGTGTATCTGTGTGTGTTTCCTGATGAGTCAGCTGGAGTCGCCTCTGAGTCCTTCCAGTTACATAACCTGAGCGGAGGTTTAAAACTAGGTTTGTTTACTTGATATCACACGTTACTTTTGGGCTGAAACATTTATTTCTTCATGCAATTCTCCTTTTAGCTGCCTCCGCTGCTTTGAATACTTTATTCACATTAGAGTACCATGCAAGCTAGCGTTGTTTTCACTGCTGTGCCCTGTGACGTTTACTTTAAAGACTAGTGAGGATGCAAATTGTTCCTGTACTCATAATTGATAGTGGCAGCTCCAGGTACTCATCTGGCCCTGTTTTGGAAAGGGCACTGGTGTATATTGCTGCAGTTGTAGATGCAGTCTGCTACTTCCCTCCACTATATTGCTATTTCTGCTGCCAAAAGCACTTTGCCACATGGCCACTGCCTTTGGCCACCAAAACGGTGCTCGCTGAAGTTTAAAGCAAAGCACGGTGAAAACCGTGGTGAGAAAACTATACCAGAGAAAGGAGTAATTTTCACCTCCAAGAAGTTAGAAAGGTGGCTTTCCCACATTCCTGGGCATATAGTTATGTTGGCAGAATCTTTTAAGAGTAAATCAAGGTGATTGCCTCAGTGTCTTAAAAGGGAAGGTTGTAGAGGCAAAACTGGACTATTCTAGTGATGTAGAGTAGTAGGCAGGAAGTATCTAGCAAGAGCTTGGTCAGCATCTCTTTTGGGCTGTGTTTACAGGAAGAAAGTGTATCCTTGAAAGCAGTTCTAGCCTCGCTTAGGCTCAGCAAGTATATATGACTTTAAAAGGCTTTTGAATGAGATTGCTGAGGCTGGTCATTAGGTTGTGCTGTACTGATCAGGTTGTACTTGAGCATTAAATAAGTAGATTCTGACTGATGCTTTAAATCATTTTTAACTATCTACTGTTAGAAGTATCACAGTGACATAAAATTTGCCATGTGGAGTCAAAGTGCCACTCATCTAGTATCCTGACTCATAGACCGTTAACAGTCCCAAGGAAAACAGATGTAGAGCAGGATTCTCACAACACATCCTTTAGAAGGGTTTTCACAACACAACTTTTCAGTTTCTGACAGTCGGTGACTTAAGAATGTTTGAGCAGAGGCTTGCACTGGAGCTGATGTTTCAGCAGCTCTTTGTGAAGCCGTTCTCTCTGAATATGTCAAATCCCTTCTTGAACCCCTTTACATATATGGACAGAGAACAAAAAAGGTTAGGGCTAAGCGAGGACCTTTTCTAGGGTATCAAAGCTCTGAGCTAATGTGTAGCATAAGATTGAAAGAGCCCATAGTGTGTTTTAATTCATATCAATTCATTCTTGAACTATCATTGTATTTTTATCTTTCACAATTGTTTTCTACCCCTTGAGGTCTTTTGCATATTCATGAGAGCAAAACAATTCACTCTTTTCACAGTATACTGATAATTCCAATTTGCTTTTATTCCAGGTTGAATTCCTCTTTCTTAAATGAACCCTGCTAGAATTACACATAGCATTTCATACACAGTCTGTTCTCTGTGTTACATTAACATTTCCCTATCTTCACCTGAAATAGCTCTGCTTCAGCCCAAGCTTGCATTTGTTTCCCATGATTGAATGGTCTCAGTGCTTCATAGCCCTCCTATGACAACTAACTCAAGTTTATTTTTCTTCCTCACACTGAGTTTCTACAGATGAGATTCCCACCTGCAATTATTTTTTTGTCGAAGTCCTTAACTTAGACAAGGATGTGAAATCCTTAGTATGAGACTTATTTCATATGTCTGAAGAGCACCTTGCTCCTTCAACTGAATCTACAAAACTACCAGACGGTCGATGCCAAGTACCTATCCTTAATGTATTTTGGATATTGATTTTTTTTTCTGTAGAAGGATTTTGGAAGGATTTTGGAAGGATTTTTTTTTTTTTTTTTTTTTTTAGGAAAACTTGTTCGTGCTCAACTTCTCATTGAGATTGACTTTCTATATAATCAAAACTATTAATTTAATGTAATAGAAGTAAATCCATATGTATATTGCTTGTGACATTGGCTAATGTCCCAGTCTGGACAAAAAGGAGTTGATGTAACAGAGGGATTCTGGTGCAAGAGGGATAATTATGTTCAGGGAAATTTGTACCTGGTCTGGCTGTGTGAATTTGCAATGACTTGCAAAGTTTCCTCATAAGGTGAGAGATCTAAAAGGAGTTAAAGAGGTTCTAATGCTGGTGTAATATTGCAGTGGTTACAAAATGATGTTGCCAAGTCCTGTGCACTCAGAGTTAGCAGGTTGCTGCCTGGTAAAAGGAGTGTTGGTACCTCAGGGAGACCTGGGAGTCTGGGCAGATGAGTTATTAAACCAAATGCTAGCTTGGTTTAACTGTGTAGATTTAAGAAGGGCTTTTTTTTTTTTTTTCATGTAAGTATTCCCACTCAGGCAGCTGCTCAAGCAAGGCTGTGGGATGTCCTCGCTTGGGGTGGTTTCTGGAGGATTACAGTAACTGATGTAAGTTCTTTGTGGGGGAGGCAGTCAAGAAGAACAGGAGAAACAACTATTCAAAGCAGTTTCTGAATTTTCCATGGATGGAAACTCTTTAAGAGAAATTTCCTGGTACATTGTCTGGTAAACAGAATGAAGAAGCTGAAAAGACAGCCTCTTGAAGGTTTTGGTAGTCATAAGTTTTCATTGGCTTGTTCGCATTCCAGGCACTGTGTTTTTGGGGAGAATGTTTTACAAAACTTGGGGTTGAGAGAGCAAACCGAAAGAACGACATGGGATGCTGTTCCCTTACATAGGGGGACATGCTCTATCCTGATGACTTTCTGTCTGCATTCAACCACCCTCATTTTCAAGGAGAGGAGAAGGGGTCTGTTCTTCCCATGGGGACTGAATTCCATGGGGCAGGTCACTACTTGGTGTCCAAAGGGTCTGTAAGATGCCCAGTAGATGCTCTACTTGAGTAGATACCTGACCTGTGATGCCCTGGAGGTGAGAGATGTCTTTTCTGAAGCTCCAGTAAGCAGAATGAGAATAAATAAATTCTGGTGAGGTATCCTACTGCAATCTGTCACCAATAAGGCCAACTTGCACAACACCTTCTTAGGATCTGGTTACACTAAGCATCACATTCAATTCTGGAGATGGTCATTCTATTTACTGACCACTAATTAAGAGTAGATAGGTGATGAATTTGTGAGTACACTGATTACATGGTGACTCCTAATAGGATGTTGCCTTAGAAAATGCTAGGAAGAGAGGGAGATATTTTGGTTTGTAACCACCAGTCAAAAATAATTATGAAAGGGGAGATTCCGCAATCCACACAACTGGATCATGATTTTCTGCCGAAATGAGAATGATGTTGCTCGTAGCTGATCTTTTCAATCCAAGGATTGTAGTTCAGCGGTAGTGCATCTGGTCTGGAATTAAGTCTGTTCTTTAACATGGCCTTTAATTATAATTATTTATTAAACAGCTTGCCAAAGGTAGATCTCCTGCCATCTGAATGCTTTAAGTATTATCTGTACCTGAATAAAGTTTACCAAACTATAGACAGATGAAAAGTACAGGAAAAAGTGGAATCAATTGAAAATTACTTAGAAATACTGCTGCTTTCTGCTAGTGTTTTTCTGCAATGACGGTGAATATGCTGTATTTTGGCATGTCTTGCTATTGGCCAAGGCATCGCGAGGTGACGCATCGATTCTGGGCAGCGTTTGCAGCGTTCCTGTTTCAGGTGCACCAGGGAACACGTAAGAGTGAGGATATTTAATAGTCTCCTGCCAATCTCCTGGCGCCAAACGCCCGTGAGGGACATCCAGGCCCGTGACGTGTTTAAGAGCGCTGCGTTTCCAGCACACCTGACGGCAGGAGTGGGCGTGGCCGCACACGGGCGTGGCCGCGAAGGGGGCGTGGCAGCGCATGGGCGTGGTGGGTGTGGGCGGGGCTGCGGTCACGTGCGCCCGCTGGAATGCGGCGCGGGTGGGGGGCGGGTTCAGCGGGCGGGCCGCGCCCCCGGCGGCCGTGAGCGACGGGCGGCTGCGCCAACCGCGGGGCGGCCGCGCGGCGCGCTGACCAATGGCGGCGCGCGAGGGCGGGCGGCGCTCGGCGGGCCGGGCCGGGCCGGGCCGGGCCGGGTGGCGGGCGGCTCCCCGCGTCCTCGGCAGCCTCCGCTCCTCGCCGGCGGCGGTGAGTGCGGGTAGGCGGGAGAGAAGGAGAGCGGCCGCGCCGCTCCGCTCCGCGCGGGGAAGGGACCGTGCCGTGTCCGGCCTGTGGTCGCAGCGGGGGTGCGGGCAGCGCCGCGGTGGTGACGCGCCGCGCCGTGCCGGGACGGGGCTTCTCGGCCGCCCGGCCGCGCTGGGGCCGGAGGGGCCTTGCGAAAACACCGACCCCCAGGGGCTTTTCGGGGGTATTTCCAGAAACCCCAACTGCTGGGGATGCTTGAGGGGCTTTTCTGTCCCCGGCCTCCCTGTTTCATGACACTGTTTGTTGAACGCCCACTCTGTTGCTGGCGACTGAACTGCTGGCGCTAACTGTCGCGTAACTGGGAAGAAAACGCTTTGGCACCGCGGTACCGCTCCGTTTACTGCAGTTTCTTTTCCACGTAAGACATGAAGGTTTTGAGTTCTCCTATGCGGCGTTTGGAGCCGTTGGGGCGGCCCCCGGGGCTCGCGGCCGCCTGGGGCAGGTGCCCGTCCCGGCCCCGGGGCGCGGGCAGCCCCGAGGCCGCGGCGTCCCCGGCCCGGCCCCGCGGGGTGCTCGGGGAGCCGGCCTTGGGCCCCTGCCCGCCGCGAACGCTCCTTCCCCAGCCCTGCCGGCCATGCCCGGGTTTCTGGCCGAACAAACTGGTATCCGTGCTGAATTCCGGCCTCCCCAATCTACTAATTCAGTCCTCTTTTCCTCAAAGTTACCACGATCTTGACTTCTGTCACATGGTGTGGCAGTTTTTAGGTTGTTCAGTGTAAAACGTGTTTTCTTTTTCCACTGGTTTAACTTTGGTGTTAGTGTAAAAAGGCTGGTTTTTTTTTTTTCATGAATCGCTTTTGTTTATGGAATAAGATTTGAGTGTTTAAACAGCTTCATAATGAATAAACACCTTGAGGATGTAGGAACATATGCTTGCATACAATCAGCTTGTGATTGTTATTGTTGTAAAGATTTATTTTTTCCAAAACCTTTTGCCCTGTTTAGTAAACCTGGTGAGCGATAGGTTCTGTGGTAAAAGATGAAATGCTGCATTTTTCGAATTCTCTGCTGGCACTTGGGAGACGCGGGTTTATTGCCTGAATGTGGAGCACGCTGGGCATCCGCGGTTGCAGGAGTCCTGGCCATTCAGCACTTTCTTCAATAGCCCCTTCATTCTTTTCACTTGGGTGATCTGTTTGATCTTGATAATCTCTCTGACTTTCTTCGCTTAATCCATCTTGCCTTTTTTTTTTTTTTTTTTTTTTTTTTTTACCCTGAGGCTCAGTAGCCTGTGAACTAGCTACATGCGTTTACAAGGCTATGAACAGTAATTCCTTAGGCACTAACCTGGAATTTGATACTGCTGAAAGTTTTGCAGGGCAATTTCAACGTTATACTAGAGCTGGCAGCCATCTGGTCTCGCCTGGGGAGCTGCATGTTACATGGGCAGAGGCAGGTCTCGTGGTGGGACGGATGCTGGGCGCCAAGCACGTCGACACGGCGCTCGTAGGGTGACATGGGGAAGAAAGGAGTGTGGACACAGGTGGGTGCTTGATGGCCACATTGTCCTGTGGGCCTGAGGAGCAGCAGGAGCCATCAGGGAGATGTGGCACAGAGCGGCGGTCACCCTGGGTTGTGAGGTGTGGAGAGGAGCCCTGGTGCCGTGTGTGTGTCTGTGTGTGTGTGTCTGTGTGTGTCTGTGTGTCTGTGTGCAGAGCCCTGGTGTCACAGCGGGCCGGCACCCTGACACACTGGAAATAGTCCTTCCCCTGTAAAGAGGACTCGTCATGTACGAGACCCCTTTTCTGAACAGGACGTGTAGTTATTCTCGGGAGATGTGATGTGAGCTCTGCTGGTCGGTGGGTGATCCTATCCTGCAGTAGAGTACTGCAAAACCAGCTTTGTGTTTCTTGAATTTAAGTTTAAAAAAATCCATAGTATTCCATATAACGTATATCAAAATATGATAACAATTAGAATACAAATATAAATAATTCATGGGTCTAGGTACCTCATTTATTTATTTATTCTAGTCCAGTAACTTCGGTGGAAGTGCACTGATTTACAGCATGTTAAAATACTGAATTTAAGTATTTTCTTTAGCCATACATCAGATACGAAATGGTTTTGATTATCCTAAAGCTAGCTAGCATGCCCTAACTATAATTTTCCAAAGTACGTGTCTTACAATGTGTGCTCTTAGTTTTTAAAGTTAGACAGTGCAGCTTTCTCCTGAAATGTTTTGGGAGATTTTTAGTGTTAATGTGTTTTTTTCTGTCTATGTAAGTCATACTTGTTTACAAAGCTTTTTATACTGTCAATCATTTTATGTGTGTAAAAGCTCATATAGGCTGTCTTTTCTTTTTTCCCAAGATATTCCATTACTTACTACTGCACTGGCAGGAAGTGTCTCCTTTTTTTCCTATTTCTTTTAAAAGTCTCAGTATAAACAAGTATTGATATGAGGAAGCGTCCACAGCAGTGGAGTTCTTTCATTCTGAGCTGGCCAGGAGTTCTTGTGTAGTTTGTAAACATTTGAAGGGCAAAATCGAGCTCGTTGGCTCATCTAAAGCCTAAACTGCTATTGTCAAGTGTCACGACTGTTAATGGAATTTAATGCAACTGGGAATAGTACATTAGTCATTTGTACAACAGGAAGTCTCTTAACTGCTTCTATATAAAGTAGGATTTATTTTTAGCATCTGTTGTAGAAAATTTACCAACTTCAACCTGTCTTGGAAAAAGTCAGTTTTCCTTGTTTGTAGTGCCAGGAAACAAATCCTTTATTTTGGGGGAGGAGGAATATTTTAAATTCATCTTTCAGATTAAGAATTTAATGTTGTGCAGAGCTGTTGTCAGTTATTCTGTGCATTTTTAATACTACACTGCTCTCTGTTTTGTATGTCGTGGAGAAATTAGTATGTAGTATTTTCAGCCTTATCTATATGGAGCAGTAGGGTTTTTTCTGCTTCTGGTGGGAACTAATGTTTCATTGTTGACTTTTCCTTTAATTGCATCTTTTCATTTTACAGTTTCAGGTTAGAACTATAAAGGGGATGTCATGGAGAATCGCTTATGGTTTCCAAATATAAAGAAACTGCTCTGTAGTAATTTCACTTTCCTGATGGCTTCTTGAACTGCAAGTGCATTTCCATACCATGTTTCCTGTAGAATATGGACTGTAACAATTGCCCCTTACAGAAACTTCATTTGGAGCTATAGTGTATATAGTGCTCTCTCTCCTGTTCCCATTCATATAAACTCCTGCTTGTTGCTGCATCTGATAGTGGAAAATTAATATTGGGAAATTCCTTTCTGTCTCCAAAGTGGTTTTGCTGTCTCCAAAGTGGTTTAGAAAGTGGAGAAGTGCTGGAAAGCTGTATTTTCACAAACCTTCTAACAGTGTCCTGGAAATATCCAGGGCTTGTAGGCTGAAGCCTGAGAATTGCATAGGAAGACTGCAGGTGCCTGGGAGGAGGAGGAAGTTTTCCTTGTGGTGCAGAGGGCAGGTGCATCAGGATCATTATAGGATTTTTTTCTCTGTCTTTAATGCTGTCTTCTGTTTTCACGTATTTCTCAGTAGTGTCAGTATGCACATATGTAATGTGAAGAGAACAGAAGCTTGGGAGTCAAGATCTGCCACATATCTGTGAAAGGAGAATGCCGAGTTGTTTGCACCTACTGGGATCTAAATAGCTTGCAATTTTTTTTTTCTGTAGAAATTTGATTTATGCATCAAAATATTTTGAAACCATAGATGCCAGTGCTGTTTCTTTCTCTTTTAAGGAGAAGGAATATAAATAATGCTAAACAAGTTTTGAAAAATATTTTTGCAGTCTTGTGTTCTTTTATCTCAGAAAAATGATTTGTATCTTATTCTGAATTGCCAGAGTCAGCAAAGCGGTGGGAAGCGATGCATAACTGCACAACATTGATCGTGTCCTACGCGTTAGCTGCTCAGTTGGGAAGGCTGAAGCTTAATGTCAA